>NC_143562.1:82070000-82670000 GCF_054136105.1 Typopeltis vanoorti | reverse complement strand
TGAGTGTCTCACAAGGAACAGTTTCTTATGACATTACATTTCATAAAAAAATTGTGATATATATTGTCAGATTTTATTTATTTTATTGAAATAATACTGAATAGGAGAATCTGAAAAAGATTTTAGTTTCTCTTATTTGAAAGCTTAAATGTATATTACGTCAGTGATGATTATTATGCTGCTAAACCCAGTGGTTCTTGGGATGTGCTTGAAAAATAGTAGTTTTGCCAATACTTTTGAGGATATTCATTAGCAGTTATTTTATTGTTGGAGAGAAAAAGTATTTTCTTAAATTAGTAATAGCAGTTTTCACTATAACAATTTTTATTTTTTTGTTAATTTGTATTTTTTCCCCTTTGCAGAGGATACCCTTCACTTAAGTGGAATAGACTTAATAGATGGCACTCCTATTTTGGATATAAAACCATATATTCCATCTTATGATGATCCCAGTGCAGTTAAAATCCTACAAGGCAATTCTCAAAGAGAACTTGAAAGAGCAAGTATGAAATTTGTAGAATCTGATCAAGAAGACAGTTTTAATTCAGAGACTATAACATTTTTATTTGATGATCAAAGTCATAAGCAGCATCTTTCCAAAAGCTCTAATTTTGTAAATAGAAATGAAACTCCAACTGACCAGAGTTATTGCACTAAAACTGTAATAGTCAATGAAAGTGAAAATGCGTTGTTTTCAAAATCTACTCCAGAATTTTATTTTAATCATAAAGAGGATGAAACTTTGGAAAATAACCAGTTTTATGGTGCTTCTGTTCCTCTATGGTTAACAAATCTTTCAAGTTCTCGGCTTTCTGTTGTATTAACTGAAAGGGCAGAAAAGGAGATAAATCAGTTTCATGGACCACACTCTCATAACAGTAAGTGTGATTTTTGCTTTAAATACTTATCTGGATCACAAGAGGCAAGAGAAGCAATTAGAAATATTTTAGAAGCAGATCCTCGTTCTTTGTATAGGAGAAAGAAATGTGCTGACAAAATTTATTATTGTACTGTAGATAATATGCATATAACATGCTGGTTTGATGAATATTTTCCCACCGTAGAGGTTCTCAGGATTATGCCTCTTACACATCATCCTTTACAGAATCATAATTAACAAAATATGGCCTAATGAAGTGTAACTAGCAAAAAACAGTGTACTGACAGAGGTTACAGTCATATATATATATACACTACAAATTACATACAGGACACAGTTATAACTTCCCTATAACAAACTGCTAACCCAAATTCTGATAAGTCCCATATCAATGTTATTCTAAATAAATTTACTTCTTCACCAGATATATTAACATACCTGGTGAAGAAGAACAAAAACAAGTCTGTTGGCTACTGTATGAATTAGAGTCATTCTTTCATTGTATTGTTTATTAAATATAGTTGTTAGCTTAAGTGTATTATTAACCCTCTCATGCTTACCTTTGCTGAAAAACTATTAGCACATTTTAGTGCCATAGTACTTTATCAAGCCAAAAAAAAAAAAAACGCCTTCATTAAGTAGGTTGGCAGGCTGGGCATTGAAAATCAATTACTGCCTAACTAGGTTGGGACACCAACTCTATGGACATGTTGGCAGCCTGGGATGTAAACTGGGAGCTTGAAGTATTAGTATTTCCCATATTTTGGTAAGTTTATGCAACCTATCTTATTTAAATTAGGCTGAGTTTTAAGACTAGCAGCAGATTCTAAAAACAGTCTTTCTTTTCTAAATTTACTGCAATGGAGCATGGTAGTCTTTTTCCATTCGATTCAATGAGCCTTATCCAAAGCCTGGCCTGTTAAGCTCACCCAGCCTAATTTGAATAAATTTCACACTTTTTTTCTGAGAAAACTGCATTGTGTTACTAATAGAATGCTTTCTCTCTACTTTTACTTACTTTTTAATACCACTTTACTTTCCTAAAACAGTGAGAGGAAAAAAAGTCTTGTTCATTTCAGTGAGCAGTCAATGTTTTGATAAGTCAAATAAATTTTACTTTGTTGTGGATTTCCATATTTATATATAACAAATGAAAACTGCCAAGAATTGTCTGTTGTACATATTTTGGAAATGTGCTTTTTTTTCTTCTTTCAGTAAAATTGTTTGTTGTGCATTTGCTTAGAGATTAGTGTGGCCCATCACATCTTTAATTGCTCTATCTCCTATAATATCTTGATATAAATAGCCTGCCTTTCACCTCAACAGCCAACTTTTTAATTCCAATTCAAAGAAATCACACAAAGCTTTTTTTTTTCTTCCTGACACTAAATTGCAGCTTTGAACAGATCATCATATGCAGTTTGGATATCAGAGGATCAAAAGAGTTATGTGTAGTTTCTTTTGCCAGCGGACACACATTAGTAGTGCAAAGATCAATAAATGCATAAATTACTGGCCAACCTCCCTCAACCATTTTCTTGTTCTCTGTAGCTCCCCTCAATCAAATGCATTGATTACAGTTCTAAACAACACTATAACTCTTGAGGGGATGGGGGAGAACCACTCTAGCAAAATTGATACAATATATAAAGAAAGCATAGTGATTCATGACCTTTGCCCTAGATGATAATGTACCTACATATTAAAACACCAGCATGATCCATAATCTTAGTGAATCAACAGCTGAGGCAGAAAATAAAAGTATGCCATTACCCTCTCATAAACAGATGTGGCACTCAAGGATATTAGCAAGCTTACATGTAACTTTTTCCACAGAAAAACTGAAGTGTCCTGCTTAGTAAAAGTGACTTGTAATATGCTGATAAGCAGATTTGATTTCACAATGGCTGTGAATAGTAAGTTCAAAGACATTCCATCCCTATCAATCACATGTACAAGCCTGTCTGAATCTTACATTTACCCAGTAGAAACAAGCTCATCAAATTCCTGCCATGTACCCTCAAGGGGTGTACAAGCTTGCTATATCAGCAACTGGCAATAAAAAAAAAAAAAAGCCAAACTATGAAGTATAGATCATAAAAAAAGGACTTCTATTGTGAAAATCAACTGCTACTAATAGCCCCCATGAACACCAGAACTTTGCATAACATTGCATAAGGAATGTGCCTGGCCAATGCAAACCACTGTTCCAACTTCAATAATGTTTCTATCTCCAGCTTGCAAAACCTCATCTGCTTTCTTGACAGAAACCCAAATTACAGTTGCTTCAGATACTACTCATCTTAGCTTTCCGAATTATTTTTAATTAACAATTGTAAATGTTGACTTTCTTAGTCCAACTTTCCTAGCAGTGAGAGTATCATCCTCAGGGACAAACTGGTTTTCTTCTTCCAACTGCACCGATCTAGCAGGTAGAGATACTAAAGCATTTACCAGTGATCTCAAATTATCACACGTCCACTGAAATACCAAATGATCCAAATCCCTCTCCAAATACCCTGCATTTCCTTCTTACTAACAATCCCTCTAGGAAATTCAGACCATAACTTAGTGCCAATCTCTTTTCTCCATAGAAATAAATGCCCACAGCCACTTGCACTGCATTGAATAGCATTATAAAAATGGTGCCAGGATGATCTACATAACTACTATGCTTAATTTCCTTGGTTGGTATATATATTGTCTGGCCTTCCAACTTCAGACATATACTGAACATGTCACTGAAATAATTCATATTGGTATGGAAACAAGAGCCCTTAAGACTCCCTAAAACTACTTGACTCAATACAGAAGAGAGCAGTTAGGTTGATTAACAATCCTGTTCTTCACTTCATTCCTTCCACTGCTGCCCTGTGGAAGATTTTCCTTTTATAGTCACTGCAAGCTACTAAAATCAGTTATTTCTAAGCCACATCGTTGATATCTTCAAATTGTCAGTGATGCTTGAATAAAGTTTTGTATCTGGGACATATATACATCAAAATGGAATCAAGATGTGATGGGGAAAATGTACTTAGGCCAGTAAATTTTTGTGCTAAGTTCATCTCAAATTGCCCAGCATATCTTAACCATCTAATAAAAATAAATAACAATAAAGTAGTTTAACTGGAGGATTAAGTAGCAGAAGGCTTTTGAACATACATCTAAAGTAAGTTCCTGTTATACTTACCCCAAAAGTAGGAGAAAAATTTTATTTCTTAGCATGAATTAAATGGCCTGAACTTAACTTTTTAGGTGGCCAAGACACTGAAATCAGGTCTGATTGTTTTTTCTAAGGATAATCAAAGAATATAATAATTATATGGGTTTTATATGTTTACAAGAGCCTGAAATGACTGGATGGCATCCATCCAGTTGTTTCAGGCTCTTGTGAACAAAGGCTCTCTATGTGACTTGACATCTTTTCTTTCAGCAGTTGTAAGTTCCTTTATGTCATCATTCAACTTTATGTTCTTCTCCTTCTCATGCCCTCAATCTAACTGCTGTTTTCAATGATTCATCTGCTCACATAATATGTCCCAAGTACATTATTTGCTGTTTAGTGATCATTGCCTCTAAGGAGCATGCTGTCTTTATACTCTCTAAAACCTTATTAGTCATCTTGCAGTCCATGGAATTCTTAAGACAAGGAGAATGATTCCAAATGAAAAAACTGCTTGTTTTGCTCCATTATTGCTCCTAAGCAGCAAACCTCTTCAGCAGATTTTGTGGAAGAGGTTTGCTGCTTTGCTCAGGATCAATGTTTGAGAAAATAGGTGTGGGATTGACATAAAATTACAGCAAAAAAAATTTATTATTATTAGTAGAGTTATTGTTACAACATATGCGACTCACTGACTTCAGTGATAAAGGATATAATCACTATTTCACTTTCAATGCACTCATTCAACTAATTACCTTCGCCAGTTCGACTAAGGATCAACTTCATCCTCCTGCACCTCTTGTACTGCATAGAAGTTCTTTGTGGCTACAGTTTAGTTTACTTTGGGTAGACTGATTAGATTGGTTAACATTATCAATCTGCCCTGAAGAACACAAAAATTGCATCCATAGCAAGTTGGAATGGACAGGACATACTGTGGGTATTCTTTTAGGCAGGTTTAAATGTGCAGAGACACATGGCCAGATTGGTCACTGCTAAGTTGTCTGCTGCTGTGATCAGATCTAGCTCTTGATCCTTGTATCCTATTCATTACATGTTGTCTCGATTAATCTTGCAAAGCAGCTGCATAAACTTAATTTCTTCCCTCACTGTAGTCATTCTTCCTTCCAATTCCTATCACTGAAATTATTCAACCTGCAATCATGTTAGTACATAGTTGGCTGCCGCTATAGGTCAGGAGACAAAGATATGGTAATGGCATACATCAAATGAGCAGAAATCGTCTTCTGAACCTCTGTCATCTGGATGTATTTCTACTCTTTCTTAGGAAAGGAGATGGAGAGAACCCAGAGCTGGTGACGTATTCCACAGGACACAGGAGTTGGCTGTCTTTCTCATTATCATCTAGTCGATTTTGCTTTTCATTCTTGCATTTTCTCATGTTTCATCATTCAGTGCACAGCTATTGTTGGAAGTTTATTTTGCACTTGGTTAGACTATATAATAAATTTAGTTTAATCCAAGTGTAAGCAAACAAAGTTTGCACCTGAAAATATCTTCAGGAATGAGGTAAGGTGGTGCAACACCAGGCAACTCCGAGCAAAGGTGGACCAAGCTCTCATCACTCCTTGTCTCAGTATCTCTCATAATGCAAAGCACATCTCCTTACGGACATGTATACTGCTATTCATTAAGGAAAGGGCCACTACCCAGACCTGTTTCGACCTTTATTGAGGTCTCGTCAGTGGGAGGCAGACCCAAACGTGGAGATACTAAGGCAGAAGCAATAGGAGAGGTCATATTTACCCATACGAGTTGCCAACAGGTGTATCACCTGAATTACTCTGGATTTAGAGAAAGATGTTGGAAGTTTATTTTGCAATTGGTTAGACTATAATAAATTTAGTTTAATCCTTTATCCAAGTGTAAGCAAACCAAGTTTGCACCTGAAAATATCTTCAGGAATGAGGTAAGGTGGTGCAACTCGGAGCAAAGGTGGACCAAGCTCTCATCATAAATTTCCAACATCTTTCTCTAAATCCCAAGTAATTCAATAATAAGGTGGTACACCTGTTGGCAACTCATACGGGTAAATATGACCTCTCCTATTGCTTCTGCCTTAGTATCTCCACGTTTAGGTCTGCTCCCACTGATGAGACCTCAAAGGTTGAAACCGGTCTGGGTAATCCCTTCCCTTAATGCATAGCAGTATACATGTCTGCAAGGAGATGTGCTTTGCATTATGGGAGATACTGAGACAAGGAGGGATGAGAGCTTGGTCCACCTTTGCTCTGAGTTGCACCACCTTACCTCATTCCTGAAGATATTTTCAGGTGCAAACTTTGTTTGCTTACACTTGGATAAAGGATTAAACTAAATTTATCACAGCTATTGTTCTTACTCTCTCATGCTTCTAGCATTTGCTCTCAAAGCACTTCCTAAACATACATTCACCAGTTTCATTCTCTTTCCATAAATTCTTCAGTGTACAAAGTGATTACATCCCACAGCTAAAATAATAAATTTAGTTTAATCCTTTACCCAAGTGTAGGCAAACAAAGTTTGTGCCTGAAGTAGTTCAGGACTGAGGCAACTCATCGCAAAGGTGGACCAAGCTCTCATCACTCCTCTCAGTATCTCCCATAATGCAAAGCACATCTCCTTGCAGATATGTCTGCAGGGAGATGTGCCACTACCCAGACTGGTTTTGACCTTTATTGAGTTCTCGTCAGTAGTAGGCAGACAGAAGTGGTGATACTAAGGCAGAAGCAATGGAGAGGTCATATTTACTTATATGAGTTGCCAAAAGGTGTACCACCTTATTATTAATTTATTCTGGATTTAGAGAAAGATGTTGGAAGTTTATTTTCCACTTGGTTAGACTATAATAAATTTAGTTTAATCCTTTACCTAAGTGTAGGCAAACAAAGTGTGTGCGTGAAGTAGTTCAGGACTGAGGCAACTTGTAGCAAAGGTGAACCTGGTGGATTAATTTACTTTGGATTCTCTAAATCCAGAGTAAATTAATAATAAGGTGGTACACCTTTAGGCAACTTGCATAAATAAATATGACCTCTCCATTGCTTTTGCCTTACCACTTCAGAGTCTGCCTCCCACTGACGAGACCTCAATAAAGGTCAAAACAGGTCTGGGTAGTGGCCCTTCCCTTAATGCATAGCATTATATATGTCTGCAAGGAGATGTGCTTTGCATTATGGGAGATACTGAGACAAGGAGTGATGAGAGCTTTGTTATCTTTGCTACAAGTTGCCTTAGTCCTGAACTACTTCAGGTGCAAACTTTGTTTGCCTACACTTGGGTAAAGGATTAAACTAAATTTATTATAGTCTAACCAAGTGGAAAATAAATTTCCAACATCTTTCTCTAAATCCAGAGTAAATTAATAATAAGGTGGTACACCTTTTGGCAACTCGTATAAGTAAATATGACCTCTCCATTGCTTCTGCCTTGGTATCACCACCTCTGGGTCTGCCTCCCACTGACGAGACCTCAATAAAGGTCGAAACTGGTCTGGGTAGTGGCCCTTCCCTTAATGCATAGCATTATACATGTCCGCAAGGAGATGTGCTTTGCATTATGGGAGATACTGAAACAAGGAGTGATGAGAGCTTGGTCCACCTTTGCTACGAGTTGCCTCAGTCCTGAACTATTTCAGGAGCAAACTTTGTTTGCCTACACTTGGGTAAAGGATTAAATTTATTATAGCCTAACCAAGTGGAAAATAAACTTCCTCCATCCCACAGCTAACAAAAGCAGACGTTTAAAATCACCTGCCTGGACATCTGTGCCATGATGTACAATACAATATAACAAAAATAAAAGCTTTTAAAACTACACAAAGAAGCAAAGGACCTTAAGCAAACACATATTTTCAAAAACAATTTATCTGTCATCTGTCAGCTCAAAAATCTGGGCTACCTTCTAACATCCTACTTATTTGACAAACCCTGTAAAGCACAAACATTCCAAGCTTCAATCTCATCTACAACCATTCTTCAAAAGCTAAGAATAACCTATTCACACCCGATGTTACCAAAATACAGTTCTCGTTTCTCATAAAACAAGGGTATCAATACATATTACCGGACACAATCACATCTTTAATTTTATTGGCATAAATGAGTCCAAAAACCAAGGCATTCTTTTTCATGCAAGATGCTATTTTCATCCATTCAGCTAATTCTATACAAATCCACCAATCATTGGAATACCATTTATATATATTGGGGTGATGGTGTACACAGTGTCATTCATAACAGAGCAATTTAACTTATAAATGATCCCTCTCTCATTGATCTCCATAAATTAAGGAACAAAGAAAAATCATGATAATTCAAAGCCTGTATGAGGAGTTTTTAAGCAGTTTGGTGAAAAACAGTATATAAGATATGAAAGAAACAACCACAAAAATTGGAAATAGTTTAATTGGATACATGAAGAAACTGGTCAAAATAAGATTGTCAGTGCCTCAAGTATGTGCTCACAGCAATACAGCACGCACATTTCTGTTTGTGATTGAGCTCAGGTGGTAATAATGATTGTTCCTACAAAACTGTTAGTCTAAAATTTTGGGTGGTGGTTGAGAGTACTCTAGACATGCTGAATAAGATTAAGGTCAGAAGACCTAGTTGGCCTGTCCCTATGTACTGTACTGTACAATAGTCTCTTCTTGAAGATGTTGGTTGATAAGCATTGTCTCACAGGATAAATGTCTCCTCTTGCATATGGATGTGAACATCTGGCACCTCTTCTCTATAAGTTACAGCATTCATGGTTCTGCTAGGAAGCATATACAGGTCTGCACATCCATCTAACAAGATGCCTTTCCAAGCCATCACACTACTTCCACCTTTAGTGTCTTTTTTGGACACTTATGGTAGAGGTTCATCTCTAATACCTGAAAGCAGATATTAGAAGTATAATAATATGTCCCTGATTCTCTCCAGATCAGAGTACACCTGGTGTCACTTTGTACTGCAAATCAAGACATCTGTAAACAATACCATCCCCATTGGCTGTGGATCTAGTTGACTTGGAGCTTGCCATTTCAAATATTGTCTTATGGTATGGGAATAGGGACATATAGACCATCTTTGTGAAGACTTCTGCACACTGGAAGTTGTTTTGGAAGCAGATAATCCCATATATCAGTTACTTACTGTGGTTGTGGCCTTCCTTCACTCTTTGGAATTGGCTACCTCTGCCTGATTCCAGTCTCTAGTCCCATGGCTCATCAACTGAATTCGTAAATGGCTTGTAGCCATACCAAAGAATTTTTGCTATCATAAAAAGTCTTGTTCTCATTCCAGACCCATGGCTTATTTGCAATGCTGCTGACAGTACTATGCATTTGTACGTATATGATTACCAGACTCACTTTTTACATGTAGCCGACTGCCATGTTTTTTTTTTGCCACAAGGCAACTATTGAGGGACTATATATAGGGACTGCTTCAGCTTTGTCTTTTCTGCCAATCTTACATGCACACTGCTCTGCTGAAATGGCATCCATGATTCCTCCACTTTCCACTGCATCTGTTAAAACATGCTAGCTAACATACCTTTACAGTCTAACTGCAAACATATTGAACTCACTGCTTCTTTTCTTTGTTTATTCAATTTCCCTGTTTTCTGGAATAGCTCCTCACAAAGTGTTCACCAGCAAATATACCTGCCAGCTTTTCCAAGACGGGTCAATGGGTTCCTACTTTTCAATCCTTGCCTTAACCCATACATACACTATGCTATAGATTTTCTCACTTCTTGCATTGGGTTGACAAAAACACTTAAAATTATGCAGTATAAAGGATGATATGAAATATAAGTAATTGCTGTTTGATTCCCCCCCCCCCCCCCCCATTCTGAATACATTTCAGTAAGTCATCTTTTGGTAAACAGAATGGTTTTATAACCATATTCTAACTAGAATCCAGATATGAAATAATTGCTGTTATACTTATCCAAAGGGAGAAAAAAATCATCCACCTTGCTAAATATATTCTAGTGAGATTTTGTTTCACAAGTTTGTGAGATTTTCACAAATTGGGAAGATAAGCCACTTTACCTTGAATTTCTTTTCATCTTCACTCATTCTGAAAGTGTTTTTGATAACTTTTAAGTAAATTTAAAATGTGGAATTTATGTGCATTAAGTAAAATGTCATGTAGCCTTAACAAAATAAAACCACACATCCTTGCACTTAAAGGGACATTTATTATATAAATTAATGTAAATGTTTAGCTATGATACAAGCAAGCAGCACAGATAAGTCCACTAGAAAGTCCTTTGTAGATAATTAAGTGGGTGCTGAATCACAAACCAGTTTATTCTTTCCCACTGCTGTATTTATATATATATTTATTTATGAACAATAACAATAACCTACATCTACTGAGAAGCCAGTGTACAGCACATTTCCAACCCAGCTATATCATGTCCAGTGCTGAAATGGAAGCCACTCACCTGAGAATTTGATACACCATTGCATCTGTGCCATAACCAATCACAGAAATAAAAATGGGGGAAAATCTGTCTCTAAATATTTTATATTACAATTTCACAAGAAATCTGTACATAACACACATACAAAAGAAAAAACTTACTCCCCCAGCTAAACATATATTTATAACTTCTTTCACTTTTGACATAATCCTATAAGTTAGTGGTACTTAAAATTATGTTTCAAAGTAAAATGTTTTAATTAGCAAATACTGACTCTGGCAAAATACAATGAGAATCTATACAAGAGTGAAAAACAGATAGAAAAATAATGAATTTTTAATAAAAAGTTCTTATTAATGTAATTCTAGATGGGTGACATAAGAAAATTTGAAAATCAAGACATATACCTTAATGTTCTATTAAACTGAAAATATTGCACATTTAACTGCTCACCACTACATTATTCTAGATGCAACTTAATTACAATGAGAGATCAACTGGATATATAGACTCCTGCAACAGACAATCACCTGAGAAATGTACAGTATAGGCAAATTTACTAATGTGCCTTATACTAAATGTCATTTGGTGCATCTAAACAAAGTACTAGAAGTAGGAAAATAAAGTTTATAGTGTAAAATATTTAGAGTCAGATAAAAGATTGTTTCTAGTAAAAACTTTACAACCCTCAATAGGGCTCTTAAATACAGTTTTTTTTTTTTATTTATTATTCCTTCCCTAGCATAGAGTTTTAATATATGTATTCACACTGTGAGAGTTGTTATACTCATCACATAACACTATTCACAACCATTATAGTTCACATGATACCCAGTAAGAATCTATAAGAATTGCATAAAACCATATTTACCTTTTGGTTAGGTTTGACTTGCCCTCAATTGAGGGAATTTAACAAATACTTATAACATAAGGAGGTTGCATATGCAATATCTTTTCAGAATTATGATTTTAGGTTCAGAATAATCCAAAATAATTCAGAGATAAGGATGGTATATCCTTAAGTGAAGCAAAACTATCCCCCCCCCCTCACAAATCAAATGTTTTCACTACACTATTTTGAGTCATTACAGAAATAATGAAATCCCGTATTTTCTGAAGGCTACACATGGACGATCACATACACACAAAGAGGAACATTTAGACAAAATGCTATGCTACTGAAAAGAGAAAATATCCAAAATTATGGTATAAAAAAAAATCAATTTCCAGAGATGGATCAAGTTGGTTTCAGTAATAAATACCACGAAATACATGACTTTACAATTAGTAATGGATACATTAGTAAATGTGATCACAGCATACATTTCACTCCACAGGGAGCAACTTTACAGAATGAGATTTGAATGAAACTGAAAGAGAATGTAAAGGAAAAATTAATTATAGCAAATATGATGGCATTAAAAAGTTATAAATTCAAGGAACATTAAATATTTCTTAGCCATGGCTCCTTTTCCTATAAAAATGTAACTATTGTCCTTTTGTGATCTTATGACCATGACAATGCAAAAGCTTAGAGAAAAGGTTGTTTTGAGGACTAGGACTTGCTGTTGTAACAAATTACTCTGAAGTCTTGAGTGAAGACCCCTTGTACTTTATAATGCTATTGTAAAGGAAATTTGCTACACTAAAGCAAACTACTCCTGTGGTCCCTATGGAGTTTGCTATAGTGAGTTGACTGTGTGAATGTATAGGAATGATAAATTTTATTGCAAGGGAACTTTTTTTTTATCATTAAAGAAATTGCAATTTGTAACTAACAGATGCAATTAACATTATTGGTAAACATTTTGTTTCAACATGGTACATTAAGACAAACTCAGCAAAATGTAAAAAAAAAACCACAGCCAGATTTCATTAGTTTTGTTTTAAATGTACTTATAAACATTTAACTCTCACTATAACAAAGGAATGGTTTGTCACAGTGAATTTCCTTTAGAACAGTAAAGGGTATTGGCTGTTTTTGCTCACTATTCAGTAATAGTGAGCAAATTCACTATTGTAAGCACTGATTGTATAACTAATGAGTTATGATAACCATTAATAACAAATAGGTTTAAATGGACCAAATAGGTAATTCTTAGAATACTACTAACAAAGGGTTATAAAAACTGCTAAAAATAAAAGCATTTTGCCATCATGGCTTATTAATCAGCAAAGAACGATGTCAGAACACCATTCTACCACATTATAGTTATAAGAAAAACAATTATGAAAGTGGAAAAGAAAATCATTAACAATAAAGGAATTATTTCAATCATCTACAACCTGTTACTTTGCAATCACCTTTCAAGAGCCTGCCTGTCTCACCTCACAATGGCATGGCATGTTGGGATTGTTAAATATAGTAAATAGGTAAAAGTTAATTATATAACTTAAAACTGGTATTTTTTTTTGAAAGACATCTGTCAATAATGATTTAATAAATTACAACTAAAGGTTTACAGTATAATTTCATTTTTAATGATACTACCATGCTACGTTAGGCCCCATTTCATTTATTTTTAAACGAAGGTTTGCAAACCTATATCACATTGGTACATTACATTGATATGCTATATTTTGCAACCTTTCATGGTCTGGTATTTAAATAAAAAAAAAAAAAAAAGAGTAGAGAAGGATTAGATAATCCAGAAACGTTAACAGTCAAACAGAACATTCTCATTTTACACTTCCATAGTGGTAGTCTCACACTGGATGATAATTCTTCTGTCACCTTCAACATTCACAAGCCTTCATATGTCCATAATGGAATTCAAACCCACAGCTTGCTGGTTGCAGAACAAACATGCCATCTACTCAGCCATGTCCAAATTAGTAAATTCTAGTACTGTTTTTTTTTTTTTTTTTTATTTATTTTTTTTTTAGCTAGTAATATGTGTCTGAATGGAACCTCCCAAATTGCAAATATATCATTGACAACACTATTAAGGAGATGTTCAAACTGTTGAATAATAATTTGCTAATGTGAGAGAAATAGACAATCCTATTATACTACTCATCTGTCAATACAACTTTCCACACCAAGAAAAGTAATCAATATTAGTAACAAATTCAGATTGTTATCACCTCTGAAAAATGTCATTCTTTCAAACATAGAATATATCTCTAATAAGGGGTTTTTATAAACAGAGATATTGAAGCTGACCATGAAATCAAAATTTATGTAATTGGAAACCAGTAAATTAAAGAAACCAAGTCTCTAATTCTAATTATCTACTTGGTAATTCTTAATATGCCACATAAAAAAGAGGAGAAAAATAAACTAATCTTTATTTTTATTTTATATAAAACTGAATTATACTGTTTAAAAATGTCATGTTATCTTTGAATGTACTTATTTTTTGAACGGGTTTCTTTTCACATTTGCTAATGGGTAATATACATTGCTGAAATATTGGAGATCTAATATATAATTGATTATGTTGATTATATTACAGAAAAAATAAAAATAGGAAATCTGAAGCAAGTTCTCTCTGAGAATATCTATTCATTGTGGATATATATTAACATGAAATAAAAATATTTAATGTTATTAATATTCCTTCAGTTTAATACATTCCATTCCCAAATCATATTAGTCAATAAATTATTTTTCTTGGCCATTTATTCATAATATCTGATTACCTATTCCTTAATCAAAAATAAATTAGCTAGACTAGTGTTGATTGGATAAATTTCTGCATAATGACTGCCAAAAAAACTGATTTGAAACTTCACCAAAACCACAGCTATTATAACAGTACTAAACAATTTTGTCTAGACTTAATATGTTCAGGCATAGGATACATTTCACTTATAGACTGATCATCTACAGTAGGTCCTATACAGGCTGGTATCAACCATAACTAGTGATTATAATTTTACAATTTACAAAATCATTATACTGAGAAGTAATTATTCTTCAAAGTAGCCTATTTGAAATTGAGATGTTTCCATTAAATGATATTTAATTTAACAGGGAACCAAAAATAAAATAAATTAAAAAAAAATTATAATGAAAAGTCAGCTGCCTTATCAACCACTTAAGGCAATATATGCCACCCTAGACTAAGTGGTTAGCTCATTAACTCTAATCAACAGGCTATGGGTTCGAATCTTTCTGTGAACACTTGTCTTTAGGGGAAAACTAATTTCATTGCCTTATTATTATGTGACACTGATGACTTATTAGAGGCCTAAAGTCACTTGAAAACATTCCATGTTTGGTCTCAATAGCAGGGCTTCTGGACTATGTCAAAAAAATATAAATATAAAATTAATTTAAAAAATCCTCAGCTAATAATTGTTAATAAGTAATTACAAATCCTTTGCTATGAACTTGAAATGAAAATAAGCCTCATAGGTAAACGAAAGAATTTTTTTTTTTTTTTTCAGTTATATATCTGTACTGATCTGAAATTATTTAAGATAATGATGTCAGTTTACAACAACGAGAAAATGGGGGGGGAAAATTATTTCACAATTCCGTTATATCTTATTTCTATATGGGCACAAACTTTGCGTTCATATCTATAAACATGTGTATTTATAAATTTTTAACCACATTTGTATCTAATTTCTGCTTCCAGAAAGGTTGGATATAAAAAATATTCATCAGAAAAATTATTTGTATAAAATAAGATTACCATTTATTGATAACATTTTACAGTATTCTAAGAGGTTAAAAAATAAATAAAGGAGGATATTAAACGATATTTTTTCTTGACCACAGAAGCTATGTAAATTGACTATTTGGGAAATGTTGATCAAGTATCTGAGAAAAAAGTATTTAATACCAACTTGTTTCACTAACTTGAGCTGTCAGCATCTTCAGGGTACAGGACTGATGATAGGAACTAAAGCGAACAAAACATGTTACAGTCTAGACATTAACAGAATTCTAATTTATAATTAGAACATTTATAATTAGAATTCTGTTAATGTGTAGTCTAACATGTTTTGTTCGCTTTAGTTCCTATCATCAGTCCTGTACCCTGAAGATGCCAACAGCTCAAGTTGGTATTAAATAGTTTTTTTCTCAGATATTTGATCAACATTTCCCAAATAGTCAATTTACATAATATAAAGGAGGATATTGAGAAATATCAGTAAATAAATTCATAATTTTCTGGTGTGTGTATATATATCCTCAAGGAGTGTACCAAATATTAAGACAGCAAGATTTCATGAATATTTCAAATAAATTTTCTTCCATATTGGTCTGTTTGTTACTTTGTGATTTGGTCAAATCTTACATTTTTATCTTCTCAAGCACTCTTGTATCAAGTAACCTATAACTTGGCAAGTATGGTTATGAAACCAAGAATGATTTAAAAACAAAAATTTTTAATTTGATACTGCTTAATTTTAATTTGAACATGGTATGTTCTACCCATAAGTATATGGGTAGAACATACCATGCTTCACATATTTGTTTAAAGTGAGAAAGTATCGTACTTTGAAAAAATGCTTCAGGAGGAGCAAATACTCTGTTTCTTGCTTTCCAGAAAGAATATTTCCTTTGTTTAGCTTATCATAAATCTTTCCAGTCAATTTGCCTAATTTCTAGGATGAAAACTTTCCTGCCTCCATATGAGGCTGGCAAACTCTCATTCTACCAGCCTGGTTGGCCAAGTAGTTAGTGTATCTGCTCTTCAATCAACAGTCTGTGGATTTAAATCTTTCTGTGGGCTAGGATATTTGCGATTGCCTTTAGGTGGGAGATGAATTTCATCACCTGATGTGCGACCACCACTCTGCTTATTAAAGACTGAAGTGGCTTGAAAAAGTTCCCTGCTTGATCTCTAGAGTAGAGTTTTCACTAGGTTAAAAATTAATGAAAAAAAAAAAAAAAATAGAAAAAATCTTAGTTTTACAGTCTTCCATGGGCAGAAGTCACAGAAACATTTGTTGCATCGTACATGTAACTGAAACCCAGGACTTTCCAACCAAATAATAAATGTTGCAATGTTCTCATAACTCTACTATGGAGACACTTTCCCAGTACAACATAACCTGTCAAAACTAGTTATATCCTTGAATTTAATAAGGATTTTCAGCAACATTGGAAGTGTAATGAAACTTCCTGTTGGATGAACCAGAAGATATGGCTAGAAAACTAGTTTAAATCATACCTTCAGTGAGCTTCTCTTATTTATTAATCATCTCTTATTTTTACTCATTTTCTTTTTTAGAGATAGACTGCATATATCAAGTTGCATGGTGAACAGTATTAATTCAGGTCCTCTGAAGTATAGTGCCCAAGACAAAGTAGTTTGAAGGTTTAGAACTGTTGAGCCATTTCATTTGATTGCAAAGAAATATTATGCAAATCTAATGAAATAATTTCATGTTTATAAATGTACTGCAACTGCCTGAAGGAAAGTGAAAAGCTTAGAAGTGTAATATAAACTGATGAAAGTCTCTTAAAAGCTTGCTTAATGCATTTCTTTAGTTTTTAGTGCTAATACTTTTATCCTAATGAATGTGCAGATATTTTACCAATAAGAAGTTAGATATTGTTAATAGAACTTTAGCCTTCATTAAAAAAAAAAAAAACTTGATTATATATCTAAAATCATGAAAAAACCATTTACATTGTTACTATTCATTTCCCACATTTAAAAAAAAAAAAAAAAACAATTAACTCTTACAGCTGATCTGAGAACTCCAGTATTCAGTGCAAAGGCCTTTCCATTCACCTATCTATTAAGGCCACACTTGGCACTAAACAATTTTTTTTTTTTTTTTTTGTACCAGACTGGGTCATGCAAAGGAGCACATTAGAATGTCAAGCACATGCAACTTCAGTTAAATACTCTTATTACTGGTGAAGTCAGAAATGTTTAAACAGTTCAATAAGCTCTACCCAATGGTCACTGTTTCATGAAGACTAACAAGTTATGAAGAAATAAACTATAACTATAGCTTAACTCTATCCACTGCCATCCAATAATGATCAGAAATCTTAAATTTTATTTGGTCAGAAACAAATTGTTGGAACTTCACTATTATATTACACTGAAATGTTCAGAGAGAGAATCGCACTGTGAACTTTATTATTAGACGATATATATAAAAAACATTTTTATTATTTAGAAATCAAACTTCTTTCAAAATACAATATTAGTATCCATTTTACTGATATACATATAAAAGAAGTATAACTATTCTGTTCAAGCAATGAATTATGCTCTAGTAAACTAGTAACTTTTAAGAGATGTGACTTCTTGGCTAGCTTTACCTACACTACAGAATGTATATTTTATTAGAAATGAGCCTGCATTGTATTTCAGTAGTTAGGAATATGAGTTTACCACATCACATGGAAAAGTTTTTGAGGTTTTTTGTTAGCTTAAAGATATTCTTCACTGTTTATTTTATATCAGTGAAAAGCTGGTGTAGCAAAGATCATTTCAAAAGAAATCACACAAAGTATAAGCACTTTAAATTCTCTTAACAATTATCTACAGTGGTAAGACTATTGTGGAATATAAATTGATTCAGCATATATAAAAACAAACTTTATTCCAACAAGGACAAAAGCTTCAATGCTGCAATAAATAGCATATCTATTCCAATTTTATAATCTTTATAAATACATGCAGCTTTTACTTTGAATGTAAAGCTCAAAACAAAATTGGATATTAACTCTGCTACCTTACAGTTATGCTCAAATGTAACACCAAACAGATGTTGCAAACAATAAGGTACCTTTTTATTATGTCGTTTCTAAGGCTCCACTACCAGAAATCTATCCCAGTCTATCTTCAGTGGTAGGCAGAAACCCGTGTTATTAGTGATGCAAATCTCAGGCTGTAAGGATGCATTAACAGAACAAAATGTAAGTGTTGTTTTGCTCAATGTGATGTATTCCTATTAAAGTAAAAACCATTGTGATGAAAAACAGCATAATATATATAACATAAGAACCTACAAGCCACTAATACCCAGTATGATAGAATTGAATTTGGCTATTTTGAATTACAGCAAAAGGCAACTATATTATGTCAGTTAATTATGTATGTTCTGAAGAGACATGATTTGCAAGATGAAAGGCCCAGAAAGAAAGCAAATAAGTCAGAATTAGTGCTGTATAGTAATGGAGCCTTAAAAATTAATCAATAAAAAAACAAATATGGTCACTTATGTTTTCTATTAATTAGTGTTATGATATGCAGCCTTAAGCATCTGTTATTCACAACAATTTTGCTTTCTGCTTTTGTTTAAAGTAAAAGGATAGCTATATTCAAAAAGCATTAAACAGTATAGAATGAAATATATCATGCTGTTTATTCTAGCATTACACTTCTGCTCTAATAATATATATTTTATTTAGTATTTTTTTTAATGCTGTGTTAATTGATAGATGCTTAGAGCCCATGACTTGAAAGTCACTAACATCAGGTTCCTGCTTACCACTGAAGACAACCAAGGAGTTTGTCAAGTGCTAACTGGTAATGGAGCCTTAAAATGAACTACTGAATGGGCAAGTACAGCAATCCTTGATTAATGTCTCCAATTAGTGCATCATTTTTTTTTTCTATACCCAAATACAATTAATGTGGCTCTAAAATTTGATTACTGCACCTATATACATCTTAACAATAAATGTTAAGATTTTAAAAATTTTCTATGGCTAACTATTTTAAAAAATCACCAAGATGAAATAATTTAGTTACCGATTTAAAACATTTTACAAAGTTATTTTTTAATGGCATACTACACTATGTTCCAAATTTACGTCGTCTGCTAATTACATAGCATTTTGCATAATCATATCTCGTGCCTCCTTTGCAGTTGTTTTCCTTTTTTATTTTAAAGTATTTTCCCAATCTTTAATCATGAGTAAATTAATTAGTGTGAAAAATATTCGAAAAGTAATCTTCGAAGAAAAACTTGAAATAATAAAGAAAAACGAACAAAGTGAGTCCAGGGAAAAGATAAAAAGACAAGAACACAAAATGGGTGAATTAACTATAAGAGCAATTTTAAACAAAGCTGCTGAATACAAAGAGAAAGGTAAGGCTGCTTCAAGTTCATCATGCAATGCAGACCACTAGAAATCAAAGTATTATAATGATTGAATTAGAGATACTTCTTTCTGCATGTATCGAAGATTGTAACCAAAAACAGATCCTGCTAAGCACTGACCTTATTAAATCAAAACCATTAAGTCTCTTTGCAACCTTGAAAGAAAGGGCTATTAATGATGGAAAAGAAGAATTCCATGGTAGTGCTGAGTGGTTTGTGTTTCAAAAAGAGAAATAGCATATATAATGTTCAAATCATAGGCAAAGCTACAAATGCAGATAAGGAGGTGGCTGTAAATTATCCAGAGATTTTGAAGAAAATTTGCGAAAGAAAGGAGATCTTGTGACCAATAAATATTTAATGTTGGCCTTTTTTGGAAGCGAATGCCTTCCATGACTTTTCTGGCCAAATCAGAGAAATCTCAGCGTAGTTATAAAGTTGCAAAGGATAGAATGACTCGTCTATTAGATGGCAATGCCACAGGTGATCTAAAGTTAAAACCCATGGCAGTTTATAGGGCACAAAATCCTAAGGCCCTCAAAGGCATTAATCAAGCTTTCTTCCCTGTTATTTCGAAGTCTAAGAAGAAAGCATGGATTACTAAAGCTTTAATCGAAAGATGGTTCACAAGTTACTTTCGTCCAACAGTTGAGAATTTTTGCAATCGAAATAATCTTGATTTTAAAGCTCTGCTTATTTTAGACAATGCACCTGGTTATCCTACTTTTCTTGATTGTGTGAGAACATTAAGATGATATTTTTACTGCCAAATTTAATGATGGAAAAGAAGAATTCCATGGTAGTGCTGAGTGGTTTGTGTTTCAAAAAGAGAAACAGCCTATATAATGTTCGAATCACAGGCAAAGCTGCAAGTGCAGATAAGGCTTCTCTCATACAATCTATGGAGCAGGAGATTATTACAACCTTTAAAGCATACTGCTGAGAAGAACATTTAAACAGCAATAGAAGCAAGTCTGAAGAGAATGCTATTGCATTAGTAGAATTCTGGAAGAAATTTAATGTTAAATCTGCTATTGAAAATATTCATCAGTCTTGGAATGAAATTACTGCTAGCAATATTATTATTATTCATGACACCTCCAAGGAGTCCGAAGACTCATCGTGGGAGGACACTTACAACTGCCTCAACCACTACACCGAACCTCTACTACGAATCATCTCCATCAACGCCACCCACCACCACCACTAGTATTTTTTTGTCTGTAAATTGCGTGTGTTCTGAAGGGTTTATCTGTATCGATTTTGTGATCAAATGATTGTAGAGGCTTTTCAAATGAAATGGGTAATGTTGTTGAGGAAATTGCCAACATCAGGTGTGAACTAGGTTTTGATGAGATTAACATTGATGAGGTCCAAGAGTTAATTAAATACCATTCTGCAGAATTAAGTGATTCTGAGCTGCTAAATTTAGACGCAGGGTTGATCCTGAAGAATATGAAGAAAATTTAACCACTGACAGCCAACCAAATGAGATTTCACAGAAACAATTTGAAAATATTTTTTGTGCAATTGAAGTTTTTAAGCAGCAATGATTAGATGCTGCCCCCTGATGAAGAGAGAAGCAGCAAAATTTGTATTAGAGGAAATAGGGCCATACCCTCAGTTTTATGAAAAAAGGAAACAGAATGCCTGCCAAACTACGTTAGCTCAATTCTTTGTTTAGAAGTAGAATAACAAATTTATATTCTGAATATGCTTTGTCTTTCAGCTTCATGGTTTTCATTTAACTAGGCCCTGAGAGATATACCCCAATTCTTTTATAAAAAATTTCAAGAACAAATTATACTTTTTCACATAGGTTATTATATTATATTTGATTAGTAAGTTTTCAATTAATCATCATCATGCATATCAAGGATTTAGGCCTAGTCATCAACGATGACTTCTAAGGCCTGTTCCGGCCTTAGAAGTCGTTGAATCCTTTATGTTTGTATTTTAAAATTTTTTCTATTATTGGTTCAATTCTTTCATAATTTCTTCATTTCTTTTGTGATCAAATAGAGTATACTTTGGAAATTTTCTCATAAACTTCATTTCTGCAGTTATTAATCTTTGTCTTTTTGTTTTATTGTCTAGATTTCACTTCCATACAATAAGACTGGTAGTTCTAATGTATTATATACTTTTAGTCTGGTTTGTTTTTGAACCAGGTTTGGTTTAAATATAGAGTTAATTACACCTGTTATTTTTAAATATTTTGCAATTTTTAGGTTTATATCTTTTTCATATGTAATCATACATACTAGGTAGTTAAATGAATTCACCTGTTCTAAGATCTTGTTATCTATTACTATTTTAGTTCTTACTGAATCTTGTCCTTTAAAGGCCATAGTTTTTGATTTTTTGTTGATATTATCATACCATAGTCTTTGGCTATCTCATTTAGATCTAAAATAGCTTTCTGTAAGTTATCTTCAGAATTTGTAATTATTTGGTCGTGGCAAAAAGGTTTTCAATTAATATGCCTATTTTAAAGAATGCATTAATTGAGGGATTGCTGTACAAGCATTTTACTGTTAATGTTCTCTATTAGTTCAGTGTTACAAAAGCCAGGAGTTAAGATTGTAATTTTGCAGTTAATCACAATTTTGTTTTATGCTTTTGCATTTAAAGTAAAATACTCATTGAAGACATCTTCTGAGATTGTCTTCTTAGAAGACACAATCTCAGATGAAGAATCTGAAAGGAACAGTTTATAACATTCACTAATAAATTATTTTAATAATTGTGTTCAGGTAATAACACACCTGTTATTAGTCTTATGCCATTTGAGCAGCTACATGTTCAAAGCAAATCACTGACTGATGAACTAAATTTCACGTAAATCATTAAAATGTCAGTTGATTAGAGACCTTTATATTTTAGTATAATAAATATTGATATTATGGACTTCAAAATAATTTAAAATCATGCACCCGCATGTGCACATGCACATATACGGTATCTACCAGTATCTACCATTTATCAAACCCTTCAATTATCAGAACTCTCAGTTTTCTGATAATTGTAGCATAATTACATGGTGCTCTACCAGAAGTCAGTTGATATGCAAGGGTCAGTTAATTGAAGGGAAGATCTTTGGAAGGTCAGATAAACAGTAGATTATTGTATTTCCATATGAAGTTTTTTTATTTATTATTTTTAATGAAATTTTAGATACAGACCCCAGTTTTAAAGAATAATGTTACAGAGAACACAGTAACTTAAACTATACAAAATCCTTAATCTAGCAAAATGCATTGCATTTGCACTGCACATGAATGAAACTGTTTAGCACACACTTACTTGAAAATTGAAACTTAGTTGCTCATCTTTCTGAAAAATATCTGACCAATCAGAATCATTCTTACCACCTTTAAAGCTTGTGGTTGTAGTCCCCTCAGCAAGTAGGGAGGTCTCTGTTTGGTGGAGAAGAGGGGCAAGTAAAGAAATGATTCATTTTTTTAATTTTATAATACCACTCAAAGTATATAAATGCCATCTTGATGGTTTAGACTGGATTTCTATGTTATATCTTGAGCCAATGCAAATCAGTTAACTAATGATTGGCTAACAGCATGCTCTATCAATGCATTGCGAAATGTGAGGAATTCAACATATTCTTAAAATTTGTTGAATTCCTCATCAAGACGAGATTCTGGTAACATAGTACCATTCTTTTCAATTTCTTGACCAAGAGCACTTGGAATGTGTTGAAGGATCATGAAAATAATCCTGCTAACATTTATATAGAAATTTTTAGAGCAAAAAAATTTTAATGTTTCTGATATTCTTCTTTTGGGGCTATTTTCAGAATTAACCCTTCTGATTAACATTGTGCTATTTTATTTGAAACAGTACAATAGGATATAAGTTATTTTTTGAAAAAAATAAATAAGCTTCAAATGCACAGTTTCTAATTATGAAAACTGTCAAACCACTTTTTGCTAAACAATAAACAACTTTTATATATTTGAACCATTTTGAGAGAAGGATTGTAGTTAGAATTTAGGATATTTGTTCTGTTTTAACTTAACTTGGCTGATCCAAGTTAAGTTAAAACTGAATACATTTCTTATTCATGCAATCAATACAATATTGTTATTTAAACACATAAAATTAGCAAAATCGCTTACTGAACTACACTCAACAGTACTGATTGTCCCTGTAACACTTTTAATTTGAAGTTTTCATCAAATGATGCATTTAAAATTCTCAATTCTGTTATTACATAAAAAAATTTGCTGTTTATCCAAAAAATCTTTTACCAACTGACCTTCATTTATTTCTCATAAAATAAATTATGTCAACAATCATAATGTATCAAACTAATAAAGCTTACATGATGCTTACAATATTAATTTTTAATTTAATTTATTTTATTAATTATGTGCAAGGTATTGATAAAAGAAAAAGGAGTGGGGGGAAATTTTGGAGCATCACTGTTTAAGGTCTGCTAGTCCAGTCACTAATGATCATGTGCTTTGATTGGACTCTCTCATCTGGGCATGAAAAAATCTTTGACAATGGCTTTATAACTTAAGGTGAGTTAGCCAGTCTCATATGGAGGTGATTGGAGATTTCATCCTAACAATGGTTTTTCTTTCCTGCAAACATACTAAAATACATGGTTTACAGACAAAATATTCCAATGGACATCCAAGGCTACCTTATCATAATAAATTAAGGTTATTAAATTCAGAACAGAGGACACTTGACATGTCATGTGGTCTTAGGGACCCAGAAAAGATCAAGAAAGAGTAAAATTTCTGTTATGAATTAAAGATATTTATACAAATATCTTTCCAGTTCAGATGTACAGTTTGGAAAAACAGGCTAGTAAAAGCAGAAGATTTTACATCCCAAACTGCAAAAAATATGGAGTAGCACACAAACTAATAAAAGCAATTTCTTAAATTAAAGTTTGATATTTTAAGATGTTATTAGCATGGCAAGAGCACTGGATATTGTTGCTTTCAGTTTCAAAGTACTATGGTAGCTTGGTCCAAGGTAATATTTCCTCCTCTCTCTCTTGCTCTCGAACCTACAAGTTTGAATTGCACTGTAGCACGAATGCTGTGAATGTTTGTTTTTCTTTAGGTCATAGATGATTTTCGTTGTCGAATGAAAGATCACCGCCATGCTGGAGAACTGAAATGTCTTGAAACCATTTCAGGTTTTTCAGATTAACTAACCCTTAGCCCAACCACAGTATTAAAATAAAAAGGAAAAAAGCAGATCCATTCTAAGAACAAATCAATTTGCACCCAATATAAAGATTGTTTCATGCCTGTACAGTGAAATGAGTCTATGTGTAAGCGTAAATCAGGAAAGAAGAAGAAGAAAATAAAACAAGTGCTTAGAGTGTTATGCTTCTGAATGTATTTCAGATGATATCTCAATACCAGATAATGGAAGAAAAAAAGTAAATAACTTGGAATTTGGGCTGAACTTCAGAGGCCATCTCCTAGCCTTCTTTTGGAGAGAAAAAGCTCCCACCCATGAGTAGTATTAACTATATTCACGAATAATTAATCAAGCAAGAGAACAAGAATTTGCACAAAAAAATTAGTGTTTGTAAATGTAAAGCAACAATGTTCATGAGATTCTAAATGCTCCCTTAATTTCCTAGTTTCTAAAGAATTACTGTCCACACCAGAGATGGCCAACCTGTGCCACATTGCATGATTAGAAGTGGCACACTGAACCCCAGAGAAAAATTTAAAAAAAATTTTGAATACGATTTTTATATATATATATATATATATATAAACACACAATTAACCTACCACTGAATTCTAGAGTGCGCACTTATACTTGTTTGATCTTGAAGCAACAGGCACAGGCAAATGCTGACATGCGTCACAACGTTCGATGAACTTCTGATTCGATGTGAGCGAACCATTCTGTGTTTTCGAACTTATGTTTTTATTAACGGTTCTTTAAATTTAAGATAAGATTTCTGTTTTCATGAAGACTTAATATAGTTCTGTAAATTTAAAAATAAATTTTTTCATTTTGAACGCATATGTCAAGTTCTTGCACGCTCCCCTAATTTGCTGATTACTGAAACCTGCAATTATTTGGTCTATTTGTATGTGTGTGTTTTATGTTTTTTTATACAATATCTTTCCTTTTTATTTATGTGTAGTAGGTTTATTCCTAAAATTTAACTGATCATCAACAAAGCTTTTGTAATGAGGATGCTTGGGTTGTGTACGTGTGTGATTGCCAGCTGATCGACTGTTTTATGACATATGACAGGAAGCGATCTCGTATTTCATTGGACATAATATATTACAAGAGAGAGACGAAAACTCTCTATGAAAAAAAATATGATTTTTAAACTTATAGAACTGTATTAGGCCTTCATGAAAACAGGATTCTTATCTTAAACTTGTAGAACTGTTTTTGAATGTTCATAATGTTTAAAACAATAAAATAATTTAAATAAATTATTTAATAATAAGCTTTACTTTTTGAAATAATTTTTTTTTTTTTTTTTACAGTCAGTTATCCATTGCTTTGCAAAAGAAAATGAGCAGAAGGTGATAGCAAGCACCAGTTTAATGAACTGTGGGAAAATGAGTTCTTATTTATTGCGGGTCCTTCAAGAAAACCGTTGTGCATTGTTTATGAAAGCACTCTCTCAGATAATAGAAGACATGATCTTAACAGACACTATAGAAAACATCAAGCTGAATTAGAAGAAAAACTGAAGTTAGTTCCTGGGTCTGAGTTGCAGAAAGAATATGCGGTTAAGAAAAAGGAAGAAATAAAAAAGAGAAAATATATTTGTGAAATGAAGTTGTGAAAGTGTGGCAATGCTGGAGGCATCTTATGAAATTGCCTTTGTGTTGGCTAAAAAACACAAGCCTTTCTCTGATGGAGAGGAAGTTGTTAAGCCCTGTCTCGAAAAATTTGCAAAATGTCTTGGTGATAAGAATGTTGAAAGAAAAGTAAACCAAACTGCTCTGGCCAAGCAAACAAGACGCATCGAAGAACTTTCCCATGATGTTACTGAGCAATTGAAAGACCATGTTCATGCTTGTTCTTTCTTTTCTTTAGCCTTAGACAAATCCGCTGACATATGTGATGTAGCCCCAATAAGTTCTAAAAAGATGTTAAAATTACTATAAATTCCTCTTATAAAAAATTTCATTTTTTATAAGAGGAATTTATAGTAATTTTAACATCTTTTTAGAACTTATCGGTCTTGAGTCACTTCATGGAAAAACCAGAGGGTCAGACATATTTGACAAAGTAAAGTCATGTCTAGAAAATCAACAACTAGATTCTAGTAAGCTCATCAGTGTTTGCACTGATGGAGCACCGTCAATGGTAGGTAGAGTTTCTGGGACTGTAACTTTACTTGAAAGGTTTTCAGGTCATTCTCTACTAAAGTATCACTGTATTATACATAAAAAAATCTATGTTTGGAAAATCTCTAAATTTGAAGCATGTTATGATACCAGTTGTAAAGTGTGTGAATAAAATTAGAACAAGAGGGTTAAACAGAAGAGAATTCAGAAAATATTGTGAACTGCTAGATATGGAATATGGTGTTTCATCCTTCATTTTGAGGTGTGCTGGCTTTCTAAAGGACAAGTTCTCAGTAGATTTTGGAAGCTGAAAGAAAGTGTTCATAATTTTCTGGAAGAGAAGGATGAGCTGCATGAGGAATAAGCCCTGTTGTGTGATGAGAAATGGCTATTTGATTTAGCATTTTTAGTTGATGTCACCAGCCACCTCAACGATCTAAATTTGAAACTGTAGGGCAAGAACAAATTGTTTCCTAGCTTAGTAAATGACATTAGTGCATTCAAAATGAAATTAAAACTGTTCATCTCCCAGTTAGAAAACAGGGATTTAAGTCAATTTCCACATTTAAAGGAACGCAGTGAATCTGTTGAAGATAATGGCAACTTTACAGAATATACTGAGAAACTCAGATTATTGGAAGAGTCCTTTAAAAGTTGTTTTAGTGATTTTGCCGAAGAAGAAGACTGCATACTTGCATTTATAAATCCCTTTTCACTTACTGAACATAAAATCTTGACGATGCCTAGTAACATACAAATGGAACTTATTGATCTCAAAACCAATTCTTTATTGAAAATGAAATTTAATTAACTTCCATCACTCCCAGATGCTTCTGATATAATTAATTTCTGGCGATTATTGCCCTGTGAACATTTTCCAGAACTGAGAAAATTTGCTCAGTTATATCTGTCATTTTGGAACTACATACAGATGCGAACAAGCATTTTCATCAATGAAAATGATGAAGAACAAACTACAGTCGTGACTGACTGGTTCAAATTTGAAAAACTGATGCTTTCTGTAACTGGTTTAACTCCAAACATTACAAGCTTAGCAAAAGCAAAGCAATTTCAAAAGTCTCAATAAAATAATTAATGTTCATCTTGTCTTTATATGAAATCCTTTTATTTAAAACTGCTAAAAGTATCTATATTACCATATATATAATAAATCATTTTATGCATAACTGTTAAATATATCCATATTACCATATTTTAAAAGGGCTGAAAAGTGGTTTAAGATTGTATGGCACATCTTAACTAAAAAATGAAAAAATTGATGCATGAACTATAAAAGGTTGGCCACCCCTGGTCTACACTTTCGTATTATATTACCACACTTATCACTGTTTGATTAACTGATTCAGAAACTTCACATCTAGAGCAAACATTGCTCGTCTTGGTTAAGAAATGTTGAGTATATCTGTTCTGACTAAAATATTTAGTTAATTTATTATTTCAGATTATTAACTTATATGCGCATTAATGTGTTTATGATAAGTGAGTTCTAACTATAAAAACCTATAAAATATTAATATAAAGTAATTATGAAAAAAAGTTAAGATGATTTGGATTGGCAAACCAGTATTAAAAATAAATTCCTACAGCAAGCTTACCATAAAGACTTCACCTGCAGTAATTAATTAAACTGACATTTTCATACCTTAGTGTATACATACATCAAAACTCCAATTTGTATCTACTGCATCTCATTTTTATTCTATAAAGGCTCATCTGGTCAAAAAAATGTTTGTGTACCGAATAAGTAGGAAACTCATTTCTATCATTCTATCTAGTGAAAATAAATTTGCACAAAATGAAAAGAAAATCTGACTCATGCAAAATTAAATTCAATCTATGAAATACTTATGAATAAAGGATATGCCCTGTCATTTCATCAAAATATTTAAATAAATTTAAAACTAAATTAAATCTAACCTGCAAACTTGGAAAAAGTGAAATAGCCAAAAATTGTATTTTTTATGCTTCTTTAATGCAAGGTAATTGCAATTTACTTACTGAGTTCTGCAAAATTTTCTGAATATTTGACATTTTTATTAATGTGTTTATCCCATTATAAGAATACCAAATCACTTTACAACCAGTACTTTCATTACTAAATAGAATGCAATCCATTAAATTCATATGAGCATTTGTACACCATCTTTCATGTAATTTATGAAGGATAGTAACTTGAATTTTAAACTTATTTACACAGCAATCATTTAACTTTTTTATAAAAAAAAAAAAAAAAAAAATTACAATTAATCATTCTAAAATCACGAGTATAAAACTTTGCCAACAAACTAATGCCTTCTTAATGTCAGATGTACATGTACTTATTTTACAAGGTACTAAAGTATATTTTTGAACAAATTCAAGTTCTTGCAATAGTATAGATCATTCAACATTCAACTAGATATAACTTAAATGAATTTCTGTAAACATCTAAATAAACCTCCTATTTCTGTATTGATTTATTAAGAAAATTTGTTTTTAAATAGTTAAAAATATAATGACCGTTATCACATCCTAACAGTAGGTAATGCGGGAAGAAAATGCAAATTGTATATAATAGTTAATTAAAACTAATGATCATATAACTGATTTTGGTCATAAAACCATCAAAATGTAAAGCTGAATTTATGTTCTGCATTTAAGTTCCAGAGTTTTAACCAAGGACATGACCACAAACAAAAAACACTTTTCAGTTTTTCAGATCAATATGAAAAGTCCCTCAACCAAATTCTAAGAATTTTAAAATCTCAGAATTAAAATCTCCTATAATGAATTATAATAATTTACTATGTACATTAATAACAAAGTGAAAATAATTCTCACAAAGTAAGGGATTTACAACTAGCACATTGGGAGAATCCAAAATACTGAAGATGATCCCTAGAATATATAATGATGTAAACTTGAGTATTCAAAATTCAGGTTGGCAGTTATACTACAGTAACAGATCAGCATGCAAAAGAAAAATCATATATATGTATTGCCATATAAACCCTAAAATTCGGGCACTCTGCACAACTTCTATAAATAGTATACAACAGTTGACAGTTTAAATAGTTTTTTTTTTTTTTTTCATTTTTAAAATTGTGAAAAAATATATCCTAGAAATTAAAACTTTGTTGTTTAGTTTGGAGATAATCTGATGTTTTATATATAATATATACTGTCTTTCGTTTATGCAAGAAATGTTCATTTACATTTAAAATCTGGTCTACAGACTAAGTGCTGTTATAGTTAACACTGTCAGGGAGGCAGGGCCATGGCAAATACTTTTTTTTTTTTTTTTAAAGATGTTCTAGTTCAGTCATGCAAGATATCTGAAAATTTATCTACCTGGAAGTTATTAACAACAGTCATTAAATTATGCACAGTGATAACTAAGTATTTGTTTCTTGCAGAAAATATACCCCATAATGTTAAAACAAAATCTAAATTCTCCCAGTGGATATAAATAAATGTATATTTCAAGTGATGATGGAATCAAAGTATGCAAATGTTTCTTTAAACTTGTATACACAACAAACAGTCTCAGAGTTAAATCTATACAACTTTACAAACAAGCTCTGCCTCCCAGATAGCTAGAGAAAGCTACAGAGGAACACTTCATTAGTATACAAATACCAGAATACAAGATATGTCTACCATTTTTTTTTATCAGTTGAAAAAACTTAAGATAATGTAAATAATGCAGCTGAAGCCAAAGACTGAGGTAAAATGAGATTCTCCTAAAGATTATGAGATAATTTGGTTGTAAAGATAAGCTACACATGAGGAGAAAGGCTTAGAATAAAGCAAATTCCATTTCTTTGAATCATGTTTTCCAGTTCATACTGCCTTGTGGTACAGAACGAGGAGGAATCATGTCTAGTAAATACTGTCTCTGTAGGTCTGTCGATGTCACTGGAGGCTTACCTAACAACTGATAGGAATATGCCTGGGCAGCTAGAAGAGGAGCAAAGGGTAATATATGAGCAGGCTGTGGCTGGGGTAAACTTTGTGCCAACTGCTGAAGTTGTTGAGCTTGAGCCTGAAGAAGTGATTGATGTGCTGCACTTAGCTTTGGAAGCTGTTGTAATAAAGCAGCAGAGTTGGCTACTGCTGCTGCTGTTGAGGCAGAATTATTAGGTATCCTTGAAAGTGAATGAACTGGGCTATGTGAAGCAGGAGGGTTGGAAAGGGCAAGGGAGAGGCCAGAAGTGACAGGAGTAAGAGCAGTACTAGAACTATGGGCAGGAGGTGTGTTTGAGGCGGGTGGTGGACTTGAGCATACTGTCTGAGACATTCGTTGCTCTATTTCTTGTTCTTGCTGCAAAGCCTTTACAAATGCTGTCTTCAAACGATTAGTATGTTCTGCTTTTAAGGATTTCTTGATATTGGTAGTGACACAAGTCTCACAGATAACTGAAGGCTTCTTGCCACGAGAACTTCCAGCATCTTGCCATTTCCAAACAGGACTAAAGTCTGTGCCACACTGCACACATTCAAATGGTTCAGGTGGTGGTTGATTGATGCTGGGATCTCGAGTAAGAAAGTCTACTACTTTTTCCAAGCCAAGCAAACAAATAAATTCTGGATTGTTGGCATTTGGTATGAAATGCATTTCAGGAGGTGGGGGTTTTGGTGGAGGTATTTGAAGTAGTGTTTTTTCAAGCTGCTTACGTAAGGCTAATTTTGCTGCAGCCTGTCTTTGAGCTGGAGTTTGGTTGTCCATTCGGTCAGGTTGTAGTATTTGACTTGACTGTGGAGAAGGACAGGCTGGAGGTGGAACCTGAAATAATTTGAAATAAGCAATTAAACTAAATTTTTCATATTTAAATAAACCAGAAGAGATAAATTTAAAATATAACTACTGAGAAAACATTTCATCTATGTGTCTTCTAAAAAAAAATCTAAACATGTTAAAAAAAAAGCATATCAAATTTCTATCACTTTTAACTTGACAAGCAAGAGTTATAACTCTTGTCATTCAGTAAATGGTAAGGGATGGAGCAAAATGTCCCCCCTCATCTTTTATAATAGACAAGTCTGTTTTTTTAAACATTGTGTACAGAATTCATTAGCATAATAGATTAAAAAATGGTTATTGCAGTATGTCATTAAATAATTTAACAAGAACAAATTTTTTGCTTTAACATTCTGAGCTAACTGTACTGCTGTACAGGTCTTCTGTTACCTATTTGGTTGAAACTAGTCATTGTTATTTATAGGTATTTATCCTCCCCCACTTCCCTTTCATGTTAGGCTCAATGGCCTGTCAGGGCCAAAGTAACTCTGCTTCTTAAAAACCTGTTTACTGCTTGTGATGGAACAGTCAATCCTATCTGCTGTCTGCAAATTCTGTGTGTGTCCGTTCTTCTGCCTAGTTTGCCTGTTTTATAAGATGAAAAACCCAGATAAATGTTCTTTGCTTCCTAGACCTAAATCTACATATTTATTTACCTCAAAAATAAACATCAGTGAAAATGCTGAAGTTTTTTTTTTTTTTTTTTTTTTTTGCTACTCAATTTGTCAGGTTCACAGCCTGGAAAATCCTGGATCAAAGTTTCACATTTCCTAGCTTTCTGCTTTACTATGATTTACATAGTGTTTCAACACCTTTCCTACCTACAGGAAAGTTATGACATGAAATGCAATTTTTTAAATATCAATGCCCATTTGATATTTATATACACCTATTAGTACCATAAGAGAGCTAATGGCTGGGACTAAAGAATATTTAATTTAAAATAACTTAGTTGTCTCCCTATTATCATGTCATTACGTATTCTTCAAATGCAGATATAATATGAGTATTAGAATGTCTTCTTTCCCCTCCTCCTATTAATCAAGCAGTGATAGATTTTGACATGCAAATCCCACCTTTTATGGGTGAAAAGACTTATTAGTGCCATGGATGAGGTGAGCTAAGGATTACATAACCCAAAATTCTTGTTCTAGAGATAACAAAAAAGGGTCAAGTTCTTTAAGCAGAGTAGTGGTCTAACACTGAGCAAGGAAAATCTTCCACCACTTAAAAACATTCACACAAGTATCCATATTCCAGTGGAATATGGATACTTGTGTGAATTCATTCAACAAAAATACAGCAAATAATATGAGTAAATAGGTTAGAGAGCAACCAAACAGGTCAGCAAGAATCAGGGATGCACTAAACCTCTAAGCTTCCCTTATCCCAATTTATTCTTTAATTTTAAGATTTTCAGTACCCTGGTTCCTACATCAACACTGACAGCCAAAAGAAAGTACAAAGTTCTTCTTCTATAAAAGCCTAACCAACACCTTGAAATCTAAACTCATCACTACAAATAGTAAAATTGTCATCTATACAAAGCCATCAGTGAAGCCATATTTATATGTGGTTCTCAGACATGGAACATCATTATCCGACATGCAATTAATATCAATTGACTTTGGACAACATGATTTAGATCAATATTAGAATATACATGGCAAGATAGTATTCCTAATACTGTCACATTCTTGAAGAATGCTAGAGAAGACCTCTAATAGAAACAATTATTGAAAGTCAAATGAGATGGTTGAAACACCAACTTAGACATCTGTCCTCACTTATGTTCCATGCTCTTGCTCTCTACAGACATGCACAGAGATGAATGCTAAGAAAACAGTTTTGCCAATACTTAAGCAAAATCTTTTTTGAAGATGCAACTCATGCCGACATTTACCAGTAAGCACATAATAGACCAAACTGGCTAACCTTCATTTAACACACTATTTCCATGTGTTGCTGTTTTTTTTTTTTTTTTTTTTGTTATATGCATATTTCTGTATGTATTTCTCTATTCATACCTGAATTATATATGCACGAGTATCTGAAGTAAACCTTATTAACCTTTTGATCGTTAAAAACGTGCTGAGCATGTCTGTTGGTATCATTTCTTTAGCATTACTAAATACTGAGTGTAATAATAAATTTAGTTTAATCCTTTATCCAAGTGTGAGCAAACAAAGTTTGCGCCTTAAAGTATCTTCAGGACTGGGTTAAGGTGGTACAACACCAGGGCAACTCGTTGCAAAGGTGGAGCAAGCTACTAACATTCCTATCTCAGTATCTCCTATAATGCAAAACACATCTCCTTGCGGATATGTCTAATGTTATGCATTAAGGGAAGGGCCACTACCCAGACTAGTTTCGACCTTTGAAGAGACCTCAATAGTGGCCCTTCCCTTAATGCATAACATTAGATATATCCGCAAGGAGATGTGTTTTGCATTATAGGAGATACTGAGATAGGAGTGTTGGTAGCTTGTTCCACCTTTGCAACGAGTTGCCCTGGTGTTGTACCACCTTAACCCAGTCCTGAAGATACTTTCAGGTGCAAACTTTGTTTGCTCACACTTGGATAAAGGATTAAACTAAATTTATTATACTCTAACCAAGTGAAAAATAAACTTTCAACATAAATACTGAGTGCATTTCCATAATTCATTGGTAATGTTACTAATGCTGTGAGCACATTTCCATAAACTTTTTCATTTTATAATTGTTATAACTGTGCTAGACGCTTATGATTTAGTTTTCTTGCTTACACACAGATGGTGATAGTTCCCTGTGAGAAAAGAAATTTGTCCACTTTGCTAGAAATGAAAAAATAGCTTTGACATTAAGTTTGCAGAAGCACAAGACATCTGGCACGTTATTTGCAAGAGATTCTGACAGTCAATGATGAAGAATATGTTCAAGAATTCTTTTTAGATGTAAGTGATGATAATGATGTTCATGTCTCATTTGAGAATTGTGATTCGTCCCAAGCCAGGAGATGGTGCTGTATATCGGTTGGATCAGTATGTTTACATCGTCCTCGCTTTTCTTTTATGGAAACAACTAGTATTTTTCAAAGATATCCCTGTAAATAATTGCTCATTGGAACTGTTTAAATTATATTTTCATGAAGATAATGAAAATTTTAGTTGAGGAAACTAACAACAAAACAACGCAGTTCATTGCTGCTACAACCCTCAAAAATTTTTTTTCATTGTTTTCGTTGGAAAGACACAGACAGCAGTGAAATGAAGGTATTTTTAGGCTTCAAGGCATAGTTCAAAAATCAATCAGAAGTAAAATGGTATTGGTCTAAAAAAAATAATAATAATAAATAAAGATTGAGAAACCATTTTTTTTTTTCAGAAGTGACATCTGAATGTCTGCATTCCTTGATAATGAAATTTTTACATTTTGCCAACAAGGATTCCGATTATCCCAAATCAAACCTTAAAAATGTTTTTTTTTTTTTTTTTTTTTTTTTGGATGCTCTCAAAAAGAAGTTCCAGGAAGTTTATACACCAGAACAAGATATTTGTGTTGATGAAAGCTTTATTTTATAAGGCTTTCATCAACATAAATTGTTGATGAAATCAACATATAGAAGGGCCGATTTGGTTGGAAACAGTACATTCTACTGAGCACTCTCATTTTGGTTTGAAATGCTTCGAACTTTGTGAATCATCTAGTGGCTATGTAGTATACAAACTGATAATTTATAAAGGGACTCAGGTATGCAGTTCACTGTCTAATGCTGCTTTTGGTACACAAATTGTTGTTGCCCTAACATCTTTGCTGCTGAATAAGGAGTGTTGCATTATCTTAGATAATTATTTCAATAGTCCCGAGCTCGCAGACTTGGTTACCAAGAAAAATGATGTTTATGGGACTGCTTGGGAAAATTGTTGCCTTGAAATGGAAAGACAAGAAAGATGTCACTATGCTGAGCACCATCCATGGGAATGAAATGAAGGACGTAGAAACAAGGAAAGGAACAGTGAAAACAACCAGCTGTAGCATTACAATACAACACCATGGGAGGTGTTTATCATTTAGATTAAATGCTTTCATATTATCCTACTACCCAGAACAAACAAAGATACTATGTAAAAATATTCAGACACCTTTTACATATCTCTGTGTACAATGCTTTTGTACTACACACAAAGAAGATGTGCTGTTTGTTGCACAAGATCAGTTTTATGAAAGGTGTGCAAAGAAACACACATGTCATGCCCTGATTGCCAGGTGGGGTTGTGTACTTCGCCATGCTTCAAAATCTACCATACTATTCGAAACTTCTGAAGAAATGTCGTCGTATAGGTTATTATAGTTTTTGCTGCATGTATAAAAATCATTTATTAGCTAACTATTTTTTTTTTTTGTAAATCATCGACACTTTTTGTACAAAAACTGTAAATAAATACTTTTTATACCTTGTCTTGAAATGGGGGAAAAAACCAACCTTGGGGTAAAGTACCTGAAACTAGAACCTAATGGTCATCAAAGGGTAACATGAATATCACCACTATAAGTGAGGAACATTGTAGGTAGTTTGCATGAAGAATTCTTTGCATGATAAATGAATAAAATGAAAGTTCTAAAACATGAGGAATAGATCAAAAGGAAAGCAATTCCTGTGTTTATGCGAAAAAGTTGATGGTTTTTTCTCCCGGAAACTCAGGTTTTTCATCCCACATACAGACAAAAAAATACTAGCTGTGGTGGTGGTAGTGGCCAGTAGATGGCACTGATGATTGGTGGTAGAGGTGGAGATGCAGAGTTGTACAATAGGTGTCCGCCCGCAATGAGTCTTTGGACTCCTTGGAGGTGTCACGAATAATAATAATAATAATCTTGAATTTGTACGTGCACTTTAGTATATTAGTGACATTGCTGAAATAGCACCTTGTTAGCTATCTCCATATTAAGATTAATGACTTCTGATGTCGCTAAGATCTGCTACACTTACAAGACACCCTCTAATGAAAGTGTATTTTTCATTAATTTCAATTGCATGTATGATTATTTTTCTCCTTACAGAATTTGATCAGGAGAAAATACCATATAATATCTATATATAATTTAGTTGAGTTGCAAAGGACAAAATGTAATTAATATTTTCTTTCTTTCTCACTCTCTCTAGAGATGCTGGTTTTTTGGAGATCTTAGATGGGTCTTCCATGCAGAGGAAAACAGTAAATTTATGGCAGGACAGAATTTAAAGCTCTCTTCAAAAGATCTCCATCATTCAATTATCTGGAGTGGAGAAAAAGAAAGTGGAGAGCCCAAGAAAAACCAAGAAATTCCAAAAAATAAAGAGCTAGCACATCCATAAATTAGCCAGTCTGCTTAAAAAAACGATTTCGAATCCCTTGCAACGACCAAAGAACATGAGCCCACTACTTTCAACCCCCCTTCCAGCTTTTTGGCTATATAGATATCTTTTCAATTTGGTCACATAATTTTGATGTACTGAACACATCCAAGGGTCCAATTCACCTTAGAAAAAAAGAAAAGGATTTAGTTAAAACACTTAACAGTATTGCAGCAGTAAGTGCTTCATGTGTAGATAATAAGACAAAAAAAAGATTGGTTGTTTAAAAACATTAAAGCAACTAAGGTTATGAGACAAGCATATGTCTATTGATCATATGTTCTCTGGTCAATCAGTCTGTTATGTGAAAAGAAAAAGACTCCCGAGAAGAAAATTCTGTCATCTCAGTAGGAGACCAGCTAACTCACTTTCAGTTTCTTGCATCAAGATTCACACTCAGGTCGTTCTGACCGATTCCTGATAATTCTATGTTCCTGAAGGAATGTACATGAAATTATGATATTACTACATGAAAGTTTACATCATCACTATCTTCTTACTGATAGTTTTCCTCCAAATTAGCTCTGTCAAGGCAGCAATATCCTCATTTTGTGTTTTGATCCTCCTCTGGGTCTTTTTTCTAACATCCTCGCATCAAACTCCGTTTTGCTAACTTTTCCATTCTGTTTAACACGTTTGTTCCAGGTAGTTCTGCATGTGTGTAAACAACCGCTGGTGGGAATTAATTTTAGATATGTATGCTACTTCTGTGTCAAGCAGTTGCATTTTCACAAAGCTTATACAGCCTGTTAGCATGACTTTTTCGGTAGAATTTTATTTGTAAAATCTGTAAAATGTCTGGATGATATCGAATATCTCAAATGTAATTCAAACTGATTTCAATATATCTCATATATAAATCTCATACTGATCTTTTAACTTGAGATAAATTGTGCCTTCTATATCCAATGACTACATTATAAACAACTGAATGATATCGAACTGAAAATTGAAAGCAGATGTTAGGACAAATGTGTTTAGTGCTACAATAAATCTGTTTTGCTTGCATGCATGCAACATAATCTGAAGAAAGGAAGTGTTTTTCCATCACAAGTGTCATTTCAGTTGTATAGACTTATACTAATTGTTCTGATAAACACCTACAACAAAAATTATATTAAAGAAACTGATATGACCACAAGAAAGAACATACCTTAAAACCCTTTAACCATCATATTTCATTAAATTTTAATAATTTGTTCTTTTTCTTTTAGGATATATAAAAAGACATGCCAGAAGTTTTGAAGAAATGCAAAGACACAGAGGTGTGGGCCATCAACTTTTTTCATGCTGCAAAAAGAGCCCACAAATAAGATTCACTAAACTTTAGGGGACCATAGCCAACAGTTGTCAGATGGGTGGTCAAGTTTAAAACTGAGCATCCTGAGGCAACAGATGCTATCAGGTCAGGAAGACCTTCCACAGCAATTACACCTGAAAACATCAATGCAGTGCATGTCATGATCCTTGATGATGGACAAATCTAGCCAAAAACATTGCAAAAACTCTGGGAATATCCAGGAAACAAGTTGGGGTCATTATCCACCAACATCTGGACATGCAAAAGCTATTCCTCAAATGTTTGCATGCCGACTAAGAGAGAACGTATGTTATCATCTGAAGGGATGACAGGTCATTTTGAGAAATCGGGTGCACAATTTTTGGCTTGTATTGTGGCTGTTGATGAAACATGGCTTCATCACTATGACCCAGAGAACAAACAACAGTCAATGGAGTGGGGACACAAAAAGGTTCTCCACAGCCAAAGAAGAAGTTCTGAACCCAAAAATCAGCAGGGAATAGATGGTGCAATCCTTGCTAAGTACCTCAGAAAAAAGGTGGAACTGTTACAACAGCAGCAGCAGTTTATTCAACAGCTCTGAAGGAAATGAAGGAATAACGCCACAGGAAACTAAGCAGAGGTGTGTTGCTTTTGCAGGACAGCGTACCTGCTCATGAAACCCAACAGACAATACAAAACTTATGCTTTTAATGTCTGCCTCACCCACCCTATTTGGCAGACCTGGACCCATCTAACTATTTCCTATTCCTAAATTTAAAGAAACACTTGAAAATAACAAAATTTATCACAGATGAAGTCATATCTGCAACTGAGGACTGGTTTGTGTAACAAGGGCAAGGCTTTTTTCTCAGAGGATTGCAAATGATGTTAACAAGTGTATAACACTTTGTGGGAGAATATGTAGAGGATAATGTATGTGGGAGAATAAGTTATATGGTTCTACCTCAATTGCTTTATAGTGATTATCACAACTTTTAAGCACACTCTTGTATTTAAATTAGGCTAATTTCTGAGAGCTGATACAGATTCCAAAAATAGTCTCTCTTCTAAATTTACTATGATGGAGTATGGTGATCTTCTTCCAACTGATTCTATGAGCCTTATCTAAAGCATTGTCCACAAGGCACAATTGACCACCGCCATGACTGCAGATGTATTTTTTTGTGCTCTTCGGCACATATGTTGGCTGATATTTCTGTCTATCCATAGTAGGCCAACTTGCAGGAAGAGGGAACTTTGTACTCCAGGCACAAAGAGAGGAGAGAGCTGATCTTTAGTGGAACATAAGGTTAGCAAGATTTTGGTGGGGCTTGAAAGCCTTGCAGAGATTGTATTTCTTTAAGACTGGCTATTTTTTCTGAAGTGCCTCAGACATAGGGAATGATGACAACATTGGGGGAAAATTGATTTTTTTTTTTTTTTTTTTTTTTTTTTTTTTTTTTTTGATACTGTGGGAACTGTAGCCATTAGATAAGGTCTGATGTATATGATTAAGTTCTCCTATCAGGGAGGACTAATCAGAACAAAAGTTATAGGCTCTAGGAAGTCAGCTGAATAAATTTATATGGAATAAGAGAGAAATTTGCAGAAACACTGAATTAGTAGTAAAAAATTGATTTCGACTTACGATATGAGTGTTGGATTAGAAATAAAACTGCTGACCAAAATATAAAAGACCAGATATGAGAGCCAAGAAAATGATACAGAGGAATACTAATATCTATGTGGACTAATGTGGTTTATAGTGATTAGAAAATAATTCAAAATAAAACTTTGATTAGAAGCTAAATACTGAAAAACTAGCTAACTATGCATCAGTGCACAAGTGCTATGCTATCATCATAGCACTTGTGCACTGCCTTAACATATTCACTGCCAACTATGAGTATACTCATAGTTGGTATATGAGCCTTACAAGCCAACTATGAATATACTTATATGTCGATTACCGCCGGCAACGAGATTACTTGTACTGACCTTGAAGAAGTGAAATTGCTTGGCATGCGGTAACAAACTATGCCCGAGGAGCATGGCAGTGAACGTGTTAAAGAGATGCATGCCTGGAAATGTCAATTTTTTTTCCTATTTTTTTTTAGTTCCTTCAAAACAGGAATGTGAGAAACTATTTTGCACATTTCTACATTCAAATTTAAAATGATAATAATTTATTATTATAAGTAATTTTAATAAAAGCTCACCATAATTCAATGGTGAGCTTTTATTAAATTTTAGCCTATTTTTTATTAATTAAATTTATTCAGTCTAAGAAAATTGTTAAAGATTTTAAAGTAAAAAAAAATGCAGATCTATTAATAAGTAATTTATAGACTTGAAATAATTCCCTTTCCAAAGAGATCATCAAAAATCTGTGTACGTCTTATTTCTAGAAAGACTAGTGTTATAGAAAGCTACTATATTAAGATGAGGAGAAACTGTATTATTACAGAAAGTTATTTCTCTAAGTTAATGAATGACCTTTATATCCATTAAGTCCTATTTGAGTGCATGAGTACTTATTTGTCGTCATTTATTAACTGTAGAAGGTGTTTTCTATTAACAGAAATATCACTGACACACACACAAAAAAATATTAAATTACTTTATGTATCAAATGCTTGTTTGCTATTGCTCATATTTTAGTTTAACACACTAGTGCTAACTAGTAGAGAACTTTTAATCTTATTGGCAACAGTGATGAGGTTACACATTAAGTCAATGGAAGTGTCTTAATGTAATACACATATGTCTAAGGATAATAATCAAGCCAAATTTTGTCTAGTCACCAAAACACCTTCTTAAGATGAGAATATACACTTCTATACAGGGGGAGGGGGGTGAACAATAGATTGAGGATACTAACTGGCATAATCCTACCATTTGAAATACTATCACTTCAGATGACAATGGTCTCTTAACTAAATATTACTCATATTTAATTATGTTAAGCTGTGGCAGATTCCAAAAACAGCTAATTTAGTTCCTGTATAAAGGAGGATTTGTTTATCCCACTGTATACAATGATCTGAATTACTGGCATGCAACTATCAGCTCTCGTAGTGTAGAAGCTGGTGTTTTTTTTTTTATGTGATAGATATTAACAGTTTTTTTCCAGTTTGGCCAAATTGTTAGATGATCTTAAGCAACAGAGATAAATCTAATGAGAAAATAAGGGTAGCTAATTTTTGGTATGGCTTGAATGTAGAACTCATGCTAGTTTTTCAAAGGAGATACAGGATGGCAATTTAACCGTATCACTGAAATCAATCACATCCATAACACTTTTCTGGCCAATGGCTACCCCTTCAACAGTCAACAAAACTATGCTATTCCTCCAAAAGTTAACTCTCCAGAACCCACATCACAAAAATTCCACTGCCATTCTGAATGAGTATAATAAATACATTGAGATGAATCTGCACATTTTCCATGACACAAAGAATAAAATCCAATCTCAATTTTTTTTGTTGGTGGCCTGTTTCCAATACCAGGACTTTGGTGATCCTGGCACAAAAACATGCTTTCCTAGATGAAGAAAATGTCTATATTTCTATGTGAATATGCTTACTGGAGGCATGGAGCAGCTCATACCATTTTGGTGTAGGAGATAAGGTACCTAGGGATGATGGACATTTGAGAAGTCTAATTTAAAGGCCACATTTTCAGAACCATGATGACAATACAGTTAATTATAAGGAGACACTGACATGAAGAAATATAAGTTATAGTTTCACTATATCAGGTTGTTTTGTTTTTTTTTACCACTGTGAGCAGATTTTGATACCTGATTTTTGAGGACATCATTAAGTAAGGAGACTTCTAAGCTGTTCTGATGAAATATTTTCAAACAAAAACCATCAGAAAAATGATATTCCAAATTGTTTTTAAAAATGTAGACATGATTTTTTTTCCCTACCTTTCTTATACTTTGGAATTCTGAAAGATAACTCAACTATAAAAAAAAAAATAAATTGAACTTTGTATAATTAGCATAGTTTAAGAAACTGTATTTGAATATTATCCTACCTGGGTAACAGTTATGTGATTTTGTACTGATGACCCACTCTGAGTTATTTGTGATCCTTGAAGAGCTTGCAGTGGATAGCCCATTACCATATTAGGTGGTGTGGTTACAGGGGTTCTAGGAATAGGTCCTAAGCCAGACCTCATCATAGGTTGCTGCATTATTAAATTCGATGCAAGACAGGATGAGGAACTGCTCCTTTGGCCCATAACCAATGGAGGAGGTGGACCATGTCCACGTACCTATTGAAATAATATTTTGAATAAAACCAATCACCAAAGCATTTCCAACCTTTCAATTTAGAGTATAAAATGATCTCTTATTTAAATTAGGTTTAAATTTATATATATAAAAAAGTATCATTTTATAACTATATTCTAACTAAATTCTAGATCTAGGATATTTAACAAATTATATTTTTTAGGAACTGAGAAAATGTTTCCTTTGGGTTTTCATAAAATATTTCTCTTACTTGTTTATTCTAATACTCATAATCAGTAAATCAAGCGTGTCGAACTCAAAGGCTAACACAGGCCAAATAAACGAGGTTTAAGTTTATGTTGCTGCAAAAAACAAAAACTTCAATTTTCATAAAAACGCAGGTTTATTTTGAAAAGTACAGTATAAAAAAAAGAACAACGATAAAATTAATGTTTTCTCCCTGACACTTGGCATTTCTTCTCTGCTACTATCTTTCCTACTTCAGAGGAAAATCTTGTTCGCAGTGATTACTTTCAAAACTTATCCAAGTTGAATGTCAGTAATTCTGGATCTGACAGGAGACCTATTTCCCTTCATAATTGTAAATAACTGCTCACACCAATAAGTACTTCCAAACATGGATATAATTTCATATGCAAATTTGAGTATTTTTAAACCTGGCAGGTAAATATTTGTAAAATCCAGGCATGCCAACTTCACTGAATTTTGCCTTCAAATCTGAATTGCACTGGATCTCAATTACCTCCATTTGCATTTGATTAGGTACTGATTCAATATTTATTAAAAAAAAAAAATCGAAGAAAACTTGTCTTCCAAAAATTTAAAATCTGCAAACCTTGTTTCAAATTCAGTTCTAGGGTTAAAATTTTTTTCTGTGGATTTTTGATACGATGTAGTTTCACTTAAACTTGATTTCTTCATGTCGCATGTCAGAAAGTGCGTTAAATCTTCATTTTTCAACTGCTTTTCCCAAAGAACTAGTTTACATTTGAATGCCTTAACTTGGTCAGACATGTTTGTAATGATCTGATTTTTTCCTTGCAGTTTTAAATTTAAATCATAAGTATTTTGTTATATCAACCATAAAGGATAAATCTTGCAACCACACTGTGTCAAAAAACAGGCTTGTCTTGATTTTTAGTTATTAAGAACTGACATATTTCTTCTTTCAAGTCCAAGAATTGTTTAAAGAATCTTGGAGCAAGATAGCCAACGTACCTCGGTATAGTAGGACAAACCAGAATATTCGCTGTCTAATTCACTTAAGAAAGCAGAGAAATGTCGCTGATTTAAGCCTCGAGATTTTATGAAATTATGATTTTTTTGATAGATGTCAACACATTTTCTATGTTTATTACTTTTGCGCATAATACTTCTTGATGTATAATGCAATGCATATGATGAATCTTGGATCCGTCATAAATTTCACTTTGTTTTTTTTTTTTGCAGTAATGCCACGAAACTCCATTGCCTGACTTAGTTGTGAGCTCTTTGTCTGTAAATGAATTCAAGAAGAGATATGACAGATATTGTTTTGCTAGTTTGGGTCTCCCACGATGAGTCTACTGACTCCATGGAGATACCCGTAATAATAATAACTATTGTTCTTTCTGGTCATAGAAGGAGCTTCATCTGCAGCTACAAAAGTTAATTTCGACAGAGGTAGATTGTATTTTTGCAAAAGTTCGAAAACACAATTAAATATATCTTGTCCTGTACTAGTCTTATGCAATGGTACTAGTTCCAGTAATTCCTCAAAAATGTTGAAATCCATGTCGCAAGCACAAAGAAACACAGCTAATTGAGCTACGCCCCCCAATGTCCGTACTCGTCACAGACAATGGAAAAAGCTTCGAAACTAGATGATTTTGCTTTGATCTGAACACTTAAATTGTCGGCCAAATCAGTAATTCTTTCTGCAACTGTATTTCGAGACAAAGAGATTGTTTGAAAATCCTTCATATTTTCAGGACAAATAATTTCTGCAGCTTTAATTAGATATTCCTTAATGAAATCACCTTCAGTAAAAGGTTTCGAGTGTTTAGCTATCAACTCCGACAAGACGTAGCTTGCATGCACCGCCACTTCACTTTCTGGTGATACTTTAGTAAACATGAACTGCTGTTTTTTCAGTCCCGATTTGAGCTCTTTCAACTTTTCTTGTCTCATTAATCCCTCGCAATTATCATATTTTGATTTATGTTGTTCATAGTGACGATTAATGTTGTATAACTTTGGTACACTGATAACATTATTACATATTAAACAGATTATTTTATTTTTTTACTTAACAGCAAAAATACTCCAATTCCCACTTTTCTTGGAAATTTCAATGTTCATCAGCAATTTTTCGTTTATTACTATCACTTGATTTCGATAGAGACATGCTGAATATTTTAATAAAATCTGATATTTTTTCTTGAACATCAACTTACCAGACACTAAATAACTGCACAAATTAATAAGTGTAATGTAAATAAACTTTTTTTTCTTGTTCACTGAAAGCAAAATATTTCCTGTTACGCACACCAAACAAGACTGACGACTAGACGTGGGCATGGCACTAGCACGTGATAGTAGGTATATAATCGGCTGGTAGAAATAGTGAGGGAAATGTGTGTAAAGGAAATGCATGCAACACAGCTATATGTAGTAATTACTTTCATTGGCAAATGTTTGGTTGGGCCGCAAAAAATATTCGTCACGGGTTACATGCGGCCCGTAAGTTTGATACCCATGCAGTAAATGAATGAATCTGTTTTTGTGTAACAAAAAGTCCGCAAACAGATCTTTATTTTTTGATGAATGTGCATTATTGGATAAAGAATACTTTAATTTGACTTATCAAATACACAAGTCCAGTTTATTGTGAACTTTAACATCTTGGCTGAAAGTTGGGTATTCATCTAAAATACTGACAATTACAGGTAACATAAAATTAATTCCATACTGGGAAGCAAGGATAAGATAAAGAAATGGTTATTATGCTTCATAAGAAAATACAGATGTAAAATGGAATAATTCTGTGGACAGATCAAGAAAGTATAATGAACTAAATATATTCTAAAGAATTAATTACTATACAAACTGCAATTTATTTCAAAAGGTTAAATTATTAAATAAAATATAAAATAAATTACCATTTAGTACACATTATTATATATAATTATTAATAATTTTATTACTAAATATAAAGTAATATATTTTATTAACAAAGGATGGATGAGCTGAATAAATCCAAGTTCAGGGCATGCACCATGTGTTCTCTCTCTTCTGATGAAATTTCAGTTAAAATCAAAAACTTCATTATCTTATACTGAATCTCTTGAGGCCCGTCCCTCCCATCCCCATCAGATATTCATATTCTCCTCGAGCTACCATTCAGATCTCAACTTGGGCCTGTTATTTTTGTTTCTGCTTTCTAATTAGAATTGCACAGTATCCATAATAACTGGACGATACATGGCAGAAGACATTACAGACAGCTGAAAAGGTCATAGCATTAGATGATCTGATTGCAACTGTAATGGCATCTCTGCCCCTGGTTGGAGAGAGAGTGACCATGTTTTTGACTTGAAGGATGAACAGACACGTGGGATCAAAGAGAAAGGAATTTATGTGGAATTATAAGGCAGATGATTACTTATTTATTTATTCTTATGGCAAAAGGAATACAGAACAACTACAGGTCAATGTCCAGTCTGGAAAGACAACCCAAGGCCTCACCTGTCACCTTGTGGATGTGCTGTAGGCCACTACCGTGAAATTGGCACCTTAGGCAGTCGTTCAAAATATGAGTAATCGTCTGAACCACTGGAGAACAATCACAATAAGGGTGGTCTAACAGCTCAAATCTTCCTAGGAAGAGCAAAACCAGGCTGTAGAGCACAGGGATCTTCTACCAGGAAGCCGTTTGTTGGACCAGTATTCTCTCCACATGTCAGGTTTTGATGGCAAGGCAGCTGAAGAGAGTTCACCTATGGACCAGAGAGGCTTTCTAGATTTTAGGTGAAGACTAGGTGGATTTATGAGAGTCTGGTGCAGGGGCAGGAGTGGGTTGTTCATTGTTTTATTAAATTCTTCAATCGAGGCTTGTCTTCTCCGTATGTTTGGCAATGTTAGATAGGACAGGCAGCCAGGAGAGAGAGAGGGTGCTTCTCACTGTCCCACTAATTGTGTGCATGGTAGAGTTTAGCTGGGTGTCTATAATGTTAGTGTGCACTTCTTTCTCAGACAGGGGAACAATATTCTGCTGCAGAGAATGTGAGGGCTAGTGCAGACGACCTTAGTACCTGTACCACAACCCCAGGTTGTTCCAGCAAGCCTTCAAATGATATTGTTTCTCGTTTTAATTTTGTTGGACAGGTTGGTGATGTGCCTTTTATAGGTTAGGCTTATCTCCAGGTGCACTCCGAGTTCTACCATTTTTTCACAGAGAGAAAAGTTGAGGTGTCGATTTGCCTCTGATCTGTTCAGGTGAAATACTGTGGACACAGTTTTTGTTGGATTTGGCTTCAAGTACCACTGCTTGAAGTACTCTTCCAGGATGTTCAGGTCTGTGCTCAAGGTTGATTCCAGGTTGGCAAAGGAGGTAGATTGAGGTAGGATCGCTAGGTCATCAACGTACATATACTTGTTTGAGCTAGTATGTGGTAAGTCGTACATGTAGATGTTAAAAAGTAAAGATGATTATAATAACCTTAGATATATCAGCTTGGGGCAGTTCTTTGGATAAGGGACTGGAAGGATGAGATTATCAATATTCATCAGTATAAGAACACAATTTGATGTGAAGCGGATGACAAAACAATATCAAATGGGAACTGCAAATGAAAAAAAAAAAAAAAAAGATCATGGAAGAGATAAGGAGAGGAGTGGAGAACAGATGCATGAAGAATATAAGACTCAAGTCAGAGGAGCAACTAATATGGTAAGGAAGGCAAAATTTGAATATGAGAAGAGATTAGTCGTGAGATCCAAGGTAAATCTTAAGGAAGTCTTTCCTTATGTGGCCAGTAAAAAGGAGGAATGACTGTAGAAGAATGACACTGTTGAGCAAAGATGGAAATTGAGTGACTGATGTAGAGATCATAGTAGAGTTGTTTAATGAACACTTCGTTGGTTCATTAGTATACAGGTAACTCTCGTATAACACTGTCTACAAATTATAGTAACCCTTTATCTTTTCATATATTTTTCACCGTGTGAATTAAAAATCAAATTTTATATTCGTTAAATTTGCACCTGCCCATATCCCGCATGTAGTTATGAGTGGCGATTAGGGGAAATTCCCTTTAGCACGCATGTACATCAATTGTTTACCATATAGTGTTTATTGTTGAAAGCTGTCTTTGTTTTCTGCCAGAAAGCACATTAAAAATCATAAGTGTTAATCTCAAACTGAGCACTTTATTTTCTGGTGAGTTATATACATAATTAATATGTAATGCTTTTTTTACGTAAAAAAGCAATTTTTATAGTAATGGCCACTTAGAGGGCTTTTGCAATATGATTGAAAACGAAATTAGTGAATTAATTGATGCAAAAACAGATTTAAATGAAGAGGAGCTGGTACAATTAATTCAGTTGTTTGCAGATGACATGAAGCTGAGAAGAGTTATTAGTAATTCTGCAGATGTGGTAGCAGTGCAAGAGGATTTGAATAAACTGAAGAGACAGGCAAATGAATAGGGCTAAGTTTAATTCACCTAAATGTAAAGTCTTGAAGTGTGGCATAATCAATGGGAGGCTGTATGCTTTAGAGGAACTGTACTGGAGGAAGCAAAGGATCTTGGGATGGTGATTGATAAAAACCTGAAGTTCAGGGGACATATTGCAAGAGAGGTGAAGGTAGCTTGAACTGCTGCAATACTGAGAGGGATGCTAACCATCAGATATAGAAGAAGATCCCATTGTATAAAGTCCTGATCAGACCACATCTGGATTACTATGCTCAGAGTTGGTTCCCAGGATTTGAAAGGGATAAATTAACCTTGGAAAGCATACAGGGACAGATAAACTATATCAGGACTGTACAATGTTAGTTATTGAGGATAGACTGAGGGAATGTGGACTGCAAAGTTTGGTAGGTAGAAGGAGAGGTGATATGATTGAACTCCCTCTCATTGGGGAGTTGTTTCATATGGTAGAACAAGGGGAAGGAGCAAGAACAAAGACCCATCCCTGGAAGTTGTGAGCAAGAGAGTGAGGAGTGGTTTCTTTGCATGGAGGGTGGTTGAACAGTGGAATGGATTGCCTGATAGGGTGGTGAGAGCACAAAGAATTCAAGGAGTGGTTAGAGTGCTCATCCTAGATAAGACCTATTTAAGATGGGCATTCCACAACGAGTCTTGGTACTCCATGGAAGTTTTGAATAATAATATCTTTCATGTTGAGTTTCTGGAAGTACTACATATAGTAAGAATGAAAAAAAAAAAATTATTTCATAAATACTTATATGCCAACATTTTGTGACATCCTGAATGATGTACTCTCAACAAAGAGAAGGTAAAAAAACCTACAAACAAGGATATGCAAAGAAGCTGGAAGCAAGAGTTAAGTGCCTGCAGTGATCCATGACAATGATGGGGGGGGGCAGTGCTCCAAAATCGCAAGGGATAACACCCTTAGTTCTGATGCAGTTATTAGGGTTCTATAATACATGAACAGCTTCCAAACATATTTGTTTGTGTAGTAGTAAAGCACGTTGTGCTAATCCACTTTCTGGTTGTCCGTACTAAATGTATTTATTTATTTCTGACTAAGACAGTAGCAGTCTATCCATAATACTGAATACGACATTAGCATGAGATACTGTAGACAACTGAAAAGGAAAAAGTTGCTCAACAGTCTTTGATCTGTCTCAAGAAGGTAGAAATTAGCATGAGATACTGTAGACAACTGAAAAGGAAAAAGCTGCTCAACAGTCTTTGATCTGTCTCAAGAAGGTAGAACCTTTGAGTTGTTTGTAGACTGTTATATAACCTCTGCTGTTTAAGGAAGTGATGCAATCTATTAGTTGTACATTTGATGAATGACTGAAATATGGTGCATAAATTATCTGGTTTAAGAGATTTATTATTTTTTTAAGGAGTTGGCCAAAGTTTTTTTGTTGCATGTTTTGTTCAAATGATGTTGTTCAAATGTGCAATACTTTCACTGAGAATGGAATGCAATTTGCTCTACCCTGGAGGCTAAAGGTTTGATAATTCCTCGGTTTCAGAATAGGGTGGTGATGTAAAGCAGTAATTTGTCTCCAGCTTCCTTGCACATGATTGTCCTTGCTCTGCCCAAGCATGTAAATATTTCAGTTTATAAAGTTTCAGTTCTTCCAGAAACTTTAACATGAGTGAATATAAGTTATGAAAATGAATATGAAAATTCAGCTTCTTTGTATATAAATCTTTTTCTTTTATTTTATGCCCAGTAGGTAAAGTTCATTTCTGAAACTTTCAGACTTGTTTAAGGTGACTGAGAGATTATAAAAATAAGTTCCTTGACATAGTTTACCTTGATACTACACTTTTGCATGTGTTGTTCTAGTGTGACTGCCTGCAGGATGAAAAATTTTGCCACTTCCATGTGAGAGTGTAAGGGTTTCACATTCCTCTTAGATGAGATTTGAATCCAGGTCTTTTTTCAACCAAAGAGTATTGGCAATACCAAATGAGTTATAGAGGCTCAACTCATCTCACAATAATGCCAAACTATTTTAGTTTTCAGTTTAGAGATCAGGCAGAAATTTGGAATACCATGTTTATTTGAAAGTTATTTTTCATAAGCAAAATCTTGTCTGGTCCATAAATTACTGGCCAGAAGTTTCAACCTGGCAGTGAAAATTATTAAAAGAAAATATTTACTATCCTATTAAGGTTCACTCAACCAACAACATATTTATCATATTGACCCTTAAAATACAGTGAACACTCACTGTATTCACAACACAGTGTAGTAAGTGTGGTAATGTGTTCCATTTACCCACAATTCTCCATGTAAAAAACCCACTTATACCAATATGTAGGCTTCTGTGGAGCGAGGACATAATACAATTATGTTGTAAGTATTCTTGCCACATAAAATAGCTGGAATTTGAAATAATTATTTTAATTACTCACCTAGTATCACTAAATTCATGTTTCACAGCACTATCCTGTCAAAGGATGGTTACAACTGAACACTGGTCAACAAAATTCTATGTCAACCTCCCAGACAGATGAATGAACATAAACAACATTTCAGAGCAATAGTGATTCTCTTCTATACACAGTCAGTCACATAAGATATCAAAAGCTACTATGACAACAGAGTATACCTGGTGGTGAAAAATTAAAAGAAAATATTTATCATCCTATCACATCAACCTCCATGGAGTCAGCAGACTCATAACCTCCCATAAAGTCTCATTATGGAAGGTTAAAGTAAATGATCTCATTGAAGAGCTAGGTTGCTTTCTATCCCTTCAATGAGATCTCTAATTTCCTGAAACCTCCAAACCCACTTCACTACCCACTTAAACCTGGTGTCTACAAGCTTAACTATACCTGTGGGTTGTACTACATTGGATGGACAGACAGACAGAGAGATGCAAGTCTGAAAAAATCAAGGATGTGGAGAATGAAAGAAATACAAATTAGGACTGGCAGCATGTACAGCCAAAATCTAACATCAAGTAAACTGGCAACAAACTGAAATGCTCTGCATATATTACAAATTCTTCTCATTCAAGGAGTCAGCTAAAATGATAACATCCTCAATAGCACAACAAGAAACAAGGGATAATTTTCAATCAAATTTGATCTTTTCTTGTTAAACACAAGATGCATGTGATTGCCAGTAGTTCACAGAAGACCACAAACCATCAAATACCTTCAGAGCACATGTATTCTTTCCATTGTTATTCTGGTCTTAAAATATTTCATAGTGAACGTTACCTGTTTGGGATCTGATTTCTGTTTTCATTTTAGTTTATTCATTTATTTATAAAAACATAAAAGAATTATAAAAAATGATCAAAATATATATTTAATATTAATATATTTAAAAAATTTATAAAAACAGAAAAGAAAAGAGATGATAGTTCTTGCGGAAACTAACAATTTAAGTAGCGACAAATATAGTATGAGAGTGGATATGAAAGATCTGTTGGAAGAAGTGAGAAAGAAATGTGAGAGTAAAAATTGTAGGTTTGTTACCCAGATACAATAGTACCACAGTAAGGAGGGCAATGATAGCAAATGATTCCATGTGCAGGCTGTGTAGAAGAAATGGATGCAAGTTTTTAAATGTGTGGAGGAGTATGTTTGATGGCAGAAAAGATTTGTACAAGAGGGACACAGCATGCACTTGAATTCATTTGGCATCAGGAGCCTAGAAAAATTACTTACTGGTATAAGACCTAATGCAGAGAGTTAGAGAAACTAGATCATCAAGAAAGGAATGGAGAAAATGTGTGTGAAAGTTCAGTTATGGTATGCAAACGTGATAAAGATATGAATGGCTTTGAACATGGTTATGCATCTAGCAAAAGGGGTAGAAATATATGCTTTGGGTTTGAACCTTTTGAGTATGTGCGAGGAGGGAAAAGAAAAAGTTCTACAACAAGGCCAAATAGATGGCATATCTAAATATAAGAATAAGCTAGGAGATAATTTGTTATGTTTATACACAAATGCCAGGAGCATCAAAAACAAAGGAGTTGAGTTCTTTGCTTTATTGAATACGATGTGGCCTAAGATTGTTGGCATTAGTGAAACCTGGCTATCAGAATCAGATTTGGTAACTGGGATCGAGTGTAATGGGTATACTATTTTTAGGAATGACAGAAGAGTTAGGAGAGGTGGGGGCAGGGAGTACTACTAATGACAGACAACTTAAGTCCAATTAGGGTAGAAATGCAAGAAATATCCCATGTAGCAGTGAGTTTGAGGCTATCTGGTGTGAAGTAGAGGCTAACAAAATGAAATACATGGTGGGTGTTGCTACAGACTTCATGGCTCAGTTGCAGGGGATGAAGAAATGCATTTGCCAATTTAGCTTTATGAATACTAAGTGAGTAATCATTATGGGTGACCTTAATCATCCAGACATTGAGTAGAAGAGAAACCTCACGATACGAATGAGGAGGAATTTATTGAATCATTATGAGACAATTTTCTCAAGCATGCAAAAGAAGAAACTCAAGGTCAAAGAATGTTAGATTGTTCATAGCATCAGAAGGGAGGTCTGCTAAGAATATGACTATTTTACCACCAGTTGATGACAGTGATCATGCTGTGCATTCTTGGGAAGTGTCTAATTATATTGATGTTCCCATTAGAACAGGTTACATGCTGAACTACAAAGCTGGAAATTATCAACTTTGAAGAATATTATCTTTGGTCCCATGGTATCAGTTACTGAATGGGAAAAATGTCGGTAGACTCAACCTCCCATAAAGTCTCATTATGGGAGGTTGAGTGAATGATCTCATTGATGGGAAAAGAATGCAACCTTCTATCCCCTCAATGAGATTTCTAATGCATGGGAATCTTTGAAAAAAGTGCTTAAATGAGGCAATATCTGAATGTATCCTTAGTGTTCAAAGAATAAATAGGTTGGGAGTGAAATGGATGTGCAACCTTATTAAGCAAGAGATCCACAAGAAGATGATGTGATAAGAACATCGTGAGAGTGACAAGAGTTATGAAATATATAAGGTGAGGCCAGAAAAGTAATGAGTATTGTGAAGAAAGTTAAATTGGAGTATGAAAAGAAATTGGCTATGCAGGCTAAAGGCAATCCAAAGGAATTTTACCGTTATGCTGCAAGCAAAAGAAAGAATGAATGTGAAACAATAACTTAATTGAACGCAGATGATGCTCTAGTGTCAGAAGATAATGAGATGGTTCAATTAATGAGTAATCACTTTGCTAAGATATATCAACCAAGTGTGTGTAACATGGTGCACAGTACTACTGCTACATTGGATGCAGAGTTAGAGGTGCAGGAAAATGAGGTTGAAGAGCTGTTGCATAACCTGGATAAGAATTTGTCAATAGGGATAGATGGAATATCAGCATGTTTGCTAAAGGAATGTTCAGCCAATTTGGCTAGGCATTTCACATGTTTTTATAACTTCAGTCTCAGCTCAGGAATAGTACCACAGGAATGGAAGATATGTATGATAGCTCCATTGTACAAGGGTAGTGCAAAAACTGATGTGTCTAACCACCAACCTATCAGTATCTCTGGTGTGGTTTTAGAGAAGTTGTTAAGAACTTGCATACAGAAATGGGTAGACAAACAAGTTGTACTCTGCAAGGAGCAGCATGGATTTACTAAAGAAGGTCATGTTTTAGGATACCAATGAAAGTATACCACATGAAAAGCTGTTGCATAAACTGGGGAATATGGGATTGGAATATAAACTCTTGACTTGGATCAGTGGATGGTTGAAAGACATATCAAAAAATGTAGGAATCTGCCAGATTTAAGGTAACCAGTGGTGTACCTCATGGTTCAGGGATGGAAATTTGAGAAAACGAAAATGACTATCAGTTTAATATTAGTAAGTGTCAAGTTATGCACTTTTGCATGATGAGATTTCCAGCAGCATATATTAGCAAGGTTATGCTACAAGAAACTGACTAGGCTAGGGATCTTGGCATAATAGTGAATAGGAATTTGAAGTTCAAATATCACAAGTTGCAAATACAACTCAGAGGATAATTGCGATGTTGGAGCGAACCTTAACATATAATAATAAAGAAGTCATTTTGCCTCTTTATAAGGCCTTGATAAGACCACACCTGGATTATTTACACAGATTTGGTCTCCCAGGTACCAAGGAGATAAAGCTGTGGAAAAGGTGCAAAAAAGAGTTACAAAGATTATATGTGGAATATGGGATTTAAATTATGAGGACAGATTGAGAGGTGATTTGATAGAGCCTATAAACTTCTGAATGGGTGTTATAGGATATCGTCTGATGAAATTTTTTGTTATATGGAAGGTGGGGGGGGGGGGGGAACAGAGCCGCATCATGGAATTTAAGTTTGTTCACAGTCAAGAAATGGATAAGAACTAGATTTTTCTCTCACAGAGCAGTGAGTGAGAAGAATAGTTTGCTTTTAGGGGTAGTGAGTGCATCTAGTGTGAATAAATTTAAGACAAGGTATGACAGCTAGTTTGGGTGATTTATAGTCTCCCTGGAGGTCTCAGACAATATTTCTCATGATGATGTTTCACATCAATTCCACACAACTAGCTGAGCATATGAACTATTTTAAATTCCAACTGTTATGTGGAAAGAATACCAACAACACAACTGTATTTAATCTACCCCTTTCTTCTTCATCACACCCTTATACAACTTCTAAGGATAACCTCTTGTTCTTCCTCTCTATTCTTTTCATAATTCCTTCTGTATTAATCTAATAAAATCCCCTCACAAACTCAAGCATCTCCATCATATCTTTTATGAAAGTATGGAATAATTTACATTCCTTTATGTGAAGAAAGTTAAACTAGAGTATGAAAAGAAATTGGCTATGCAGGCTAAAGGCAATCCAAAGGAATTTTATCGTTATGCTGCAAGAAAGAATGAATGTGAAATAACTTAATTGAACACAGATGGTCTCAATAGCTTCCGGTATTGAAACCATGTTTTAAGATATGAGTTTAATAAAATATAACTTTACAAGTTTCATAAGTCATCAGAATTATATCGTCAGAGATATTAACAAAAAAGTTGTACAGAAAAGAGACTAGAAACAATTAATTATGCATATTAGAACTTCACAATATGGACAACACTTTTTTCATATTTCAAAACAAATATTAGGAACAACAAGGGCTTGTTCCCTCATCTCTAGTCTTGGCCAACCTCTTCATGGAAAGTTTAGAAACAAAATGCTATTTAAAACCATTACAAGAAACCAAAACTTCACTACATTAGAATGATGATATTTTCATTATTTAGTCAGGAACAATAGATAACAATTCATTTCAAGAACTATCTGAACAGCTTGCATCTCAATATAAAATTCACTCTTGAACTGGAAGATCACAATAAATTACTGTTTCTTGATATCCTTGTTTAAATAAATGAAGAAAAAAGAAAACCTACCACAACTGGAAGATTTTTACATGCTGCATTTCAAAACATAGGCATGATTAAAAAACATTACAAGATAGAGCATACAAGATGTGCAGTACATCACTTAATAGGAATGAACAGCTACACACTACCTGAGGCATAATCTTTCCCCTCAATGGTTATAAACCCAAAACAATCAACAAAATTCTTAATACACCTCCTACAACTGCTGTACTTAAACAAGATTTTAAGAATGCAATCATGCTACCTTACATGAAAAATGTTACACAAAGTGGCAAAGTTGCTCTGTGAGCACAACATTAAAGTGGCTTTTTTTTTACCATTGCATAAAATCTCCAAATTCTTGCATCTACCAAAACCTCCACAACATCTCATGAAAAAAAATAGGCATTTGAGATTCATTGCTGTTGTGGAATTTGCTATGTAGACCAAATGAGAAGGTCATGAGATAAGCATGTTTGAACATGTACGAGGCATTGAAAAAAAAGAAGACGGCATAAATCAGGCTTGGCATCCCATACAACTACCACAGGCCATCAAGTAGTTTCACAACAAGCAAAAATTCCTTATATTGGTCATAACTGTTTTACAATAAAGTTCAAGGGAGCCTCTGAAATGCTGCAGATTCTCACAAAATGTAACAAAAATCAAGGCTTATTCCTACACTAAGTTTGGACTGCATTCACTAAAAATCTAACTGCTAACCCAGGATACGATACACACAATGCTACAGAATGTGACAGCAGCAACTAGAATTGTTGCAACACATATATAGTAATTAATTTAATGTTTTTATTCTGGTTATTTATATGTACGAACTGTTAAGTTCTCATAACATCTAATGTGTGTAATTGTTTCTAGTCTCTCTTTTCTGTACAACTTTTTGCTATTACCCCCTGACAATGCAAGTCTGATGACTTACAAAAATTGTAAGGTTATATTTTCTTATACTCATTATTTAAAATAAAACATGTGTCTCAATACCAGAAGCTATCTACACAACTGCTAAACCACAAACTTATGCATTCATTATATTACTTTAACATGTCTCAATAGCCAACATCCTGATATCCTAGAGATCCTGATATTGCTTTAGTCCCTCATCTCTGGACCTTCTCCAATGTTTCCATATCATAATATACCAGATATTATTTATTTATATTATCTATTATTTTATGAGACAAGCAGACTTAAATGTTTCAAAAGATAAACCTTGTTTGTCTTGAAAAAAAAAGTTGAAGCTTTTTTTTTTTTTCGACTGTCTTCAATGTTTGCGATTTACATGTTGAATAACATTTCACTTACAAAAATTGCACCTTTCAAAATGCATGATATGCTCAATGGCCTGTAATGACTAAGTAACTGGCTTCTTTGAAACCTAATTAATGCTCTGAAAGAATGGTTAATCCTATCTGTATAGTATATTATGGATGTGAATTGCAGCCATAATACACTGTGCAGATACATAGTGGCTGTTACACTATTCTGACCAGTTTGCCTATTTTATAGGATGAAAGCATATCGAAACTTCGGCAGATGCTTTAAAGGAATATACAAAAAAAAACGTAAGAGAGCTTAGCTATGTGTAAAAGGAGCTAAACGAAAAGTCATGGAAGACTTCAGTAAGAATGTTCTAGATGTTTGTAAACACATCTAGTAGAAATCTCCAGGATTCTTTAACTAAAAATTATAGCAGTAAGAAGTATAGCATGAAAATCAACAATAAAAAGTTCAATAACAAGTTAATGCATATTTTCCTATGAAAATATGCAGAAACATTGGAAACTTCAGCTGCATTTTCAATAGGGAAACTATAGAACAAGTAAAATAACTATTTAGGCACAGTTTTTAGTGAAGATGGCAAATTAAATATAATATAAACAGAGTAAGTAAAGCTGGTATGGTGGGGAGCCAGGTGAATAGATTTATATAGAATAAGAGAAAATTCAGCCAACACACTAATAATTGTGCCTAAATAATTAATATAAATTCTCTTATATTATAAGAGCAAATAAGTACTATAATTGTGCTAATTTGGATGCCCACCAGGATTTCCATGCCTCTTGTGTATGGCCCCTGATTTCAGTTTCTGTTCTCTTGATTTAAATACCTGCTCTGACTGAATAACTGAAATAATGGCTTTCATTCCTTAACTAAGCTATCCAAGCCCTGGTTCTTCAAATAAGTATGCCAAAGCAGTTCAAGATAAAAGATGCAGCATACTTTAAATGGCCGAAGCCAAAAACCTCTACCTTTGCACTTCACCTACACTACAATATCTGTAAAAATACATTAAACAAATCAAAAGCAGACCATCAGTACCAAAAAAAAATGCAAGGAATTTGCTTTTGGCATTATTTGTCTGCTCCTCAAAGTTGAGCCTTGCTAAGGCCTTTGGTGCAACTTCTACCCTTACTAACCCACACCACTCTCACATTCAGGCAATACATAACAGCATTATCACCTAAAGATAAAACCTGACCTTCTTAGCATCACTTCACCATCTCTTTCCACTTTACAGCAAACAATTCACTGCTTATCTCTTCTGATATTTCACCAGAAAAGCATCAAAAAATGCCTCAATCCAGATATGAAGTCTTATAAGTCCAGATACTATACCTTCAACTATGCTATGAACTTATGATCTAAATTAACACTCATCCTGTATTATCTATACAAGTTGTCACACTTATCTAGCAGCATGGAAGCAGACCTAATTAGCCTTTCCCAAAAGGAAAAATAAAACCAGCTATAAACTGTCATCCCATTGCCCTCCCTCAATACTCTTAAAAATAATGGAGTGTCATTAACAGCCAATTTATTCTCTACCTTAAGGACCAACCACCATATGAATTCCAAAACTCTCACTACAGCAAACCTCATGGCCAATTTTACCCTTTTGGATATAAGCCACAGAAAAGGTATTAAAACTCGTGGTCACTCGATATTTCTAGAGCATCTGATCAAGTCTAGTATAGAAGTCTTTGTAACCAAAGGCTATGGTTTCTCTCCTGCCTTTTGTGATTAGGTTGCCAGTTTCCTCTCTAGTTGTTCAATATATGTCATGGATGGTTTCAACTCAGATTTCTCTGTTGATGACAGGGTATCCAGGGCTCTGTGATTTCACCTATACTCTTCCTCCTATACCTTCATAATCTTGTTCTGCTAACCTCAAATCTTTTCCACAGTTCCCAATGGTAGTATACTCCATTCCTCTTCTTCATTCAAGAAGCTCTGCAGTGTTCAAATGATTTGAGCTTCCTCCATAACCAGTGTCTTAAACACTGACCTCTTCACCATTCTCCAGTGAGGTGAAGAAACCTAGTGACTGTCACTAACCAAAACACAGTCTTATTTTAATTTTCTCTTCTGGGCTGATTTTCACATTTAGCCTATCCTTAAGCACGACATCCATAGCCTCCTCAGCTTCAAAAAAACTTGCCATCCTCTTTTGTTCACAACACTACTCTTATAAAAGATTAGAATCGTGCAGACAAATCTAAAATCAGCCCGACCTTAGAATACTGTTCTCACATTTTGGGCTGTACAACAAAAGAATGTGCTCAATGCTATCCAGAAAAGGGCAATCCATTTAACAGAGAATCCTCTCTCACAGACACAGATTCCCTCCAACTGCTTTCTTAAACACTAAACACTGTTTCTGCATTCTATCTTTTTTAAGATAATTGTTGTCTACTGAACTGGACATCATTCCTCCACTTTCCTCTAATCACAGAATATGAGCAGTTACTTATCAACAACCACTAGTTTTCAGCTCCAAACTTATTGCACCAACTTCTCATCCTCTTCTTTCATTTCACCTGCCTCCTGTTCTTTGGAACAGTCTTCCACCATAGCATCCCCAATGAATACATCCTCTTAATTCTTCAAAAAAACTTAAGAGATTCCTTCTTTCTCCCTGATTACTTGCCCCCAAGTAGTACTACTATGTTATAGGTTTTGCGACCACCTGTACATGGAGTTGACAAAAGAATGTAGCATTATCCTTGTAACTGTATTATGGAAGTACTTTGAGTTGTAAATTATGCCTATCAACTGTGCATGTTCCTTTTTTACAAAGAGAAAAGCCTAGAAATGTCAGCACAATTATTTAAAGAATGATATATATGTTTTAATAAAACAGAATAGTTTAATATATTAGTTGGTACTTAAAAGCCATTACTATTCACATAGCCTGATGCGAATCTAAAACATCCATGTAAGCAAAATATGATTTCAGATCATTTTTATATCTTCTGTAAAGGGTTAAAAGAAATCTTACATGCAATTATATAAACAAAAATACTACCATGGGTGACATAATCATTGAAGTTTGGTGATGAGGCTGTGGATTTAAAGATTTTGTAGGTGCTGGAAGCTGTCCTCCTCGTACTAGAGGTGGGGGAGTTGAATTTGTAACACTTCCAGAACGAGCAACAGAAGGTCCCATTTTATTAGTTACATTGACTCCACTAGATCCTAGAAGAGCATCTTTCATCATCTGACTCTGGTGAAGTTTTTTCAGCAGGACAAGTTTCATTTCTTCACTACGCAATTCCTCTCTTAACCTATGAATTTTTTTTCGTTTCTCCTGTAATTCCTCTTTACTAAGCTGTTTTTGCTGAGGAAGTGGAGGCATTTCCAACATTTCAGAATCTGATGACTCAGGCCTTGAATCACTCTCAAAGCCATTTACATGTCCATTCACATGAGCATTCTCTTCATCAGATAAAACCACAATATCTGGAGAAGAACAACTACTCATGCTGTAGGATTCCAAGAAACGAGAGACCCTTGATGGTTGTCTATGTAAATAGTGGCTGCTTGGTCTTTCCCAGTTCCTTTGGTCAACAGTCTTTTCTGCAATTTTTGTACTATCATTTGTTGAAGATGGAGCTTCTGGTGAAACACCTGCTTTTGTATCAGGTTCAACAGGTGCTCTCCATTTTACACTGAGATCTATTGTTTCATCTGGTCCATAAATTATTGGATACAATCTGTCTCTGCTTTCAGATCTGTTTCTGTGTTTATCTTTCCTATACAGACAAAAAAGAAAAAAGAAAATTAATGTTTTTTACATTAAATTGACATGTAAAGCAAACAAAAATATTATATTTCATATATTGCCTACCCTAATGCCAACATGCATCTGTTTATACAACAGATGCATGTTGGCATAGATCATAACATATCTAAACCATATTTCCATTTAAAGATAGCTCCTCCAATTCTTTTTATTGCAAGCTGCTTTAGCATTCAGAAATAGTTTCCCTTTAAGAATGAATATTTTCGAGTGACAGCAGTTACATGACAAATAAACAAATTAGGAAGATGACATAGCTAGTAAGGAATGCGAAAATGAAACACATCAAAAGCTTAGCTAATTGTGTCTAGAAAAATCCACATTAATTTTCCATAGACTCAGTGTCATGAATTGTTTCTGAAAACACAGTTTGACTTCTGTAAGATAAACTTTGTGTATTCTTTATGATGGTGCTTATCATAAAATGGGACAACTGATAGCAATTCCCATCAATTTCATTCCAGATTTCTGATGCTTCTAACATTATTTCTTTTAGCTTCTTTACAAATTTAATATTCTCAAATTCATTTCTCCTCTTTCTGGACATTGTTGAGTGCATAAACATGTACTATGCACCAGAAATAATTTTAAACTAAAATTAACAATAAATTAAGAATGAAGCAGATTAGAATACCTGCTTTACCATAGGCTTTTCGCTGCACCTGGGAAGTGATCTGTACACAGTGGTTTGCAATGTTTTTTTTTTAATGCAAATATGTATGCAACATTTTATGATGTAAAACTATCATTAGATTTAAAACTATATTGATTCCATTATTAGAAATCATTCAAGTGAATTAAAATGTTCTTGTATGCATGAACTTACAATCTCAGTCAACAACCATGGATAGAAAGATAGTCATAACAGAAAATTTTTTATCCATCATAAAAGCAGGGATTTATGTATTAAATTTAACTTCATGGGCTCATGCATATAACAACATTCGGCACATTATACGTCTCAAAAAGTTGGAAAGCATTATCAAAACGACTCAACAGACCACCTATCATTTACCCTGACTCCACTAACCTAAAACAGGAACAGGGCACTCAAAAAATTATGCAGCAGAATGGCTTTAACCCAAAGATCTCCAGTGTATCACAGATATGCAAAAGCATTCTATCCCTAAGAATTCCAAAGTCTGTACACAGTCCCAGTTCCCCTACATAACAATTCAAAAATTCTGAAAAATATAACCTCTTATTCATACTTTGTAGAAGCTTCTTCCCTTGATTTTAAAGTATATCATCATACTTGACAAGAAATTATATTCTTGTTTTAATCCCAAGTATAAGCAAACAAAGTTTGCATGTGAGATATCTTCACAACTAGGCAACTTGTATGCAGAGGCTGCTGACTTCTCATTAATTGCTTAGTATTCCATAGCACACTTCCTTTTAGACATGTATATTGTTATATATAACAATATACACTTCCTTGCAGACATGTATATTGTTATATATTTTATATATTGTGAGAGGAGTCACTACTCAGAGTGATTTCAACCTTTGAGGTTTTCATTAGTTCAATATCCTCGGGATTCCAAAAACTCCTGAAAACCTAAAAAAAAGACCACTTTCTCGTGTAGCTCAAAAAACTCAATAATCTTAGTCCTGCCAGAAACAACTACAACAAATCTCACCTTGCATGGCCATAGTCAATTTTGTTGTCCCTCATCTCTATGCAGTAGCAAGCAAAAACCCACTACATACCAAACATCAGCTCCACATGGCAGCATAACAAGCCCACAATGTGCAAAGTCATACAGCTGTGTTAGAGAATGAGAGAGGTCTCCCTCCTGTTCTTTGGCAAAAGAAATTTTTTTCTGTGTGTTTTGCCAAAGGTTACAGATCATGGCACTACTCATATGACCTAAACCAAATGAAGCAGCAAATCAATATTTGCATATTGTAGTAAGAAATGAAAACAAAGCATAGGGAGAAAACTGCCACATAGCTTTTATGAATGCAAAGAACTGACCAGGGTTTCTGATCTAATGTCTAATCTTCATCTTCCCATATGACAAAAAGAACAAAGCTAATAATAATATTATGTACCTGCAGGAATTCTGTTAAGGAAATGGACTAGTCATTACTAATATATTCCAACATAAATTTGCAGCAATTTCACATGGAAAGAAGACAAAAAAAAAAGTCCTACTGACTATGGCTGGCTGAGCGGTCAGCATACCCCCCCCTTTCCAACCAATAGGTCACAGGTTCAAATCCTGCTGCAGGAATGGATTGTTTGTAATTGTCTTTAGTGAGAGATGAATTTCATTGCCAAGTGAGACCACTGCCCCACTTATTGGAGGCCTGAAACAGCTTCAAAAAGTTCCATGTTTGGTCTCTAGAGCTGGGTTTCCTGACTGTAAAAATACATAAAAATTTACAATATATATATATATATATATATAATTGAAAAAAAAATCCGTAGTGCACACAATTAGTAGATATGGATACTGAACAAATGGGGAAAGGCTGACAATTTAAGATTTATCTTCAAACTGTATTCTTATTGGCTTAAATCAGAATAAAATCATGGCACAGCATATTTCATGCTCACTGGGCTAATCATCTGGCTAAAGAAGGTCCCTGCTGTTTTTGTCAGAGAGCTAGAATGAACAGCACAAGTTAGCTACTAAAAAGAAACAACTAAAAATTAGCAGAGTTCAAGATAGACAGTAACATGAAAAGCATCAACAGAAAAGAATGATACAGTAGAAGAATCAGATAAAGCAAATAGGTGTTGCTGAAACAGAAAAGACAAAAACAAGTGAGATGTCCTATGTAACAAACATAAGATGTTATATTCAGGTAATAATGATCAGGGAAAAGAAGAGGTAGTGAGACCACTACAGTATTCAACATTAAATAAAAAGAAAATCTTGAATTGCAGGCATTAGCAAGTAGAGTGAGGTGGGCAAATATCAGAATGGATAATTGGACAATGAGAGTTATGTGCCTATGGTTCCATCCAAAGACAGTTCTAAGGATGAAGAGAAGGATTTTCTTTTTTTAAAGTAATTAGAGAAGGCAGATGAACCAAAGAAAAAGAAAAATTCAGTCCTTGTTGGAGATCCAAATAGCAAGGCAGGGAGAGATTACCAGACATGGTAGAAACGTTTTGAGATAATTTGACAAAAAGAGCAAAGCTAATAATAATATTAAGTACCTGCAGGAATTCTGTTAAGGAAATGGACTAGTCATAACTAATATAATCCAACATAAATTTGCAGCAACTTCACATGGAAAGAAGACAAAAAAAAAGAGTCCTACTGACTATGGCTGGCTGAGTGGTCAGCACCCTCCCCCCTTTTCCAACCAACAGGTTGCAACTTCAAATCCTGCCACACAAATGGATTGTCTTGTTTGTGGATGGATGGTTTGCGATTGTCTTTAGTGGGAGATGAATATCATTGCCCAAGAAGGCCACTGCCCCACTTATTGGAGGCCCGAAGCAGGTTCATAAAGTTCCATGTTTGGTCTCTAGAGCAGGGTTTCCTGACTATGTAAAAATACATAAAAAATTTACAATATATATATATATATATATATATATATATATATATATATATATATAATTGAAAAAAAAATGGAAAAAAAAATCCTTAGCCCAACCATGGTACAAATGCACTATAGGTTTACCAATAACCTTCCATAGGTGAGAACCACAAAATCTTGAATTAGCAATATCCTTATGCTGATTCAAGACAAGAGTATACAAAGGGTATGAAACAAGAAGATCACCATTTACTTTTGAGCAGGATAACTGAATATCATGTTCAAAAGAAAGTGCATAACAAGCATTTTAAAAAAACAATCAAATTTGAGCAGATTAGAGATGAAAATGCAGACTCCAATATTATTGAAAAAAAAATGAAAGTCTGGTACAGTAGAAGAATCCAACATAGAACATTGTCTATAAGGACAATGCTCCATGGATTCATGCAGCAACTCTGCCTTATTTCACACAAAAAAGAAATCTCTTTCAGCCTCACTTTTTTACAACATCCAAATCCTTAGTATGATGAGATTTATCTTTTTAGAATAAAATAACAAATCTCTCTTGGCACAAATATTTCCTCTTCTGCCTCCAAAAAAATTAGGTTTTCTTTTTCACTCACATGCCTGAACTCCAAACTAACTTTACACAAATCACAGATCGGTCCAACCAGTGAATATTGGTATCACATCTGGAGTGATTCACCAACAGCTCCCTAAAGATACTGGACTCTGTACAGAAAAGGGTAGTCTGACTGATTGATGACCCCTCTCTCACTAATACACTTCACTCACTTTCCCCATAGGTGCTTGGTTTCCACTGCTTGCATCTTCTATAGCCTCTGTTCAGCATAATTAGCATCAATAATATGCCCACTCTCTGTAAAATCTGTTCAATGCATGCAGCAACTAACAGTCACTCATTCACAGTGAAACCCCAAACTCTCAGAACAAATTTCTCCTCCTCTTTGTTCATCCCATCCACTGCTGCCCTCTGGAACAGTTTAACATGCATTTCCCAAGGAATGCAACCCACAGCTTTTCAAGGTAAATTGTACTACCCATTAGTGGTACTGGTGTATTATAGGTTGACTATAATAATAATATAATATATATAATAATAGTTGTGGAAACTCATCCACAACTCTTGTGGATGAATTTCCCATAAAGAAGGAAACAGGAAACATTGAAGAACAAGCTGGGTCCAGGCTAAATAAGGGTAAAATCTGATCCTGATAAATATCTAAGACAAATGATTGAAAAATCATGGGAATATAACAAGGATCTGCATTTAAGTTTTGTGGATCTGGAAAAGGCATATGACAAGGTGCCAAGAGAAAAGTTGTTCAAAATGCAACAGTCATATGGTATATCAGGCGACACTAGAGATTGGTTTGGCACAAGACAAGGGGACCCAATATCACCAATCATCTTCATCACACATCTGGGAAGAACACTAGATAAGATTAAAGAAGGAGACATTTCAATAAATGGCATGAGAATAAACTACCTCTGCTTTGCAGATGACATCGTCCTGATTGAAGAAGATGCAGCAAGGCTGGAACAGACATTGCAAACACTATACACAGAAGGAAAAAGATATGGACAAAATATCAACTTTGAAAAACTAAAACAATGATATTCGGACAACAGGGGTTACTGAACAAAGTTATGATAGACAGATTTCAACTGGAAAATGTGAAACACTTCACATATCTTGGATGCCACATGACTTGGACCCCAAAAAAGAGATAAAAATTAGAATAGCCAGAGCAACAACTATTTTAAAAGCTATGGACAAAATATGGAAGAGCTGAGCTATAAAGATGCAAACTAAACTACACATTGTAGAAACCTATATCTTCAGCAGCATGCTCTATGGATGCGAGGCCTGGGTACTCCCGAGAGAATCTGAAAGGAGGATATTGGCATTTGAGAGAAAGTGCTATAGAAAGATCTTGAGAATATGCTGGATACAGAAAGTGAACAATGAGGAAATCTACAGACAAATACAACCAAAAGAAAATCTGATCCAGAAAATAATCAAAAGGAAACTACATCTATTTGGCCATATATGTAGAATGAATGACGAGCGAAAACTAATAACGTTGCTGTTTGGAATAATTGAGGGAAAGAACAAAAGAGGAAGACCAAACAGAGAATGGGGCGATAACATCGTCAAATGGTGCGGAAACTCTATACACAAACCGAGTCATCTTGCACAAAATAAAATGCAATAGAAGAATCATATCAAGATGGCAGCAGACACCTACAGGCATTGGACCCATGGTTGTTAATGATGATATGGTATATCAAGCAATACACAGTTTATATATGACTGCTGAGTTGTAAGTCAGTGGTCAAAACTGAAGGAGGTACAGAAAGATGGTTTGATGTTAAATTAAGTGCATGATACATTATCTCTATTGTTATTCATATCTATCTACACACACAAGGGTGGTCTGAAAAGTTCTCAGCTTCAACCATAGATGACAGCACTATCGGCAAGATTTTTTTCCCCCCAAGTTTGTACATACATCTGTCATAAGCATCCATGTGAAATTGCAAGTTGTTCTATCAAGTAGTTTGTTTTATACAGCTGTCTGAAGCAAAAGTGTTGTCTGTATCCCTTGAAATGGATAAAATTGAGTACTGTGCTGTTATAAAATTCTTTGTAAAAAAATGTTAACAGCAAAAGAAATTCATTCAAAGTTCATAAAAGTTTATGGACACTCTTCTCCTTCGTTTTTGACAAGTAAGAAATGGCCCAATGAATTTAAACGTGGCTGTAGCCTTGAAGATGATCCACGTGAAGAACGTACAAAAAGTGTAACAACACCAGAAATCATTGATCAAGTTCACAATATGGTATTCTATGACCGGCGAGTCAAAATGCATGAAATTGCCGAGACTATAGGCATTTCAAAAGAACATGCAAGATATATTTTGCATGAATAATTGAAAATGAAAAAGCTTTGCACAAGATGGGTGGAGCGCTTGCTCACAGCAGATCAAAAACGCATTCGTATGAAAATCTCTGAACAGTGCTTGGAGCGTTTTAACAAGAATAAAACTAATTTTGTGCATTGATTTATTACTATGGATGAGACTTGGATTCACCATTACACACCAGAATCCAAACAGCAGTCAAAACAGTGGACAGAAGCCAGTTGTTCAGCGCCAAAGAAGACAAAGTTGGTTCCCATCATCAGGAAAGGTCATGGCATCAGTGTTTTGGGATGCTAAAGGCATTTTGTTTATTAATCATCTTGAAAAGGATAAAATAATAACCAGGAAATATTATTCCAATCTTTTAACCAGACTAGACGAAAAAAATTCACGAGCAAAAACCTGTTTGCAGAACAAAAATCATCTTTCATCAGGACAATGCACCTGCCCACAAAGGTGTTTTGGCAATTGGAAAATTAAGGGATCTGCACTATGAATTATTGGATCATCCACCCTATTCCCCAGATCTCACTCCTTCTGACTTCCATCTCTTCCCAAAACTAAAACTCTTCCTCGCTGGTCAGCGTTTTTCTTCAAATCAAGAGGTGATTACAGCTGTAGAGGTTTTGCAGATCTTACTGAGCACCACTAAAGGGACGGGATAATGGACAATAGAAGTGCCAGAATAAATGTATTAGTCTTAAGGGAGATTATTTTGAAAAATAAAAATAATTTTGAAATCATAAATTCGTTTTTTCATTGTTAGGCCGAGAACATTTCAGACCACTCTCGCATGTGTGTGTGTGTAAAAAAAAAATCACAGTATGAATGTCACATTAAAATTGGAGATATTCAGTTCTGCTCTTGACTTTATGCAGATGATGTACTCTTAAGGAATCCTTGCTATGAAATAGGCAAGAACACTGAAAACTAACTGCATCCTGAATGGAAAACCTATAGAACAAGTTAAATATTTCAGCTATTTAGGCACAATTTTTTGTGAAAATGGCAAATTAAAGTTGGAAATAGACAACAGAATTAGCAAATCTGGTGTGGCAGAAGTGACTGAGTAAATTTATGTGGAATAAGAAAGAAATCAATCAAAACACTAAACCAGCTGTATACAAGACAGTGTTTTCAAACCAATTGAAAGTTACAAATCTGAGGTTGGTTAAAAATAAAATGCTTGATCAGTCTGAAGACCACACATACGAGAGTTCTGAGGAAGATTATAGGAGAGAACAGATGGCATCAGTGGTAATATCATAATAAATCTATTAGGAAAGAACTTGACATCATTGGCATTCAAGAATACGTTACCAGAGCTAATCTTAGGTATGATCACTTAAACAGAATGGAAGAGGAAAGTTAGCAAAAGAAGCTTTTTGTTTTTTTTCCCCCCATCTGGATGGTAAGAAGTGCCTTAGAAGGCTGAAATATAAGATCTGATAATATTGGAGTCTTGACAGATAAGAGACAAATTGTAGGAAAAGAAAAAGTAGGAAGTTAGTAATGATAACCTTTTCATACAGTATTATAATATCCTGCATACCCCCCCCCCCAAGAGTGTGTATATATATATCAGGAATTTGATGAACTTGAAAAGTTAAGTATACAAATCTATGTAAAGGCTGGCTAGAGTTGCCTTTGCATTGCACTACTCAAAAGATGTAAACTTCAAAGAGGCTGTATTGTAGCTGGTCTCATATAGTGGTGGTATGGATTTTGTCTCCTGCAAATGACAAATCAACCAGGTAACACATGAAATTGAAAAATGCATAATATAGTGGCCTCATCGTCTTAATTGCTTCAGCCATAATTCCAGACAACAATAACAGCACTGTTTTTAACTGCTGGTTTTCATCAGATACAGGCAAGAAGCCAGTATTATTCTGAAGCATGTCTGAAAGTTATATTTTTCCAAGTCTAAGCCCATCAATCAATATGTATATCACAAATTATTTCTTAGGCACCTCCATGGAGTCAAAGGCTCATGGGGAAACCCACTTTAAGCATTGTTCACATGATACCTATCACACCTCTCCTTTAATTACTTCACTGACCAAGTAATTGGGACCACCACTATCAAACTATTTCAGCTATTCATCATCTTCCAAGTAAAATTTATTGTTCTAACACCATTGCTAATCTCATTCTTAAACAATTTCCAGGGACAATATCCCTTATTCTCTCCCTTCCTGCTATGTACTGGAAAAAAGTCTTGGTGTCAATCCTATATAACCCATTTAATAACTTATATACCTATCGTATATCCCCTTTTTATCAATCCGCTAGTTTTTGAAGCCCACAGGCATTGCAACTATTCTCATAGAGCATTCCACAGACCTGCCATAATCTTGGTCACTTGTTTTTGGATCATTCCCATAGAATCCAGATGTATAATCTTACTGAAGCCTTATGAGATCTGATATATAAAGAGAGAGAGATCTGCAGATGATTGTTGACAGGCAGTGGACTTAAGTTTAGAAGACATGCCTGTAGTGCACAAAGACTACACAGCTCACAGTTGCTATGATAAGAAACACACTAAGAAGCAGGTGGTTACCACTATAAAGTATTCGTGAAATCGCACATGGACTACTATACTGAAATTTAGTCGCCTAGTTTTCATTATGATGTGGAAACACACTGGTGAGAGTTTTTAATCAGAAAATTGTACCAGATTAATACACAGGATTATAAAAAGAGTAGAAGATGACAGGAGAAAAATGAGAAGCCACCCCTGGAAGTCACATAAAAGCGAGGCAAAGAGGGAAGTAAGAAATAGATTTTTTTACATGGAGGGTGGTGGGTGAGTAGAGTGCAGTGGCAGAATATGTTGTGGATGCTGGGAGAGTGAATAAGTTTAAGGTTCAGGATAAGATATGGCTCATTGAGTAAGACCTCCCAAGATGAGTATTGACTTCATGGAGGTTGTAATAATAAGCAAAATTAGTTCAACTGAATAAAGATAATTATTATGATGGATTTATTATTAGAGTAGACTGGAAGGAGAAAATGCATGGGAATTTATAGAGTTGCTGAGAGATTTAAAAGCTTCAAATACAAAACTTATTAATTACTGACCATTTATGAAAAAAAAAACTACATTAGGGCCTACCAGTTTCGCCAGCAAACTGTCTGGCTTTTTCCAAGGTGTTTACGGAGACATGAAAACTAGTAAATGCATTGAAAGGAACATAAAAAATGTAAACCAACTAGTAGCTAAGGCACGTTCGTGTGACAGAGAGGACTTATTGTTCTTATTCATTATCATGCATGCGTGTTTGTTGTAAATATGTAATGTGATTACTGGCTAGCTGTAGTTCAGATTGATTTAGAGAGAGGATCAGGTTTTTCCACGAACTGTTTAGGATTGCACCCTGATTTCTGTTGAGGTTTCCACCAGTTATTAACACTATTGTGGCTTCCTTGAATAAACGATGTCTGTAGTCGTCATCCAGATATGGCATGGAGCTGTTTTGCCACTCTATCGTGTGGTTAGATGTACAGAAATGATGTGCTAAGCCGGAAGAGATACTTCTGTTGTGGTTTACATCACCAACATGTTCTTTTTGTCTGATTTCTAAACTCCGTGAAGTTTGTCCGATGTAGGCAAGATCACAGGAGCAAGGAATGTAATATACTCCTGGATATTTGTAGAAAGGCGCCTTATCTTTTGGGGATCCTAAAACTTGTCTGATGCTGGTGGTTGGTTTGAAGACCACTCTGATGTTATAGGCTCTTAGTATTCTGGCTATTTCATAAGAAATTGACTTGATGAAAGGTATCACTACAGTAGAAACGTGCTGATGGTGGGATTCTTCTTGTCTGGGGTTGTCATTGTATAGATATTTTTTGATGATGTTTTGAGGATATCCATTTTGTGATAATGTGTTGGCTATTAGTGAGAGTTCAGTCTGTGTATCCTCCTCTTCTGATATAAACTTTCTGGCCCTATATTTCAACATGTGGATAATGCTCAGTTTGTGTGTCTTCTGATGGTTTGAAGTATAATGAAGATATCTTCCAGTATCTGTGGGCTTTCTGTAAATAGATAATTTGACACTATTTGATTGTTTCTTTATCAAGATGTCTAAAAATGCAGTTGGTTGTCGTTTCCCACTTCCAGAGTGAATTTTATCTTGTCATGTATTGAGTTGATTTTATCCACAAACGATTTTAGATTTTCTAAGCTGTCTTGCCATATAATGAAGATATCATCAACATATCTCCACCATGTAGATGGTCTAGGGGAGATTGTGGAGAGAATTTCTTTTTCAAGTTTTTCCATGAAAAGGTCTGCACAAGATGGTGATAGTGGGCTTCCCATTGCTAGGCCTTCTAATTGTTGGTATATGGTATTGTTAACCTTGAAGAAATTAGATTGAAGGCAGTGTCTGAACATCTGTGTAATGTCTAGAGGAAAGAGATCTTGGATGATGTTTATTACCTCTTCTATTGGTACACTGGTGAAAAGGGATACAACATCTAGACTGGCTAGCATGTCTGTTGGTGCAATCTTAATGGCTTGGAGTTTATTTACAAAAATGTTGACTATTCTTGATATAGCATTCTGTTGATCTTATTTTATTATTTAATAAGTTTGCAGGATGCTTTGCCAAAAAGTAGGTAGGTGATGATCTTCCATCAACAATTGGACGGAGAGGTATATCCTGTTTATGTATTTTAGGTGTCCCATATAGTCTTGGAATGATAGGATGTGAGGATTTTAATGTTCTCTTCACTTCTTCTGGCCAAATGTTACAATTTCTGATTAGTTGGTTTGTTTCATTATGATTTTTTTATTGTGGGGTCTCTGTCTAGGATCTTATAGGTGGGGTTGTCTGATAGTAATACGTTTAACTTATCATAATAATCTTTAGAGTTAATGATAACTGTAGAATTTCCCTTAACAGCCGTTGTAATAATGATATCTTTGTTTTTCTTCAAGTTGAGGATTGCCTTTCTATCATACGGAGACGTATTGAGAATAGGTTGTTTGGCTAGGATTATCGTACTTTTGAATCTAATAGTGTTGGCTACGTTTTGCAGTAGTGGATATAGGCCTTTTTCAATTCCACACATGAAATCCATTTTAGGAATGTGTTTGGGCGTAATCGCAAAGTCTTTTTTGAGAGTGTCAGATTCATTTTTTGTGAGACTATGATTTGACAAATTAAAAATCACTTTGTCGTCCGGGAGGTTGTTTTGTGTCTGATATTTTTTCTTGTAAAGTTCATTGAATTTCCTAATTTGTTTGTCCTTATAAAGTTTGAAAGTTTTTTCATAACTGCGTTGTATCATTTGATCTAACTGATTCCATATGGTATATTCTAAATTGTTAGAAATGTCATCAAATAACTTGCAGCAATTAATATCACTTTTTAGTTCGTATCTCGTATGTTGAATCCTTTCTCTTACAAGCGCCAATGAAGTGCGTAGATAAATTTTTTTAGCTGATATAGAGTTGATATGACCTCTGACTACGAGAAACTTTGGGATGATTGAGAATTCCCTGCAACGTTTAAGGAACGTTAGTGGTTCAAAAGTTTGGCCTTTCTGCATTTTTTCTCTTTCCATGCATCGAACTTTATGTTTCATTAATCTGTTTAAACTAATCGTATTTGGTCATTTATATAATTTAAAGTTGTTTCTAAGACAAAAAGACCTTGAATATGCATTGGAAAATACTCATTGGTTACAAAAATTCTACTATATGGTGGATATGACTTCCCATTTAAACGTACTAAATAAGAAACTATAGGGAAAGGGAAATACAGCAGTTTTGCTTTTAGAAGTGATTTTGTTTGAACAAAATCTATATTTGTTTGCGACAGATTTATAGAAAGGCACATTATTACATTTTTCTTTGTTGAAGAAATATCAACAAGAACAAGCTGATAATAATTCCATAAATTTAACCTTTTTCAAAGAAATTGTGGTAAATATGCGATCTGAATTTAATGGGAGATTTGAGGAGTTAGAAAGAACAAGGCAACTATGTCATTTTAATTGCAACCACTTGAAATTAATCCTGCCGAATTAAATTTTTCACCTTTTGCTGGAATTGATGAGGCTGCATTTCAACTCGAGTTAGAGGACCTGAAAACCAAGGATTTGTGAAATTCAAAATTTAGAAATCTTGAAGCTGATCTGGAGGAGTATTTGACACATGGAATTGTGTCAAATACTCCTCCAGATCAGCTTGTATTTGACACATGGAATTGTTTACCGGACACTTACACTCAGTTAAAAACACAAGGATTTGGACTTCTATCGATTTTCGGATCGACATATTTCTGAGCAAATATTTCCTAACATGAATTTTATTAAAAGTAAGTTGAGAAACCAACTAAAAAAACACTAGTCTTTCGTCATGTTTGAAAATGAAAATTACGGCGTATTCGCCGCATATTCAGAAACTATCCCAAGAAGTTCAACAGCAAAAGTTGCACTAAGAAGATATTTTAAATTAAAAAGATTAAAGAAATAGGCATGTTATTGGATTTTATACATATGTTTTTGTAAGGAGGAGGAAATCTTTGTTTTATTATTTAATATTTAAAAATATCATATAATTTCGTGCGACATGCCACCCCTGTGTTTTACAAGTATGATAATGTGTTACTGTAAAAAAAACTGAATAAATAATTTAATTATAATATTTTTCAATGTAGTTTCTAAATTTAAAGCAGCAATGAGCAATTAAATAGTAAATCAAATACTTGGTTCGATCCATAAAGAATATTTTCCTTTTCTTTGATAAGAAAGTATTAATTTATTTTCCATTATTTAGGTATATTTTCATTTTTTAACCTGCACAAATAAATCCACATGTAAAAATCAACATTCATAAAATAGATTTTTAATTAAAATATACTAATTCTGTTGTACAAAATGAACACTGTGGACCGCACAAAAAACCTTCCGCTGGTCTAGCACTTCCTCCTCATACACCCAAGTTTCTTCATCCAGTGAAGTGGTAGCAGTGAGCTTAATGTTGTACATACCAGGATGATAGCTTTTAGCAGAGTGGGCATTCATCAGTTGATCAATCTCTTCTGCATACCATCTGAATTCAGTAAAGGCTCATTCTTTCTTTTACTTACAGCATAAACAGAATGCTTTTGAGTTGCCTTTAGAATGAAGAACCAGTTTCTTTTCATACTCAGATTTAGCTTTCCATATAACATTTGCAACTCTTCTGGCCTGCTCTACATAACTTTCATAACCAACATCTCCCTTATGCACATTGTATTCCTTCCACATTTTTCTTAAGAATTTCTTGCTTAATAAAGACTGCACATACATACATTTCACTCCTACCTCATTTATTCTTCAATCTCTAGAGACAAATTCCAAACACTGCATCATTTAAGTGTTCTTTAAATGCTCCCATGCACTGCCAACATCCTTTCCATCTAGCAAACAACTGACACCATGGGATAGAACATGGCACATTCTCAGTCTGTCATAATTTCCTGCTTTGCAATTCAGCATGTGACCTCTTCTGAATGGAAGATCCACAAACTTAGCTACTTTCCAAGTCAGTACAGTAAATCAATAAATGCTGTCACTAACTGGAGGCAGAACCCTGAACACCACTTCTAACTATATAATCCATAATTAATATAGAATAAGAAACATTTATATCTTTTGTTCAATCTGATTTTTTAAATAAAATTATTTAAAATTTGAATACTCAGAATCATATTAACTCAAGTAACTAGTATACTCACTTCACTGAAAGATCTGCAGCTCTTTCTTCAATTTCCATATTTTCAAGCAATCTTTCAGAAAGAAGGCGATGTTGGCTCTGAATACTTCGTAAACTGGATGTACTACAAGACAAACAAGTACTATAATTTGTTATCATTAAGGAAAGCTTTTACTAAAAAACAGTTCTCTTAAAAGAATTACAATAACCCTCAATATACAAGCCATAAAGCAAATGTTATGGTTATTATAACAACCTACATGGAATAAAAAACTTATTGTGAAGGATCTCTCAGTAAACAACGTATTGATCATGCTCAACCATTAAAACATTCATACTCCTAACATTCAGAATGCATTCCACTCACCCACTGCTCTATAAATATTTAACTATAAATATTAATACAGAATCTATGTGGAGCAGATGAAAAACTTCCAGGGATGATCTTTTTTCTGTCATCTGCTCTACATCAATTCTGTATTAATCTGATAAAATTCTCTTACCAATTCAATATCTCTATCATGTCTTTTACACTGAATTTGGCATTTCCTAACTTCTCTTCAACAAACATTTCAGTAGTTATACTGTCTTAGTAACTTGCCTCAGAACTGTCTTCCCAATCTTCCAGAACACAGTTAGAACTAGCAGCCCAACAATTTATCTCTATTTTCCGGTTTACTCCATATCACAGCAGCAATATTCCCCTATGAACTTCAGGCCAATGTCAATCATACCCCAAAAATAATGAATCTCTTCCACATTACATAGCTTTATATTAACTTATTAACATTAAAACTACAATCTCACTCATTTAAACAAGCCATTTAAATTTTCCTGTCTAAATCTTCTATTTAAATCTTCATGAAAGGAAATAACATCCTCATCACCCCTTATAGCAATCACCAACTTTGCATCATCAGCAAACAACTAAGATCGCCTGTCAATCCAAGTAAAATATCAGCTTAACCCTCAGTCTCACCTAACAGATGAGAGCAAGGTGTGTAAGCTTTATCTAAATTCTCAGCCAAAAGCTATTTTTGTTTTTCTTATTAGTTGTCACAGGCAGCATAATGTATCTGTAAAATACTAGCCTGCCTGGAAATCATTGTTCTTCTGAGTAATTCTAACAAAACTATTTTAATAATGATAATTAACACCAAGATTTTCACTCATATTTTTAAAAGAAACAAATAAACTTCTACATGTTTTGCTAACTATATCTTTTGGAAGTTGGCTAGTTAGAGAAAAGTATAAAAAACACCAATTTTTTTTTTTTTTTTTTGAAAATTATAACAACACAGATTACTCATGAAAATCAGATGTAAGCTGCTAATTGTTGCAAATAGCATTCAAAGGCCTACCATCATAAAGAAGGTCTGATATGACAAGTGTATCAACTTCCAAATATCACAGAGTGTGATAGTCTTGGTTACTGTTAAAGTTGCTTTGAGAGGCCATGACTTCTAGATATGGCATGGAAGTGAATGACCAATCTATTTCATGATTTCTGTAAACATATTTTCCCTCATTTATATTCAACATTGCTTTATAAGCACTAACTTCTGTTGTAGACAATGACATGAGTTATTATGGGGATATCTTCCTGTATGAGGGTTGACTTCCTATAGACATCTATGAAGAGATGGCCTCTCATTCTTCTCATCTTAACATCCACTCTTTTTATAATTCCTTCTATATTAAACTGATAGAATCCCTTAACTTGACGGTCTATCATATCTCCTCTTTTCCTCCTATCCACCAATTTCTGTAATCTACATAGTTTGTGCCTGAAGTATCTTCAGGACTGGGGCAAACTTTGTTTGCTTACACTTGGATAAAGGATTAAACTATATATATATATATATATATATATATATATATATATATATATCAGGATCAGATCTTCACTTTACGACAAATAGTCGAGAAAGCATGGGAATATAACAAAGATCTGTATTTAAGTTTTGTCGATTTGGAAAAGGCATATGACAAGGTGCCAAGAGAGAATCTATTCAATACGCTGCAGTTATATGGTGTCAATGGGGCATTATATCAAGCAATACTTAGTCTTTATTTGAGTTGTGAGTCAGCAGTTAGAATTGAAGTACAGGAAGATGGTTTAATGTTAAATCTGGTGTGAGACAAGGATGTACATTATCCCCTCTGTTATTCATTATCTATATGGATCACATTATGAAGGAATGTGGTATTAAACCTGATATCAAAATTGGAGATGTTAATGTCAGCTCTTTGCTTTATGCGGATGATGTTATACTTCTAAATAAATCCGCTACAAGTCTGCAAGATTCTCTGACTAAATTGAATAGCTGTTGTAATAGATATGGTATGAAGGTCAGCAATAAAAAGACAAAGACAATGAAAATAGGCAGAATCATTGAAAATGTCAACTGTGTTGTGAATGGAGAACCTGTGGAACAAGTAAAACATTTCAGCTACTTAGGCACAATTTTTACTGAAGATGGTAAACTAAATATAGAAATAGACAACAGAATCAGCAAAGCTGGTATCGTGGGAAGTCAATTGAATAAATTCATATGGAATAAGAAAGAAATTAGTCGGAACACTAAATTAGCTGTATACAAGACTGTGTTCAAACCAATTTTAACTTATGGATCTGAGAGCTGGGTCAGAAGTAAAACACTTGACCAAAGACTAGAAACTGCAGATATGAGAGTCCTGAGAAAGATTAGCGGCGTGAACAGATGGCATCAATGGCAATATCATATTAAAAATGAGGATATTAGGAAAGAACTTGACATTGTCAGCATCCAGGAATGCGTTAGCAGAGCTAATCTCAGATGGTATGGTCACTTAAATAGAATGGGAGAGGAAAGATTAGCAAAACAAGTGTTCTCTGCCAGGTTGGCAGGAAAATGACCCAGAGGAAGACCAAGATATAGGTGGATTGATACGGTACAAAGTGCCTTAGACGATAGAAATATAAGATCTGATAATGTTGGAGTCTTGACAAGTAACAGACTGATTTGGAGGAAAATTGTAGATAGGAAGTTAGTAATGATGTAATTTTTTCATGTAGTACTGTCATATCCTGTACACCCCTTGAGGGTACATGGCAGGAATTTGATGATGATGATATATATATATATATAAAAAAATTTATAGTCTTTCATACAAAATTTGTACAACTGGTTAAATTTTTTGAGAAACATCCTTGCAAAATTTTGTACTTGCTGGCATTTTTCTAAATGCATATCATTAATGAAATTCTTAATATTAGGATGTAATGAATCAGTCAAAGTACTGTGTAAATTACAGGCTTTTCTTCAATGAATAGTTAAGATCTGCTGGTTTGAACTTAAGCATGTACCAGATCAAAACTTGATTTATCATAAATATCACTGGCTTTATGAGAGTGTATACTTTCCTTTATTTTTAAGAAATTTGGAATAACAAAATGGTCTCTACATCTTTTTAAAAATACGATTCGAAACTTTTTTTGAATTGATTTCCAAAAAAAGGTATGTAGAGAAGTTAAGGAGCAAAATTAAGAGGTCAATAAGTAATAACAAAATAGGAGGATTTTTCACTCATTTACTAGAAATATACTTTTACATGTTTTGCTAATTATTACTACAGGAATTCAATTCAATCTTAAAAAAAAAAAAAAAAGTCAACATTAGAACTGCTTTCAAACGGGTTTAAATTTTACAGAAATTGCTACATTTTTCCAAAAGACCACATCCCTGCTGAAAAGCAACCTGGTGCTTACAAGATTATGTGTTCTTGTTGCAAAGCATACATCAGTCAAACCAAATGTTTTGAAATACATATAAAAAACGCCTGAGTGACAATGAAAAGAAAGATAACATGGCCCTCACTTCCCAGATATTTATAGAACAGCATGAAATGGACAGGTCCTCCACTGCCATACATACCTGGAAAACAACTTCCTGTTAAGGACCTTTAAGGTCCTTAACAGGAGGTTATCTTCAAGGAATCTTTTGAAGTCCTATGTCATGGCACCTTTGAAAAGGAACCTCACTGTACATGATTTTGTAAGTCTCTTATACACTGATGTGGAATATTATACTGGAAGCTACATGAAAGCTATTTTCAACAATGAACAGCATGCACCTGATATGCAAAGTGATTTTCATGAGCAACCCATATTGTTATAATTTTCAAGAAAATAAGCTGTAGTTAAGAGTTGTGTACATTTCTCTAGCTAGCCAACATCCTTAAGATGCTATCAGCAATAGTGGAACATGTAGTTTGTTTCTATTAAATATGGATGAAAATCCCATTATTTCATAGTTATTAAAATAGTGCTGTCAGAATTAATCAGAAGAACAATGATTTTGAAGCAGGCTGGCCTTGAACAGATAATTAGTGTTACCTGTGATAACTAATAAAAAAACTTTTGACTTAGCACACTAACATTTGAGAATTTACATAAAGCTCACACCTGGCTCATCAGTTATGGTACTAACAGCAATGAATAAAAAAAATAAAAATAATGAAAGCAAACTGTAGCAGCTGATGAATCATGTCGAAAAAAACTGCATATTTATTAGATTTTGCAGGGAGGGGGAAGAAAAAACTATATTAACCTAGCACAGGGGTGGGAAAACCCTTGGCACGCATGCACACCCACAACTTTTTTTCTGGCATGCTACCCAGAGCTCACCTTAAAAACTAATTAAATAAATATAAAACACATATCAAACATCTTCACTGAGTTGTATATTTTAACTTAAAAGAATACAATCTTATTAAGTAGAGTGTTTATTGCATTTTTATTTGGTATCAAACACTATCAACTGTTTTAGTAATAATAAGTAAGTAGAAGATGAAACAAACATCCTATTTCCAAGCTATCTACCTCTGCGATATACTGATTACAAGTTTTGTCCCATTCAGTTGTTGCATCATTTGCCAGACGTGGCATGACTCCTTGGCCATCGTTTTATATATTTTGTGTTTCGTAAAGAATTTATTGATTTTCTAAAGTGTGTATATATGTGGATTTGGATTTAATCAAATCTTAAGTCATTAAAATATGGATTGGAAGTTATCAATTTAATGTCAACCACCTGCAAAGAAACAGACATTCAAATGAAGAGGATATTAGAGAATTTAAAGAATACTGAACTGAAAAATTTGGTATGATTAAGAAAGATAATAAAGCAACACTCATTTTATGTTCCAAATCAGTTGTTTGTAGGATTTCTGTAAAGAGACATTTTGAAACTGTTCATAAGAACTTAAGCAACAGAAGTGAATAAGAACAAAGAAAATTAATTTATACTTTGATAAAATTTATCATTGTGAATCACTGTTCTCAGTGATGAACTTTGTTAAGTCTCGTAATAAGAGTAGCCTTACAGATGAAACTAGTAGAGCATGCATATCTCTAAAAGTTAAAAAATATAAACATGATATAGATTATTGTCATCAGTGATGCAGCACCAGAAGTCTCATTGATGCTAAATAAATAAAACGTCCACTATTTTGCTTTCTCTAGTTTTGATCTGATGTTTTCTAGTAAAAATGCTAAATATTAACTTCTGTTTAATATATTATGTAGGTAAAATAACATTTTATTTTAGCTGTAATTTTTATGCATCACTCGTTTAATATCTTTAATTTTGTTTTCTTTTATTGTGCTTTAGTCAAGTAAAATTATTATAAGATTATGCACTGTAATATATTGGAAAAACTTGAAAAAAAAATTGTTTGATCTTTATATATATATATATATATATATATATTGTTTACTCTTTTGCTGATGTTAAAAATTGCATCTTTAAATTGTGTGGCTGTATATGGCAGCTAGTATTAAAGGCAAATAAAAAAAATATCCATGCTATCAACAGGGCTGAAGAACTTTAAAGTAAAAATTCCATCACTAATTTTTACATTCATTCAATCTTACATTAAAAAAAAAAAATCAGCTAATGCCTTTTTATTCCCATATATAGGGAGTAGGCGAGGCTGTTTAGACCTATATAACTTTTGGAGACTGGGTGGGCAGTTCAATCTCCACTGGTACCCAATCACAGATAGCTAGCCCAAGACTATCACTAATTAAGTGACATGCAATGAATAGATATGGCTCAACAAGTGCCGCGATCTCATGGTCCCTAACCCTAACGCTCTTATTTAATGTCTGAAATAACGTGGGTTCTAGGTCGATTTTCTTAAGTTTACGGGATGAAAAACCCGAGTTTCCGGGAGAAAAAACCCGCTTGCAGTGCTAGAGATCGACTAACTCAGGAACCTGTCGAAAAAAGGCTTAAAAAAATTTCTTCTAGTCGCCGACTAGATTCGAAACCAAGAAGTCTTCCTTCGTGCGGTCAAGTGCCGTAGTGTGCAAATGCCACATCCACTGAGCTACACAGGCTACATGACTTGCAGTAATCACTCTTACAATATTCTTTGATTTTACCATTCTAGTGTGATTTTTGGTTATTTGAAAAGGTTTTCCCAATACGTAAAAGACACCAAATAATAATATGTTCCCCAAAATTTTGGTTGGCACACGAGAAAAGTTTGCATCAAAGATTTGGCGCACACACTTAAAAAGGTTGTCCACCCCCTGACCTAAAGTGAAAATCATGGATATCAACACTAACCTCTGCTTTGTCAAAAGATAACTGCAAAAACAACTAAAAATTAACTGGCATGAGAAAATAGTGACCATTGAAATTAATTATCAGAGAAAGTAAGTTTTTTCTGTCTTCACATTTCAAATAGAATATTTGAAACTTTTGGATTTATATTTAGATTATTATAGAACTGAATATTAATTATAAGAATTGAGGTTTTTATAATTAAGATTCAAGTATGTATTTTCAATTCCTGAAAAATTAAAAGCTATTAATCCATTTGCGGAACATCACATCAACCAAACCACCCTCATAAAATACCAGGTGATCTTAGCAGATAATTTTTTTGCATGGTAAGTAGAGTTTTCATAATTTGTCAACCCCTGGTTATAATGCATGACTACTAAATCAATACCCTTTGTACTAAATCAATAATATTCAACCTGAATTAGTTAAATCTGAGCCTTAAACAATTTTTGGAACAGTCAAGATTCTCTGTGGTAGTTAATTGTCACTTCAGTAACCCTATAAACAATTCAAATCTGTTTTTATGCAGCTGCAGGTTGAAATTAAGATTTAAAATCCAGATACACAAAAATAGTGCCTGAAAAAAATATATAACCATATTTTGTATTTTACATAAAAAAGGTAACATACATTAATTATCTTATATAAAATGTTTTTGTTATGCTTCTACTAACAAGCAAAAATCTTGCAGTAAAGATTCTGAAAAATATATTCCAAATCAGATTAGTTTACATACCTCCCATTTTTAATTCAGATCTACCCTTTTATTCAAATGTATTTAGGTCATTTTATACATGCACAGGACATCCATCATAAAAATTTCCACTTATTATGCTAGCATATTTTATACAGTCACTCTTAAAACCAAACGCCCACAAGGCCTACAAGCAAATAAATGCTGTGTAGGGGCTGGAATCAAAAGCAAAGTGACCTGTTGACATTCTTTTTGAAGAGCTGGAGGTTGTTGTCCTCAGGGAATACTTGAGGGAGAAGGCAGTTCCAGCAAACAGCAAACCAAGATAGATGGAATGAACACTGAGAGTATGGGGGGACTGATCGATGCCAGTTCTGTTGAACAGCACCAATGGAAATATCTGTATAAGAGATAATGTGGAAGCTGATGGTCTATGAGACAGCAACTGAAGTGAGTGAGATGGATCATGACATCAACCAAACCACCCTCTTCTAAAACAGCATCAAGAATTTAAGAGATTTTGGGTAACTACTCCAATATGTGAGAACAGTATTCCACGGTTAAGTAGATTTGTGATTTGCATAGAGTAAACAGCTGCAAAGAAAAAAGTAAATGTCTTAAGTGAAAAAGAATGCACAATTTAAAATAATGACTTATGGATATCCAACCCTAACTTTGAGTGTAATATGCAAGTCTGCCCAAACAGACAACACTATGAACTGCTACCAACTATCTTCTTCAAATGCATATACTTCTCAAGAAAATAATTATGCAAATATACTTGTATGTACAATTATCAAGGCTCAGCAAATTATGCAAAATCCCACTAGCCATGATAAAAATGTACTGGCACAAGACCTCTCCATTTAAAATATATGTCCAAATAAGTCTAAAGAAATTTCATAAAGTGATTAGTGCTGTTGTATCCTTGTTTAGAGAACATTTCCTTTGTATGAGAATCATTCTGAGGAGTCGTCGATAAATAATAGGAAGAAATGCAAAAACAACAATGCTGATTTTTATAAAATATAATTTGTTACATTAATTTGTTACCAGAATGGCTTTTTATATAACTAACATTCTTCTATGTTTTATTAAAGAAAAAAAAATGAGTTTTACAAAGCTATTTTTTATTACACAAAAAATATTTATTTTGTCTTGTCTGCAATTACTCATCAGCTGGCAAAATGCACTTGCCAAGGGCAAGTGTACTTGTTGAGCCCTGATAATTCTGAATATATATTATGTAGTGTTTAATTTTATTATCCTTTATAGTTATACTGGAAGTAGAAATGGTGAAAATAATGTTTTTAAAAAATTCAGTCAAGATTTTGAAGCATATGGATGAGTTACAAATTTTCTTTATTATGTACTAGCATGTTTTAGTATCTGTAACTCTCAGAAGCCATATCTGTATCTTCTGGAACAATATGCAAGTAAAGATATGTCATATAGATACTACATAACTGAGACTTAAGCTAAAAAAATGCATAGCCTACAGTGTAACGGGGAAGTCTTTGAGATTTAAACTAATTCTCCATGCAAACAAAAAAAAATTAATTTGTACTATACACTGCATTCAAACAAAAAAAAAAAAATGAAACAATTTGTAATGTTTTTAACTTGCTAATAATTCAAAAAACCCAAAAATAACATTTAATGGATCAAATGAATCAGTTTCACTGAAAAAAAAACTTGAGCATAATAAATAAAAAGTCAACATGCAAGTTAAACAATAAATATGAAAAAGTATAAATGTCATAAATATTAATATATATAATTAAAAGAAACACACATATTAACCACAGTGAAAATTATTTAATTGTAAATTTTCATCCTAAGTATCTTAGGACATCATCAGTACAGTAGTTGAAAACAATAATAGGAATAACATACAGTTAGGGCGCATGATTACAATAGAATCTCATTAAAACGTGCATAACGTGTTACAGAAGTAAAAAAAATACACACACACACAGTAAAACCCCTTTTTTACACTTTTCAGGGGACCGATGGAAAAAAGTGTAAATAGCAGGAAATGTAAAAAAAAAAAAAAAAAAAAAAAAAAAAAAAAAAAAAAAAAGATGACTTACTGCTAGTATGTGAGTCTACATACTCGATTACGAAATTTAATAACTGAAAATAAATGAATTTACAATTACTTATATTTATCTATTTAAAAAAATCTTTAATTGTTGATCGTTTTTGCTTTCCGTTTTTTTTTACATAGCGCCACATTGCTTTGCATTGAGTTCAATGCTTGACCTGTTTTTTACTATCGTGTTCAAAGTGGATACAGAGTCCAAGATCTTTTGCTAAATGCACACGTGTTCCGGCATGCCAATCCACATGTCGCAAAATTGCCATATTTTCTTCTATCGAAATATATTTTGTCTTTTTTCTCCATGTTACTAACATGGATGATCCACCACCGCAACTTGAAAGCAACTCGCACGAGCTAAATTACGTAGCAGAAATTCTGCAATATCAATTCGTACTGCAATTGAAAAATCATGGTATTGCTCATATGGCGGAAACGAAACTACAGCCGAAAGCAATGCCATCTGGGAACAGAAATGCGCATATTTCCGCAGAAATCTATTCGAAAATCAGTATTGCTACCCGAGGAAAAAAAACGCAAATCACGGGAAATAACGTCCACATCAAGTTGTTAATGGCGGGAAAACAATACATCGTGAGAATAGGCCTTAAGACGGGACCAACAGAAAATGACGTAAATGGCAGGAAAACGTAAATTACGGGAACGTAAAAACGGGGTTTTACTGTATATGGTTAAAGTAGTTGTCGCAGTCGGTGAGAATATATTATTCAATTAATTATTATTCTTATTTTACTGTTACTCCTTTATTTTAACAAAACCAAGATACTACTGTTTCTATTTTTGTATTTTTTAAGCTTTTAACATAATTGTTTATATTACTTATATGTTTTTTATATATATATATTTATTTATTGTATATTATATATTTATTGTTTATATTATTTATTATTTATAAGAATAGGCCTTAAGACGGGACCAACGGAAAATGACATAAATGGCAGGAAAACTTTTGCGGGAACGTAAAAACGGGGTTTTACTGTATATATAAAAAAATAATAATAAAATAAATTAAATTATTTAACACAATTTTGTATGACAATTTCCCATACTTTAGGAATAGTAAGAACGTTGTTGCGGTTTAAGTTTGGTCTGTGTAGTAGGGCTTCAGAACTTTCTTTGTATAAACGTTCATGTTTATATAAAGATCTATGTAAAAGTTTAGACTTTTCCCAATGGATCCTATGGTTTGTATTTTCAATTCCATGTTGAGAGAGGCCAGATTTCTGCGGTTTAAAAAGACGAATGTGGTCTTGATGTTCCGAGATGCGTTTCTGAACAGACCTACCTGTCTGTACAAAGTAAGACAATTTGCATGAGCATGGAATCTCATAAACGCCAGCCAACATCAAAGGTGAGAGTTTGTCCTTAGGAGAAGGTAAAAAGTTGTAAATTTGGTTGATAGGTTTGTAAGTAGTGGCAAAATTGTATTTCTTCATAATTTTATGGGAATCCTATGGACTTCCTGTCTGGTTTGATGTGTGGAGAAGTGACTGATGATTTTTTGAGTTGTTTTCTGATTATATCCATTTAGGATGGCTGTATTTTTGATTACTTCTAATTCCTGGTTTAAAGATTCTTCAGAGGAGCAGAATTTGTGTGCTCTGGAAACTAGTGATTTAATAATGCCAGATTTCTGAGATTGATGATGAGCAGAAGAATTGTGAATGTAGCGACCTGAGAATGTAGGCTTGTGAAAGACAGACGTGGTGATGGAACCTGAATTACAACTGTTTCTAGATAAAATTAACCTTCTTAATCATCGCATCAACTTTACGTTAGAAAAAGAATCTCCACAGGGTATCTCCTTTTTGGATTTACACATCCGTCGCCATGTCTGTCTTTCGGAAGCCTACATTCGCAATTCTTCCACTCATCATCCATCTCAGAAATCTGGCATTATTAAATCACTCGTTTCCAGAGCTCACAAATTCTGCTCCTCTGAAGAATCTTTAAACCAGGAATTAGAAGTAATCAAAAAATACAGCCATCCTAAATGGATATAATCAGAAAACAACTCAAAAAATCAGTCACTTCTCCACACATCAAGCCAGACAGGAAGAAGTCCATAGGATTCCCATACCTTATGTCAAAGGCATCTTCGAACGTCTTTCTAAGATTATGAAGAAATACAATTTTGCCACTACTTACAAACCTATCAACCAAATTTACAACTTGTTACCTTCTTCTAAGGACAAACTCTCACCTTTGATGTTGCCTGGCATTTATGAGATTCCATGCTCATGCAAATTGTCTCACTTTGGACAGACAGGTAGGTCTGTTCAGAAACGCATCTCGGAACATTAAGACCACATTCATCTTTTTAAACCACAGAAATCTGGCCTCTCTCTCAACATGGAATTGAAAATTCAAACCATAGCATCCATTGGGAAAAGTCTAAACTTTTACATAGATCTTTATATAAACATGAACGTTTATACAAAGAAAGTTCTGAGGCCCTACTACACAGACCAAACTTAAACCGCAACGACGTTCCTACTATTGTTAAAGTATGGGAAATTGTCATACAAAATTGTGTTAAATAATTAATTTATTTTTATTTATTTTTAACTTCTGTAACATGTTATGCACGTTTAATGAGATTCTATTGTAACCATGCGCTCTAACTGTATGTTATTCCTATTATTGTTTTAAACTACTGTACTGATGTCCTAACATACTTAGGATGAAATATTTACAATTAAATAATTTTCACTGTGGTTAATAGGAGTTTCTTTTAATTATGATCGCACCACAGGTTTCGTTATTAAAAAAAAAATTGATATATATATAACCAGTGAAATGTGTGACCTTATCTGTTTGACAAAATCTTTGGTGTTGAACATTTATTAGTACCTTATTTCTTCATTTCATTAAAATGAAACACTAACTCAAAATCTATTCTTGGCATACCTGTCAGGCTGTGCATGAAGACCTGTCTTTAATGCACCCAGAGCAAGATTCCATTCTTTTGACATGCTTTGTGATCTACATACAAGAATGTGCATTATTTTAGAAGAGTTATGAGAAGCAGGATTGTTATCATCTGGCAATAAAATATACAATTTTGAACACTCATGATGTAGATAGAATTAAAATAAAATACCCAGCATATCCAGAATTGAAACTATTTAAAACAGGTTTTAGATAGATTTTTGTAATAGGTGTGCTATTCCACATTTTTTCAGATTTATGCAGTCTACTTATTCAATTTAATGCAAGTGTTTCATAGCACTAATTATGAACAAACTGTTAACCCTATATTGTACTAAAGCTATCATTCTCCAAATAATAACGCAGTAATAAAAAAAAAATAATAATAATAAAATTCAAATACCACAGTGAATGATGTCAAGGTAACTTAACAATGGAGAAAGCACAAAATGAAAAACTATTTGGAGTGTATATGGGGACTATAACTGTTATTATATACGTATTTTTTGGTGTAGATTAAGTTAGATTTTGATAATAGTACTACCATTAGGTATTTGTTCTGTAAGTGCACTTATTGTCTTTATTTTGTTGGTTTGTGAATCGACTATTTGGGAAATGTTGATCAAGTATCTGAGAAAAAACTATTTTAATACCAACTAAAGCTGTTGGCATCTTCAGGGTACAGGTCTGATGATAGGAACTAAAGCTAACAAAACATGTTACAGACAAGACATTGACAGAATTCTAATTATAAATTACAAAACACTAAACGTGTGGCATGTACATGATTTCACTTATTGTTGTTTAGGAATGTTTTATAGTTGGTATTAAAGTTCATTTCTTGCGAGTTTAGAGATCTAATTAGGGTCTTCCAGATCTTGGATAAAGTTAAACCTTGGTTCCTATTAAGATTTTCTACAGAACGGGCGACTGTTGTGGCTTCTTTAAAAATACGAGCACGGTAATCCTCTTCTATGTAAGGATTACAGGTTTTATCCCACTCAATGACATGTTTGGTTGTGGAGAAATGGGAAGATAAGCCCAACATATCTTGTCTGTTGTTTATGACATATCCGATGTGTTCTCGCTGTCTTATCTCAGGCTTCTTGAAGTTTGGCCAATGTAACTTAAGCCACACGAGCATGGGATATTATAAACTCCAGCATATTTAAAGAAAGGATGGAAGTCTTTTGGAGATCTTAAGAGTTGTCGAATTGTATCTTTAGGTTTAAAGGTCACTCTTATTCTATGTGATTTGAGGAGTTTAGCAACCTTGTTAGAGGCTGTTCCCACATATGGAATGACGATTGTGGTAATATAACGAATGTCTTTGTGATGGATCAGAGAACAGAATCTTGTTAAAAAGTCTCCGGGGGTAGCCATTCAAGATGAGGTTGTTGGATATCAGTGTCAATTCATCTTGGAGATCTTTTTGGTCTCTTGTAATCCAGACAGCTCTCTTCTTTAGCATATGTACAATGCTGAGTTTTTGAGAAATGTGGTGGGGGGAGCTGAAGTGTAAATAATGTCCTGTATTTGTGGGTTTTCTATAAACTGAGAGGTTGAAATGACCATTAGCTTGCTTCTTAATTAGGATATCCAGAAATGGTATATTTTTCTTTTTCAAGGTCCAGAGTGAATTTGATTGAATGGTGAAAGGAGGTGATCTTATTTAGGAATTCAAATAAGTCATCTTTTTTGTGATTCCACACAATAAAGATGTCATCCATATATCTCCACCATATTGTAGGCTTGGGGTCTACTTGAGATAAAATTCTACTTTCAAGATCTTCCATGAAAAGATCGGCACAAGAAGGTGAGAGGGGGCTGCCTATTGCCAAGCCAATCAATTGCTGGTTAATGGTTTTCTTCCATCAAAAATAGTTTGATGTTAGGCAATGACTGAACAGTGAAGCAATAACTTGTGGAAACAAAGTACCTAAAATGTTGATGATTTCTACCACAGGGATGTTTGTAAATAAAGATTGGACATCTAAGCTGGCCAGTAGATCGTTTTCAGAGGTGGAGACGTTTTCTAATTTCTCTACAAAATGTTGCGAGTTTCTAATATAAGTATCCGAATTATGGATATGTTGTTGTAGGAGTTTTGCGAGGTGCTTAGACAACAGATAGGTAGGAGAGTTGATACTGTCCACAATAGGGCGTAATGGAACTCCATCTTTGTGAACGCCATATAGTCTAGGAGTTAGAGGAAGTATCGACTTCAATTTTTTAATTAATTCTGTTGGCCAGTTAACCGTGCGGTGTAATAAGTTGTTGGTATTATTGTGATTTTTTAACATTGGATCTGTTACTAGGACATGGTAAACAGACATGTCTGATAGTAAATAGTTAAGTTTATCTTCGTAGTCATTGGTGTTTAAGATCACTGTGCCGTTTCCTTTATCCGCTTTGAATATAATGATATCTTTCTTTTTCTTTAAATTAAGCATAGTTCTTTTTTCCAGAGGGGTGAAGTTTGTGTTGGGAGTTCTTGAAGAAGAGAGGATGGTACTACTTTTTAATCTAAGGTCATTGGCTGTGTGTTGAGGTAACAACGAGATTGCCTTATCTATATTACAAATGATATCCACTTTAGGTAGATAAGGTGTATGTGATCTGGCCAGCTTAGATGTCCAATCTTTATTTACAAAGATCCCTGTAGTAGAAGTCAAACATTTTAGGTACTTTGTTTCCACAAGATATTGCTTCGCTGTTCAGTCATTGCCTAACATCAAACTATTTTTTTTATGGAAGAAAACCATTTACCAGCAATTGACTGGCTTGGCAATGGGCAGCCCCACTCTCACCTTCTTGTGCCAATCTTTTCATGGAAGATCTTGAAAGCAGAATTTTATCTCAAGTAGACCCCAAACCCACAATATGGTGGAGATATGTGGATGACATCTTCATTGTGTGGAACCACAAAAAAAGATGACTTACTTGAATTCCTAAATAAGATCAACTCCTTTCACCATTCAATCAAATTCACTCTGGACCTTGAAAAAGAAAAACAACTACCATTTCTGGATATCCTAATTAAGAAGCAAGCTAATGGTCATTCCAACCTCTCAGTTTATAGAAACCCATGAATACAGGATGCTATTTACACTTCAGCTCCTCCCACCACATTTCTCAAAAACTCAGCACTGTAGATATGCTAAAGAAGAGAGCTGTGTGGATTACAACAGACCGAAAAGATCTCCAAGACGAAATGATACTGATATCCAACAACCTCATCTTGAATGGCTACCTCCCCCCAGAGACTTGTTAACAAGATTCTGTTCTCTGATCCATCACAAAGACAACAAGAAGACATTCATTATATTACCACAATCGCCATTCCATATGTGGAGACAGCCTCTAACAAGGTTGCTAAACTCCTCAAACCACATAGAATAAGAGTGACCTTTAAACCTAAAGATACAATTCGACAACTCTTGAGATCTCCAAAAGACTTCCATCCTTTCTTTAAATATGCTGGAGCTTATAATATCCCATGCTCATGCGGCTTAAGTTACATTGGCCAAGCTTCAAGAAGCCTTGAGATAAGACAGCGAGAACACATTGGATATGTCAAAAACAACAGACAAGATATATCGGGCTTATCTTCCCATTTCTCCACAACCAACCATGTCATTGAGTGGAATAAACCTGTACTCCTTACATAGAGAAGGACTACCATGCTCGTATTTTTTAAATAAGTCGCAACAGTCACCCATTCTGCAAAAAATCTTAATAGGAACAAACGTTTAATTTTATCCGAGATCTGGAAGACTAATTAGATCTCTAAACACACAAGAAATGAACTTTAGTAGCAACTATAAAACGTTCCTAAACAACAAGCGAAATCATGTGTGCCACACATGTATTGCACACGTTTAGTGTTGTTTTGTAATTTATAATTAGAATTCTCTTAATGTCTAGTGTTGTGTCAGAAATTACTGGCCCACTAAGTATCCGCCATTTGTTTCAGCCACAACATGAGAAAATACTCACTTAAGAATCTTAACGTAAAGACATGCTTGAACTCTCAAGAGTTTACATAGAGAGGCAACAACTAACTTGTAAATATAAAGTGTATCAATTTAATTATTAATGTTCTTGTAAAATAATTCAAATATTGCTTTAGAATAATACCCAATACTGGGAAAAATTCATGTTGACCAATCAGCAGAAGGCCTGATCATTACGTAGTAGTCTGTGACACAGAAGAACATCCAAAACGTCATCCGGTAACCCCCTGTAGTAACCCTTCCGTCGAGAGGGCTGCCGAGAAAAGATCGTGACCTTATCTGACGAATCAAAGACGGCTGAGTGAGTGACGTAGACAGAGGGTGCTCAGCGCTAAGATATAAGGAGCGGCGCACATTTCAACGCTCTTTTTTCCTGCATTTTTCCTGTGTGCCAGTGAGAAGGCCGTGAAGGCTGAGGAAGCTTGTCGCCGGTGTACAGCAACCCTCCACGTTGCAGTGGGTCCCGATGCGTACAGGTCGCCCAACTAAACAACGAGGAACCAGCAGACAGAGCCATTGGTGAGTTACTGCCAATGTGACGACTTCGAAGGACTCAATACTTCGAAAGGATTGAGTAAAGAAAGATAGCGGAACGACAAGGAATTTTTGCCATATCCAAGGAAAGATCAGACATAAAACCAAGGGACCACTTCGCTAAGGAGATTAACCGGTAAGGCAAATATTTCTTACCCTACATGCATAAGAAGTGCAGTAAAACCAGAGTGAACAAAGAGAAAGGGGAAAACCTTAAGCATAGTCCTGCTTGACCCGACTAGAAGATATGTTTTGGACTATACGTCTTGATTGGACTTTCTTGCTGCAACTTGTAAATTTCTGTTTGTGTGAACTTTTAGTGGAACAGTTTTAGAAATGAAGTGCTATATGAAATGCTATAAATGAAGTTTCTGCTCTGTATATTGAGCCTGTGATTTGCATGAGTTAAATAGCAAGGAGTTTACCTCTCATAAGATAAGCAATCTATAGGATTGAGAGAACGTGTCATGTATAAATTGATTTATTAAGTGTTGTTAAACTTGTTTAAGGACAGGAGTATCAGTTAATCTTAGCGCAAACCACACTGATTAATTAATGCTCCTCGATTAGAATTGTATATAAGCTTGCACATTAGGAAGAATTGATTGAGCCTATTGCTATTGAGTGGGCACTTGTGCATGAACCTACTCCCCGTTTTTTAGTATTATATTTACATGAATTTTTTCTGTATATGAATTTAGCTGCATTTGAGACTGACCTACCACTTATAAAAACTAAACCTGAGTGAGGAGGGGGGGGAGGAGGAGACACTCAACGTTAAGTTAAGAAGGGAGCCGCGACTGCATACCACGTGTTCCCAATGCTAAGTAATATTGTCGAGATAGTTTGTTAAAGTAAGATTAATTATCAGGAACTAGTCACCGGCTGGTGCAGTCGATTTAAGATAAACAAATTTGTCGGAGGCTAATTTCTGGTAAGTGTAAGAAGTAACCTGTAAAGAAAAAGTAAAACTATGCTAAGTAATAGCAAAAAAGAAAAATAAAAGAAGTAACAATGGCACAGCTGACATAACATTAGTCTGTAACATGTTTTTTTAACTTTAGTTCCTATCATCAGACCTGTACGCTGAAGACTCCAACAGGGGTGGCTCTACCGACGATGCAAGACTTGCATTTGCACAGGGCAACAAGTTTTTTTTGGGGCAGCAAAATTGATAAACTATACAAAAAATAAGGGGCAGCAAAATATGCTACTGCACGGGGCGGCCCTGGATGCCAACAGCTTTAGTTGGTGAAACTAGTTGGTATTAAAATACTTTCTCAGATCCTTGATCAACATTTCCCAAATAGTCAATTCACATAGCTTCTGTGGTCAAGAAAAAAAATATCGTTTAATATTTTGTTGGTTTGTTTTGGATTACAGTTGGTTATTAAAAATGGCATCCATAAGCAGCATAAGACAACAGTAAGAAACTTTCAGTTTAACAACTGAGTTTTATACTGCATTTTTCTATGATATGCCATCAAGTGTTTTCAATATGCTGGAAAAAAAAAATGTGAAAGGTTTATGGACTGTAACAACGAAAAGAACGAAGTGTTAAGGAGTGTGAAAAGTATGATGATACTGGAGCATTCAAAAAATGAGAATAGAGCCAAAAGGGACCAAAATTCAGATGAAAGTGCTAGTTATAAGTACTGAGCAGAAGAATTGAGGTGAGAGATGAGGAAGAGCGAAATGAAGCATGTGGAGTGAAATTAAACATTTGAATAAATGAAAAGGAAGAAGTTAATAAGGTAAAGCACAAAGCGGTGCAAGTAGCCAAGCACCAAAAGATGACTGCATGGTGCTGTATGGGGATTAAGCAATTAGAAATAAGGCAAATGACAAGCAGAGTTAGTAGTGAAGCACAAATTACTTGGCAGATTCAAAAAATGTGGAAAGGGATTTGAAGGTGTTCCCAGAGTTTATCCCAAAAGAGGAAGGTTGCTAGTGTTATAATGCAGAGGGTTTTGGGACCGTTATTGTTTAACTTGTATATTAAGGATAATGGGACAAGCTTAACTGGAGATATGCAGCTGTTTGCAAAGCAAATTTAAGAAATATGAGGAGGAGAGCAGATGTAACCTTACAGGTAAACTTGAATAGACTGAGTGGGCTAGTGAGTGGAGTTCTAGTTTAATGTTGGAAAGTAAGGTCTTGAAATTTGGTAGGCAAGGATGAGATGTAGAAATTTTGAAGGTGGAAGTGATGAAATATCTAGGAGTGGTGGTGGATAGTGACCTGAACTTTAAGGGTCACATTGCTAAAATTATGAAAACTCGATGAATTATAGCAAATGATGAGGACCTTTACATGCAGAAGCAAAAGAGATCATGATTCTCTTGTATAATGAATGCTCAGAAAAAATTACAGTATAGCAACTAAAGTGAGGAGGGATAGATTCTAATGCAATGAACATCAGAAATAAAGGAGCAGAGAAAACATTAAAAAAAGTGAAAGTAAAATGGTGAAGAACAAGCATGATTAAGACAAGTTTCTGGAAGAAAAAAAAAACAAAGAAGCATGTACTGTACGTCCACAGATGCGAGCCCCTTCGACACTTCTGCACATATCAGAAGGAGAATCCATTCCGGTAATAGGGTAATCAATCTGTCAAGCAGTGAATAACTTTAGTTCCCAAGAAAAAACATCTATAGAAAAGTTCCTCTGGCTGGAGACAAGAATGAAACCTATAACAGTATTTTTATCTAGTTTTATTATTAGAAATAAAATGAAATTTTTACCATGAAGTTACCCATGTGTTAAAAACATAATAGAAAATCTTAAGATCTGTTGCATCTGAAAAAAGTATATAATGGCATACCAAGATTGGGGATGGGGGGAGAAAGAAAGAGAGAGACACCATTCAAAATTAAAATTCTGTATAATGTAAGTGGAAGAATACCAGCTACAGGTCAATGTCCAGACCAGAAAGCCAATCTAGGGCCTCATCTGTCACCTCATGGATGTCCTGGAGGCCACCACCATGAAATTGGTGCCTTGGGCAGTCATTCACAATGAGTGATCATCTGGGCCACAGGAGAACAGTCACAATAAGGGTGGTCTGACAGTCTCCATTTATGCAGTAAGTAGTCACATCTGCCCTGGTTAGTTCTGTTCCTGTTGATAGATGACCAAATCTTCCTAGGAAGGGAAAAACCAGGCTAGAGCACAGGGATCTTCAACCAGGAAAACCATTTGTTGGAAGATTGTTGGACCAGTGTTCTCTCCACATGTCAGGTCTTGATGGTAAGGCAACTGAAGAGGGTTCGTCCATAGATCAGAAAGAGTTTCTTGATTTTAGGTGAAGACTAGGTGGATTTATGAGTCTGGTGCAGGGGCAGGAGCTACATGAAAAATTTACATTGTTACTAATTTCCTATCTACAATTTTCCTCCAAATCAGTGTTACTTGTCAAGACTCCAACATTATCAGATCTTATATTTCTATCTTCTAAAGCACTTTTTACCATATCAATCCACTTATATCTTGGTCTTCCTCTAGGTCTTTTTCCTGCCAACCTAGCAGAGAACACTTTTTTTTCTAATCTTTCCTCTCCCATTCTGTTTAAGTGACGATACCACCTGAGATTATCTCTGTTAAACGCATTCCTGGATGCTGACAATATCAAGTTCTTTCCTAATCTCCTTGTTTTTAATATGATATTGCAATTGATTCTATCTGTTCATGCCCCTAATCTTTCTCAGGATGCTCATATTTGTGGTCTCAAGTCTTTGGTCAAGTGTTTTACTTTTAACTAGCTCTCAGATCCATAAGTTAAAATTGGTTGAACACTGTCTTGTATGCAGCTAATTTAATGTTTTGACTAATTTCTCTCTTATTCCATATGAATTTATTCACTTGACTTTCTATCATACCAGGTTTGTTGATTCTATTGTCTATTTCCATATTTAATTTACCATCTTCACTAAAAATCGTGCCTAAGTAGCTAAAACATTTTACTTGTTTTATAGGTTCTCCAGTTACAATGCAGTTAACATTTTCAATGCTTGTGCCTATTTTCATTGTCTTTCATACCATATCTATTACAACAGTTATTCAATTTAGTCAGGGAATCTTGCAGACTTGTAGTGGATTTATTTAGAAGCACAACATTGTCTGCATAAAGCAAAGAGCTGACATTAACATCTCCAATTTTGATATCAGGTTTGATACCACTTTCCTTCATAATGTGATCCATATAGATAATGAATAACAGAGGGGATAATGTACATCCTTGTCTGACACCAGATTTAACATTAAAACCATCTTCCTGTGCTTCCTTCAATTCTAACTGAAGACTTACGATTCAAATAAAAACTTAAGTATTGCTTGATATAATGTCCCATTGACATCATATAAATAGTGGTTTGAATAGCTTCTCTCTTGACACCTTGTCATATGCCTTTTCCAGATCTACACAACTTAAATACATATCTTTGTTATATTCTCATGACTTCTCAACTATTTGCCATAAAGTGAAAATCTGATCCTGACAGCCTCTATTTGGCTTTAATCCAGCTTGTTCTTCACCAAGCTCATCTTCCACAGTCCTTCTCAACCGTTTCTCAAGTATACCTGCATAAATTTTACCAGGAACATTCAGTAGAAAAATACCTTTGTAATTCTCACATTCAGTTTTATTTCCCTTTTTATATATGAGTACTATGAGAGCTCTACTCCGATCATCCAGAATTCATCCCTCTGTCCAGGCCTTCTGAACTATGCAGAGCAGCCACTGTAAGACTTTTATATCTCCATACTTGAACATTTCTGGTCGAATATCATTACTTTATTAAATACTTTAATCAAGGCTTGTCTTCTCTGTATATTTAGTAGAGCAATGTTGGATAGACAAGCAGCCAAGGGAGAGGGGTGCTTCTCAGTGTCCCACTAATTGTACGCACTGTAGAGATTTTATTAGAGATTTGCCCTTGCAAGGAATGCGAGGGCTCATGCAGAGACTTTAAGACATTAGCACCACAACCCGTGAAATGATATTATTTATCATTTTAAGTTTGTTGGACAGGTTGGTGATGTGCCTTTTAAAAAGGTTAGGCTTCTGTCCAGGCTCACTCCAAGGTATTTAAGGGTGAGGCTCATGTTCTATCATTTTGCCACAGAAAGAGAGGTTGAGGTGTCAATTCACCTCTGCACTGTTCAGGTCGAATGCTATGGATATAGTTTTTGTTGGATTTGGCTTCAGGTACCACTGCTTGAAGTACACCTCCAGGATGTTCAGCTCTGTGTTCAAAGTTGTTTACAGGTAGGCAAAGGAGGTAGACTGGTGTAGGATTGTGAGATCATATATATTTGCTTGAGCTGGTATGTAGTAAGACATCTGATCTGATTTTCCTGACTGTAGGTGACTTTGCAAGTATTGCTCACAAAGTATTCCTGGTGAGATTTTTAAGGGTAGTTCACCATTGCTTTTCCCAATTCCCCTATTTTATCCGGACTCAGGACCGGCATATGGCTGGGACGTATTCATGACTATAATCTATGTTGGTTCATGGGACTGATTTGCCTGTTCTAGGGGACGAAAAACCCGAGTTTCTAGGTGAAAAATCCCCTACCTCTGTATGACACTGGCTAACTTACCTTTAGTCGAAAGAGACCAGATAAAGGTTCCTCACTTCACTGACGGGATTTGAACCCAGGTCTTTCCAACCAAAGGGCTTCGCCTATACTGACTGAGCTAATGAAGCTCCAAGTCAGACATGTAGTGGTTAAATAGTAAAGTGGATAACACAGAGCAGGAGGAACCTGGGACTGCTCTTTTCTTCAACAATATGAACCAGATCTTTCTGTTGGAGAGAATGGATTCAAAAAGCTGAAAAGTTGTTTTGCACCTTACGATATTGCTCAGCTTTAAGAGGATGCCCCTGATCCAGACTGTGTCATATGCTGATGTTAGTCAATGAAAGTGACTCGATTTTAGTTTCTTCTGAAAGCCTGCGTCAATCTGTGTTGTCAGAGCCAGGACCTGGTCACAGCAACTTCTTCCCGGCCCGAAGCCAGCTTGTTCAATCGGGAGTCTCTTTCGATGAGTGGTGAAATTCTTTTAAGGAGAATTCGTTCAAAGAACTTAATAGGTGGAGCAAAGCAAGGAGATAGGTTGTAGATTTTTTGACATTTGGATCTCTGTGGTTTAGATACAGCAATTATTTTGGCTTCGTGCCAGTTTCGATAGTTTTCCAGTTGTTATAATTTTTGAGAAAAGGGTGGCCAGCCATGTTTGACTTTGTTGGCCAAGATGTTTTAGAAAGTTGGGGAGGATACCATCCACACCTGTAGCCTTGCCATTCTTGGTGAGTTTTAAGGCTTCCTGTACCTCTTTAAGAGAAACTGTGTACAAGTTCAGGAAGCTCAGAGGCCATCTTCAGATTTTTTCTGATGGAACATTGCACAGTTATTTTCCTCGCGGAGACTTTCAGTAAATGATTAACCGTTTGATCAGAAGTTATCTCTGGTGGTTTGTATGTTGTTGGTACTGTTCCCCCCCCCCCCAATTTTCTCAGAAGTGACCAGCTTTTCTGGCTAGATTTGGTGAATCTGGGATAGCAATTAGGGGTGGATGGTATCGCTCAATTTGCTTTTGAAATACATTCTGGTTGGATCTGCGAAATTCCATCTAGTGACTGGTGTTCCACTAATGATTGGGATTGATGTGCCTGTCTCTATTAGTGTAGGACAATGCTGGCTGTTAGGAAATCTGTTGAGGATAGTTCTGGTTGTTGGCAGAGGGTGGTATTCACAGTCTTTAGAGACACAGATCAGAGAGTGTAGGTTCTGTTTCATCTGGTTGAGTGAAGAGTGCCTTCTTGCTTGGCATCGTAGATCAAATATGTATACAGGTTATATGTATCCATCCAGTTAACTAGATTATCACCATCTTGGTTGTTAAAGGAATAGCCCCCACATGGTGTGATGAGAGTTGAAGTCACCAATATAGACAGGTGAGGTGGCAGCTGGTCCATCTGGTCAGGTCAGGATTGCGATAGTGGTTTGTAGACGTTGTAGATGGTGGTATTTTGAATTTTAATACCTATGGAGTATTCTGCTTCAAGCACACGTGTTATGTCCTTGAGACAGGACAGATGTAGGTTGCCAGGCCATGCTTGGGATGGCAGTTATAAAACAAGAATTAGGCCCGGATCTTTAGCCTATTAAGAGCTAAAGATCCGGGCCTAATTCCTGGAGAATAGGCTAATATTTAGCCTATTCTCCAGGAAACCAATGTGTTAGGCACATTGGTTTCCTGGAGAGTTGGGATGTTGATGATTTGTCTTTGGCTATTTTTCCAATGACTTCGGCTTTGGATTTAGATAGTCCTATGTTTAAGGAACAAATTGAGAGAGTGTTGTTTAGGGGACTGTAACATTATTCCGAACGATTGAGCCAGCATGAAGTTTTTTGAGTTATGTTTTTATCATGGTTGCTTCAGGTGGTCCAGGAGGCTTGGTACCTTTGGACGCCTGGTTTGATAGCTTCATGTTACCAGCATTACATCTCCGGGACTTCTTGTGTCCAAAGCACCAGCAATGTACCACAAGGTACACTGCTAAAATTTAATTGAAGAATAGAGAGGAAAGACAGTTGTTAAATCAAATTTTAAGGCAGGACTGCATGTTATCTCTGCTGTTATTTTTAATTCTATTTGAACTACAGTAAGGAAAATGGGATTAAAACCAATATTCAAATAGAAAACATGATTAATTAATTTATATCCTAGGCTGATGACATCCTCTTTGAATATATCTGCTATGGCAATTTTAGAATGAAAATCAGTGAAAAACTATAAATATATACAAGGAAACACAAAATATCTACTATATTCTCAGAGGTGAACCTGTAGAACACATTACAGCTTTTTATCCAAAACTAATAGCAAAGATGGAAATTTATGATGAAAATAAATAATAAGTAAAGCTGATAGTAAAGCTTGGGGGAGACCACCTCCTACCAGGCACGTCCCCCAGGTGGCAGATGGGGAAAACCCAAATGGGTTGCTCTGAATAAAGAGCCATGGACCAAAGGATGTAGCAGAGGCATGGCAAGCTGACTACATTATGCCAGTAACTTTCATGAGCAGGAGAAAGTCTACAAACCGAGATAGTGCTACTGCGTACGGGACAACCGACGCACCTACTCGAAGACCACATAGAGTAGGTGAGAAATCAGCAATGTAGTCAGCCAAGGATGTGAAACATGTAGCCACCCTCAACATAAGATCACTATACTGACCTGGAAAATTGCAATTAGTCCAGGAAAATTTAAAAAAGACTGAAATGGAGTATTTTAGGTTTATCAGAGACACACTGGTGCGGAGATGGATTCATGGATTTACCAGAAGGAAGACTGTACTTCTCAGGAAGAAAAGATAACATACACAGAGAAGGAGTTGCATTATTAATTGAAAAGAAACTTACACACTCAGTAATTGAAATAAACCCAGTGTCTCCTAGAATAATCATAGCCAAACTTCAAGCAAAAGAAAAATGTCAAACAATTAAAATAATCCAAATATATGCACCAGACAGTCACCATTCAAAGGAAGAAATAGAAAATTTCTATAAAGAACTACAACAGGAAATAGATAATCCCAAAAATAGAGAACTCATGATAATGATGGGAGATTTTAATGCTAAAATAGGACAGTTCACAGCAGACAAAAAAGATGTGATGGTAATATAAAGAACTGCATAGACTATATCATCACAAATAAACAATGGAAAAGATCAGTAAATAATGTACGAACATTAAGAAGTTTTGATTTTGACACTGACCACGAAATATTAACTGCCAAAGTGAAGATAAAATTCAACAGGAAAAACAATATCAGAAAAGAAGAAAACATCAACCTATCAAAACTAAAAGATAGCTCAAGCAGAATTCGATTTTTAGAACACATGTGCTTGAAATTAAAACCCTCCATCTTCCAGAACAGCAGAAAATACTGGGAAGAAGGAAAAGAAACAGTGTTATCAATTGCAAAAGACACTCTAGGTTCCAAACCCAAAATAAACAAACAGTGGATAACCCAAGAAATCATAGCTACCATAGAAGAGAAAAGAGAGGCCAAGATACTTGTAAACCAACAAAACAATGAAGAGAATAGAGAAAAATACAGAGCACTAAAAAATAAAGTTGATAACCTATGCAAAAAAGCCAAAGAAAAATAGAAGAAAAAGCTAAGAAAGGCCAAGAAGCATACCAACAAAACAACCTAAAAGTCTTCCATGATACTGTAAGAGAAATTACAAAGAAATTCTCAGCAAAAGCAGTAACAATGATAAACAACAAGATGACTGAAACTGGGAATATTGAATATAAGAAAAATCTTGTCAAACCATTTTAAGACTATCTTCCACCAAGGAAACAAAACTACAATGCCAACAATAGAAGAAAATAATGATACCTAAAAATTTTACAAGAAGAAGTTAGATACGCAATAAAACAGATGACAAACAAAGTACCAAGCATTGCTACTATCCCTACTGAACTGTGGTCATATGGAGGCAGCATATCAATAGAATATTTAACAACTCTATTCAATAAAATACTACAAACAGGAGAACTGGAAAGATCATCCCAATATATACAAGAAAGGAGACAAAAGAGACTGCAGAAATTACAGACCAATCAATTTACTCCCTCACACCTATAAAATATTCATAAGAATTATACAAAATAGATTAAAAACACCTATGAAGAAATGATAGGCATAGAACAAGCTGGTTTCTGAGAAAACTATTCAACAATAGACCAAATTTTCACATTGCACCAACTAGCAGAGCTCAGCATGGGAAGACGATAAAGAACTATATTGTTGTTTTGTGGACTTTAAACAAGCTTTCGATAACATCAACAGAGAAATCCTTCTTAAAATTCTACTAGAAAAAGCAATAGACAAATATATAATAGTTTCTGATAAAATATTACTCTAAGACAAATGCAATAATTAAAAAGGACACCCTCACAACAGAACCCATAGAGATCCAAAAAGGAGTACTGTAAGGATGCCCATTATCCCCATGCCTATTCAACATATATCTAGAAGAAGTTGTAAAGAAGGCAATAATAGACAATGAGCCTGGAATCAATGTCAATGGTTTAAACATAAATAATATCAAATATGCAGATGATCTCATCCTTCTTGCAAGAACCCCCAAATGAACTACAAAAGTTGATCAACAAGCTAAACGAAACCTGTAAAACATATGACATGACAATAAATATACAAAAGACAAAAATGATGAAAATAGGGAGGTACAGAACTACCATCTCAGCCACCCTAAACGAAGAACAAATAGAACAAGTAGACAACTTCATATACCTTGGATCAAAACTAACAGAAACAATAGATGAACTCAAAACAATCAAACACAGCATAGCGATAGGATGGACCACCATGGGAAAATTACAAAAAATCTGGAAAACAAACAAGATATCTAAGCAAGCCAAAATCAAATTATATGAAGCAATAATTATACCAACAGTCATCTATGGAGCAGAAGCGTGGACAGTTAAAAAAAGATTAGGAGAAAAAACTGCTACATTTGAAATGAAATGCTTAAGAAAAATAAATAGAACAAGTTGGATAGAAAAGAAAACAAATATCACAGTCAGACAAGAACTATTGTATAAAAAGACGATATTAGAAAACAACAACTGAGATGGTTTGGACACACTGTATGCATGGATGCAGACAGACTTCCTAACATCTTAATCAATACTTTTCCAACTGAAAAAAGAAGACCCGGAAGACCAAGAATTACCTGGCTGAAATTAATAAAGAACATCTTGGGATGCAGAACATATAATATATAAAGATATGCGTTCAGTAAATTAGGAGAGAGAGGTTAACAGATGACATTAATGGCAGGATCTTATTAAATATGAAAATAACAGAATATACAATGATTAGTTTTTTTATACATTCCAGAATATTAATCTAAACTATGGGGATAAAAATCATCAAACAAGTTTTTTTTGTTCGATGATCTTTAAAGCAAAAAGATCCAGACAAAGCAGGAGATATACAGGGATCTCTAAGTATCTAGTATCATTATTATTTGACACCTCCAGGGAGTCCTAAGACTCATTGAGAGAGGGCACCTACTCAACAACTCTCCATCTCCACCACTCAACCTCATCCACAAACCACCTCATCTACAACAAAGCCATGGGTGGATTAAGTTGGGCTACTAAAGGCATTTTGTTTATTAATTATCTTGAAAAGGTAAAACAATAACCGGGGAATATTATTCCGATCTTTTAACCAGATTAGACAAAAAAATTCGCGAGAAAAGACCCGGTTTGCAGAAGAAAAATATCATCTTTCATCAGGACAATGCACCTGCCCACAAAGGTGTTTTGGCAATGGGAAAATTAAGGGATCTGCACCATGAATTGTTGGAAAATCCACATTATTCCTCAGATTTGGCTCCCTCTGACTTCTATCTCTTCCCAAAACTAAAACTCTTCCTCGCTGGTCAGTGTTTTTCTTTGAATCAAGAGGAGATTGCAGCTATAGAGGGGTATTTTGCAGATCTTACTGAGAACCACTACAGGGGTGGGATAATGGCGCTGGAATAAATGTATTCGTCTTAAGGGAGATTATGTTCACTGTTAGCCCGAGAACATTTTAGACCACCATTGTATAGCGAAGATATATATACTTTCGTATAGTATACAACAAAATTATTATGCAGAAACAGCAAAGTCCTGCTTTTAGCTATTATTTTAGTAATGAAAGTTTTCCTCACCTGGAAGGTGGTGATAAATTATTTTCTTGTTTCATCCATATAACTAAGCATATGCAGAGATTGATTTTTAGATGTAGATGAAGTTTGTCATTTGAATGAGGAACTACTTATTGAAATGGGGCAAAGCTATATAAGAAAAAACAAAAACAGGAAGATTCCCATTTAACTCAGATCAGAGTAACATTTTTTGGTTGAGAACACTGGTTCCTGTATGTAAACTCGATTCTCATGTAGCAGGCATTTAAAATCTCGAATTCTACAATATTATAAAACTGTATTTCGTAACTTTCAGAAAGTAACATTCAAAATTATCACCATCTTCAGACCTGTGTGGAGTCAAAAGATCTATTGTGAAAGGTCTCTCTGTCGTACACAGCTCACCGTACTATGCAAAGAATGTGAATGTATTTGCAGACACCATACTCTCAGGCAATGCATTCCAGTCATTCACTACTCTCCATGCAAAAAAAAAAAAAAAAAAAACCATGCTTCTCACTGCTTTGTTCACACCTCCCTCTTTATATAGTTTCCAGGAATGATTGCTTATTCTTCCTCCCCCACATTTCCCACCATTCTGTGAAAAGCCTTATCAATATTAATTTGATAAGAAGCCCCTTACCAACTTATATCTCTATCATATCACCCCTTCTCCGCCTAGTTACTAGACTCTGTAAATTGCAGCTTATCAACCTTTCGTCATACTTAACATCCCAGAGACCAGGAACCACCTTAATCAATAACTTCTGGCCACCTTCCAATACTACTTCATCCTTTTGTAAACCAGACAAGTAAATAAGTGCTGAGTAATCCATGTGTGGCATAATCTATGCCTTATACAATGAAAACCATAATTGCTTTAAGAGTATTCTCCACATCACTGCCAGAATTTGTCGTCTTGTCCTCACAATTATAGTCCATCACTAGTGGCTTCTGGGATAATGTCCCCCACACCACGCACCAAACTTGCTGATACCTATCAGATCCCCAATCTCCAACCCAAAGCATTAATCTAATACCCAATCCTTTTAATCACAATATCCAACCAACTGTTCTAGTTTAACTATGAACTCGTCATGTAGCAATCAAACACCTTTGCAAAATCAAAGTAAACTATTGTGTATCCATCTCCTTATCGGATGCACTTGTCACAAATATTTACAATACAGGTAACTCTCGTCATATGCACTTTCATTTTGGTACATAAGGACGATTACTGTTTCCTATCCATGGTTGTAGAAACTTCTGTGCATGTACCTTGTTTCATGCCTCCATTCACTGTGTTCAGTGTCCATTTGGTGTCACTACTGCCTTATTGGTCTATGCAGTATTGTCTTTATAGATAAAGAACTTCACACTGGCCTGTGCCCTGAGCAACGAGGATCTTTTGGTTATGAAAAAGCACATCGGTAAGGAAGCTACTAAAGTTAATAATAAATCTACTATGGAAGTTAAGCTAAGAAAACTCTCGGAATGAAGGTCATGTCTCAAGCTTTTAAGCTGACAGACAATGCCACAAGAGGATTTTATACATAAAAGGAAGATTAAAAATGTCCTTAAGTATCAATCCTATAAAACCACTAACTTGTATGCTTCTATCACATCTCCTCCCTTACACCGTTCACAGCTAGTTTTTGGAGCCCACAGACCTTCAATCTATTCTCATTGGAAACATTCCACAGACCTGCCACAATCTTTGTCACTCACCTATGAATCCTCTCCACCACTTCACCACAGAATCCAGATCTGTGTGCAATAGCCCAGATCTGATCTTATTAATGCTTTATATAAAGTGGAACAATAAGTTTTCTATCTCTGCTTGTCAGTATGTTCTCAACAACCATGTAATTTAATGTGCTGTTTTGGCCACCTTTGCAACATGTCCTTTAAACTTCAATTCTCTGTCTCCACAATCATCCCAAGTTCCTTGCCTCATCGACTTCTTGCAGTTCAATTCCATCAATATAATATAATACACAGCATGTGATCTCATTCTCCCAAAGTGCATTAACCTTACACTTAGCCATGTTAAACTGGCAGCTATTTATCTTTGCCCATACTGCCAGCATTAAATATGCTGACAGTATGGGCAATAAAAAAATGAAACCTTTGCAGATTAAGTTGGAGGTACTGCAAAATTTTTTAAAGAAGCCCACTCTTCTGTCACATCACCATCTGAAGACAAACTGTTAACCTTCCATAAGTTAGGTAGAGTGAACCATCCTCAGAATGTTTCATCGCAGTTCCTAAATTTGAAGAATTTGTAGTTGATTACATAGCTTCCACTGCCTCTTCTGATGAAGTATTCATTTAATAAAACAGTAGCTTTGAAGAATTACTCTTACTCCATGTCTTATTTTACTGGCAACTGTACACGTTTCATTGGTTATTGCAGTACGGTATTCAAAATTTTTATGTCATAATTTATACATTGCATTATTTCACTATTAAAAAAAAATTAGTCTAAAAAAATTAACAAAATAGACCTACACACTTTAGTACTTGGTCATGTTCACTGTTAACCCTTATGGTTCATGTAGTGATATTCAATAAGTGTCAGAATGGAATGAAACCCCAGTATTATAGATAGAGAGTCGAGGACTGTCTATATTTGTGCGTGTATATTAGAGATATTTCTCCTGGCTAATTTCCAGGATGAAAAACTAGATGTTAACAGATCTGACAGTCTATCCAAAGTAGGAAGGCTAAATTGCAGACACAAAGAAACTTATACACTCCAAAATGTGCAAAATGGTAAGGCTAATCCTTTGGACAATGGATGAAGGTTGCTAGCCAGATGTGTAGTTTTGAAAGTGGCAAGAAAATTATATTTATGAAGAACTTCAGCTATCTTTTTACATATACCCCCAGAAGTATAGGATAGAGGTAGTTTTGTTGTAATCATGTATATATGTTAGATGTAGGAGGAGGTAACGTAATATGTATAAAGCATTTATAGCCATTGGCTAAAAAAGTACTGTACCATAGGAAAAAAAGAATCCTGGCTCTGTGTGCAAGCGTCCTGAAGATACCCGAGTGCTGTGATGAATTGTGGTATAAATGCTTATGTAAGTATCTTTTAGCGTATGTGGATTTTCTATAAACAGAAAAAGATGATAAATCATTTGGTAGTTATGCAACCAGTATGCCCAGAAAAGAAAGACAGTTGTTGGTTTCATTTTCTACAGCAACACACATTTTGGATGATGGCTGCTTAAATTTTCTAAAAATTTATCTACTCTTTGGGCCATGAGACTAAATAGCAATCATATTGTCTATAGTGGTGTTTCCCAAACTGTTCTGAACACCAGTGTTCCATGAGATGTGAACAAGTGCTCTATAAAAATCATAATTTATAATTAAAAAATAAAATAAATTTTACATATTTGTAGCATGCATCACTTGTATTATTATAATTTTCAACTTTTTTTTTTCAGTTATTAATATATTGGTAGAGACTAATAATCAAATAGACCACAGAACACTATTTTGGCAGCTTTGCATAGAGGAGTATGTGCAGGGTAATGACATCTACGAAAGTAGCAGTGTAGTGATCTAATATGTAAGCAATATAGCCTGGAGTGCAGTCCGAGTTGAGGGAGAGGAAGAAGAAAACTAGTATCGTGCATTGTTCAAGCGAATAAAACATAGCCCTCTGCTGACACATTCTTGCACATCAAAGTGCTGGTGGTGCAGCGAATATAAATGTTCCGTACATTGAGAGATGAAAGGTGTTCAGTGACTAAAAAAAAGTTTGGGAAATGTTGGTCTACATATCTAAACCACTGGTTTGTTCATAGTGGTTTTGCACTTAGTTTCCAGAAATTCCATATAAAAATTGTATTGGGGTTGGAGAACCCAAGCTGTTTGTATATTTTCCTTTCCACAAAAAAATAACCTGAATGTATGATGAATTTGAATGACTCAAATATGTCGGGGAGGGGGAAACTATTTGATATGGCCGAGTGCTTTTGCAATGTTACACTGGTAAATTATGAAGTAATAACAACTGCTCATGATGTCAGAATTTTATATTAAGTTTTAAGGGAACAGAAATTTTTATGAAGGAAAAAGAGCAGGGGGGGGGGCACATTATGTATGCCCAAATGCCAAGCATTTGGGCATCCATGATGTCAAATTAAAGGGAGGTGGGGATTAGGTTTGTGAATTTTTCAGGCCCTATATATCTGAAGTGGTTTAACATAGATTTCCCAAGAAGAAACTTTTTTTTCTGCCTTTGAGATTTTATCTATATACATATAACCAAAGTAAAGGAGTCATTTAGATGATTGTTCTTTTTTTTCTTCTATTCAAGTTGGATCCATTATAGCAGTTGTATTATTTGCATTTGTTAAAACTTTTTTTTTTTTTTTTTGTTATTGTATAAGGCTGCTATTTCTTGTGGTGACATATTGCTCTTGGAAGACTTTGATTTCATCAGGTTGCAAGCCACACCCAAACAAATATTGTTAGGCACTGTGAGAGATAACTTTTAGATCCCACGTCCAAAACTGGTCACGATTTCCATCCCTTACATCAGGAGCGTATCTGGAAATATAGCTCAAGTTCTTCAAATATACAATCTTCAAGCTACTTTCGAAGTACACATCAATCTGGCAACCATCCATTTTCTGAAGTAAAAACCTGATCCTCTTGCACATCCTAGAGTATATAAAACTAGAGTATATGAACTTTGTGTCTACAAAGTTGTAGACACAAAGTTCATTGTGTCTACAACTTTGCCACTTTGGGCAGAGTACTAGACCTGTTAACACCCACTTTGAACAGTAACTATATTCACATTAATGCTGGAGTATCCAGAGCATGCTCTGGATACTCCTTTCCATAGGATTAAATGGGAGATGACAGTTGCGCTGCATAGAAATCGCTATAGGGCTGAGAGCCTTCTTAGAATATGCATCAGCTAGGATACCCCCACCCCCAATAAGTATGACTGCATTAATTTGCTTAGGATCTGATAGAAAGAAAGAGTCATTCTAAGACCACATTTTTAGCTCAATTGCTCTGAATTTACTTCATTTTTATCAGGCCATAGAAGGCAACTTGATAGGACATCAGTTCCTTTTCAGTTACAATTTACAAAATAATTGAATTCAGTGCTGTGTGTTCATCAGTTGTAATTTGTGTTATGAAGTTAATGGTTTGAAATCCAGCAAAACATTAGTAATTCAAATTATTTATTCATTTTGTTCTTATACTATCGCATTATATCATGAAGTTCTATCATGCAAACCAAAAAGGAGAAGATATAGAGTTGGAATGAAATCAGGCAAACAGTATGAGGGGAAAAAAATGTTAAGGAGGAGATATAAGATGTCCCTGTATGATTAGATGCATGAGAAATATAAATTACATGTTAGAAAAGTGACAAGCACAGTAAATAGAAGGTACAATATCAGAGAAGACTGCAAGTCAGGCTAAAGAAAATTCACAGGAATTCCTCTGCTATGTGGCAAGTAGGAAGAAAAATAATTACAGGATTATACTGGCAATGATAGTAGTAAAATTATTTAATCAGTACTCTGTTAGGTGTATATAACACTGGTGTGTGCAAGATGCTGTTCAGTGTGTAAAAGGGAAGACAAATGTTAGAAGAAACAGAAGTGAAAGAATTTGATGTGCAAGGCAAAATTGCATCTCAATCATAAAAAGACCATTCTTTTAACATATTTTCTTGAATTTAAGAGTGGTATATACCCTAACAACAGTCCTGAGTGTATGAAGTATGAGTGAGTCAGATGTTAAAAATGCTGTTAGAAGTGCTAATATCACTACATTTTAGGTAATGTGTAAAACAGTTTGTTACGCATTTGATCTGAGATTTAATGAGAGATTTTGTAATGCTGAGCTGCTTACATCACATGCTGCTTAACACAGTTATCCCTCAAACTCAGTGAATTTGATTTCCTTGTTTATACACACTTTCTTCCAATTCATATTCTTATAATTAAAATTTCCCATTCTGATCATCTTCATTTTACATATCTAATTAATTTGTCTAAATATTTCATAAATCAGTGTCATCTACAATCTCAAGCCTATATATAGCAACATCCTATTATATGTTAATTTCAATCTCATAGCAAATAGCCTCAAAATCTTCAGATGTACCTATTTTTCACTTTCACTCTTGATAGACAATTCCTCTGCTATCATTAACATTACTCTCCTTGCCCTCTTTTCTCCTTTCTGTCCTTCCAAAAGATGCTATATTCCTCAATTTCTAGTCAATCAAGTTTCACCCGTGCCAGTTAGCTTTGTGCACAGCAACTCAATGTCATAAAACTGAACTTCCTGATTTCGGATACTCTCTGCATTAGCACCCAAACATTATATTCTACTCTGTTTAAGATCATTCTAACACCATCCATTTATTCTAGTTGCATCTCTCCCAAATCTGATCAGTAAGGAATGTGATGAGAAAGTCATTCACATAATGATCTTGTCATTCCATTCCTTACTAGTGGAAGACAGATACAAAAGGTAAAAAAAATCATCCATAATGACTCTCCATCATCTCTCTTTTATACAGTATTTCTAACCAGCTTCTCAATCTTGCTCTCATCCTTAGCCATAATCAACTTTATCCTAACTGTGCACTCATAACAAACAGCTGCACATGTTTAACCCGAAACCTATTGAGATGCAGTCAATCAATCTACCTTAAACCATACAATTCCAAACTGCAGATCTCTTGCTTCCAAGATCTCAGCCATTTTACCATTCATTATTTCTGCTCTCTCAACAGAATATCAGCATACCTGGAAAACACCTAATCAATTTTCTAACAACACTTAATCTTCACCTCCTCAAATCCCCTGCCATATTCCCTTTTTCAAATACTAAGTCATATGCCTAACTACCACTAACTAACACCCATTTCCTTCCTTACTTCTATATAAAGCTTTTGTGATCTGTTTCACTGTACCATCTGGAAAACGTTCTATGCACTGTTATTTACCATATTCCTAGTCATTGGATTCCCATACAAAGCCATACTATATATCTTTTATCATTTGACACTTATTTCAGTACTGAACTTCCCCCTCTCCCTCCTTTTATCATCAGCCAACCGCTTCTTCAGATGTTCAATTTCATCCTTTACACCCGTCATTTATTTTCACCAACTCTTGCTTAAATTCTTCAACTATTTCCATTATCATTATTATCAGCATCTTTCATCTGTTTTTGTGGTTACTTTTAGAGTGGTGCAGCAAAATCCTCTCTAAGATTGCTCTATTTTCTATCCAGAAAGGGCAATCTGGTAATTAACGATTTCTCTCGCACAGATCCAATTCAATCCCCTCTCCCAGATGTTCAGTTTCTGCTTAACTGGCCACTATTATTCCTCCAAAATCATTAGAATGTTACTGCTAACCAACACCCTTTTACACTCTAGCTTGAAACTCATCAAACCAACTTCAATGCCCCTCTTTCATTCCATCTACTTCTGTTGTTTGGAAGTCTATCCCACTCTGCCTTCCCCAAAGAATACAACCTTCAGCTAGTCAAACAAAATGAGAAAAAATCCCTCCTTTCTTCTTTTCATCTTGCCCATACATGGCAAGAATGTGCTATAAGTCTTGTGGCCTTTCATGTGTGCATCAGATGTAAAAAAAAATACCCTGGCATCTCAGAAAAGAACAGTGCCCAGTGGCACTGTTCTTCAGGTACTGAACAGATTCCTGCAGCACAGGAATCTGTTCAATACCTGAAGGAATTTCTCTTTCGCTTTGCTTTACTTTTGAAAAATTATAGAAATCACAAACCTGTCCAGCTATTGCATATTGTTCTAACATCAAGTGGTGTCCCTAGGCTCCTAAAAATAATTACCCAGAGAAATGTTTAGTTTCTACTGCATGCATTTTTTAGAAATACTTCCATGGTTACTTTTCATCAAAACTGATGTCCATAATTCTCTCCTTTAAATCTGCAAATCTCTGCTATTCAACATTTCTTCACAGTTTAAGTTCAAACTCGCAAAAAAGTTTTCTTCCTCTCCATTCATTCCTTCTTACTGTTTTCTGGAAACAATCTATCTCTCCCTCCTATGAATTTCTTAAAAAAGTACAAATCTACATGTCTTCAGGTCCAATGCAAACAAATTTCTTCCTTCTCCTTAAATTTGTGCCCATCCACAGCATTAATAGACAATAAGTTAAATCACTTGTACAATGAATTACAGGTGCGCGCACACACATAAAAAAAAATCCTCAACTCTCACAAAATAGCTGAACATTTGACCCGACTATCTCTTTAACAATCTTCCATATTCTCTTTTCTCCTCCTAGTCCAACTCTTACTGTTTCAATGATTATATAAAATATCACTGTCACCATGATTGATAATTCTCACTCTAGCATTATTATCATTACAAAAGACTTCCAGGGACTTATCAAGTAAGGTCCACCAACACCAGCTGTCATACATTTTTTTTTAATTCATTTACGCTACCTACACTCACATTTCGCAATGCGAGTCATTCCAATTATGCACTACTCTATGAGAAAAAAATCTAGTTCCTGCTATTTTCTTGACCACAATCATTCTTCACTTTCATGGACGACCTCTTGTTCTCTCCCCATCTCCATAAAAAATTCCACCTACTAGTATACATTTGTCAAACGTTCTTATTTAAAGAACACTTCATCTCACAATATATTTACAGAACACTTACATTCTCTGCTCCACCAAAATCTGCACTGTATAAGCATGCAAAAATAGTTCAGCTGAAAGCTGCTGTTTCATCCATGATATCACTTTGCCCCCTCCCCTCTCCCACAATGTGCACTCCAGTCTAAATCACATACGAATGGCACATTAGATCACTACATTGCTACTTTTCATCATAGATGTCATTACCTCTACGTATCATCATCATCAGTTGCATCAGTCTTGGGACTGGTAGCTCAGCAGCAATTTCCTCCATTCCGCTCTGTCACTGGCTTTCTTCTTAACCTCCTGGTAACTCCTCAAACCCGTGCTGTCTTTGACTTAGTCAAGAAAGCTTTTCCTTGGTCTGCCTCTTCTTTTCTGCTCTATTTTGCCTTCAGTTATTCTTTTCACAAGTCCATCATGTCGAAGTATATGTCCAAACCACCTATCCCTTCTAATTTTGATCGATTTTATTAGAGTTCTTGTTTCGTTCATCTCTCTCGGGACTTGTTGGATTGATTTTTTTTCTGTCCATTTTATTTTGTTCATGCAATGCCAGCACCACATTTCAAAAGCCTCCAATCTTCTTACATCTTCTCTGCCTAGAATCCAGGTTTCACATCCATACAGTACAATGCTCTATACTAAATTTTTTTTCAATTGTAGGCTGAGGTTTCCTATTAAAATGCTTTTCATCTTAGAGAATTGGGTTTTTGCATTGTTTATTCTTGATCTTATGTCTTCTCTTGTTCTGCCATCTTCTGTTATTAAGCTTCCTAAATATTTAAAGCTTTTCACTTGTTTTATTTGTTCCCCACTGATGTTTATATGCTCTGTATTGATGGGGATTTTGCCTGTAACAATGATTTTAGTCTTATCTGTGTTGATTTTCATTTTATATTTTTCAAGGTTATTATATAGTAATTCTAGCATTGTATGTCCAAATTTGATTTTTTTTTCTTCTATGCATAGCCCACCAAAATAAAGTCTATTTGATTAGTTTATTCCAGTATATTAATAACAGAAAAAAAAATGTTAAAATTATAATGATACAAAAGTGGAATATGCTACATACATGCAAAATTCTTTATTTTCTTGGTTTTTTGATTTTTCACAGAACACTAATGTTCCAAGGAACACAGTTTGGAAACATGGTCCTATGAGACTCTTTCATAAGTTTAAAAGGTCTACCATACCACACTCTTTCGCCTGTTAGTGTCTGCAGTCCACAAATTCTCATTCTGTCCTCATAATCTACATTCATTCTCAATATCTTGAACACTCTCCTTTGCATCCTCTCCACTGTGCCTGCATTACCTCAAACTAGGAGACCAAATAGACGAGTTCATCAGGGCCATTGCCAGATTAGATCGCACCCTGAGGCAAACAATTAAATATTGCCCCTGATGGATTATAAGACAAAAATATAACAATTGCTATTTTGTTTTTATTATACAAGAAACATTAATGCAAAACAATTACATAATAATACTAATTAAATGTTTGCTCAATGGGAATATCACACAATAAAACCATTTATAATCTCTTCTAAATTTAAATTATAAGCTATGTCTGCCTCTATCAATATAGTTGCTAGACCAACAGATTGGTTTGTCTTTCACTGCTGTTCACAAATAATTTTTAATCAGTTTAAGCTTGGAAAAACTTCTTTCTGCACTTGCTATGCTAACAGGAATTGTTAGCGTAGCGACACCACCTACTGCAATATGGCTGAACGAGTGCCCTTATTAAGCAGTGCTGTGAGGCAGGGTGCATAGAGGCACCCTGCCTCAATGCTACACCTTGTCAACGGTACTGGAAGGCATATCAAAACTCTGTAAACAGACAAGATGATTTCCTTATCTTTCCATGTCAATGATTGTTTTAACACTGCAATTATCCTCTGAGTTGTAGTCACAAAATACATGGAAATTGAATGTCAACTTCTTTTCTGGCATGACGTTTCCTACCATAACCTTGTTAATATAATTATGCCAATGGATAATCTCATCACACTAAAGTGCATAACTTTACATTTACTTTGACTGACAGCCAGTTTTCCCATACCCACAATTCTAGCCTATTCCTAGTATCCTGTATGACCCTTTCAAAAGTTTGTAATCACTTATGTTATATCTCATTCTCTTACTTGCTACTGTCTGCAAATTCTCAACCTGTACTCAATCTACATTCCAGTCATGAAATCAACTTCAACATTCTCCTCTGTACCCTCTCCACATCAACTCAAAAATCAGGAGACCAGATCAATAGTCCAGATTAAGTTGTAGCAAGACTTGTAAAGAGGTAAAATAAACTTCCTTATCTTCATATGTCAGTGTTCATTTCAGCATTGCAAATGTGAATTAGAGGATAATTGCAATCACTGTTATATGGTTCCTGAGCTTCAACTTCCTTCCTACTAAAACTCCAAGATCTCTACCCCGATCAGTATCCCACCAATATAATACAAGATTGGATATATCACATCAAAATGCATGACTTTACATTTACTAATGTTGAACTGATAACCATTTTCACATGCCCACAATTTAGCTTATTGAACTCATTCTGCAAGTACTGCATATCAGCAAAAGCTTGTCAAGGCTTTGACAGGAGGTACACAGCTATTTGTTGATTATCGTGCCGATCTCTGCATCATAAGCAAATAGCTATCTCCTGTCAAATCCTTCCCAATGTCATGGATGTAAAGATTGAACAATAATGAATCAAGACCTGATCCCTGCAGCACACCACTGGTCACCTTAAATCTTGCAGACTAAACACCCCAATACACCGTGCCAGCCAGCCATCCTTTTATCCAACCAAACAAGTTGGTAATCAAATCCCATATCCTACAACCTTCTATGCTATATCCATTCCCTAATTGAAATGTAACATTATTGTAAAATGCGAGCAGTTATTCAAACATGACCTTCCCTTAGTAAGCCCATGCTGATCATTGCAAAGTACGGATTCTATGTCGACCCATTTCTGTATGTCAGCTCCTGCCAACTTTAGCAAAATCTTTCCCATCACTCCAGAGACCTTGCTAGTTAGACATTCCTCTTTGCCCTATGCAATGGAATTATCATACATACTTTCAACTCCTATGTAACCTCCCCTGTGCTGAGACCCAAATTATTCAGCCAAAATGCACAGCCAATTCAACTGACACTTAATATCCATACCATGCTAATATCCCATTACCAACTATAATTAGTCAAGTTTCTTCTTCTCCTTAAGGAATAGGCATTTGCCTGTTCCAGTTTCACTGGTCTTTCTCCTTCTCTTTGATCTTTATTTATCTGCTTCTTTTGGTAGACAATATCTTTCCATCCTAAATAGAGATGCTCTTTCTATTTTTCTCTCTCTATTCCTTGATCTCTTCATTAATGTTGTGTATATATATATCTAGCTTTCTTCTGATATCTTCATTGCTTATGTGGGCCAATTTTGTGCATCTTTAAACTGCTCTTGAAAATCTCATTTCTGCAGCTTTTATTTTACTTTCATTTTAACAGTCCATATTTCTGAACCATATGATAGTGGAAGTGGCCATTACTTTATATATAAAATCTTTGTTGAGCTTCTTGTGTGTGTGTTTCAGTGTCCTTTTAAATTGTTCCAGAGATTTCCTAAAATCACATTTTTTTCATTTATATCTTTAAGATATATTATTATGCAGCCAAAATAATTAAACTGTGCCACCTGTTCTATTATTTTATTTTCTACAACTAGTTTTGATCTAATATGATCTCTATCTTTAAATGCCATTACTTTTCTTTTGTGAAATTTTCAAATTGTACTGTTGGCTTATTTTGTTTAATTCATAAACTAATTTTTGATAGTTAATACTATAATCATCATCTGCATACATCACTGTATTAATAACAGTTCTTTTGCTTAGATGAATGCATTGTGTCATTTTCCATATTTTAATCATTTGATCAACATATATATATATATATATATATATATATATATATATATATATATATATATATATATATATTTTTTTTTTATAAAGAATTGAATGACTAGAACCGAGATTAAAGTAAAAAGGTTTTAATATAAAAACACGACTAGTTTCGGCTTAACAGCCTTCATCAGGTGAGATTATAAAAGAAAGAAAAAAAGAAAAAACACTAAAACACTGAAGCTTAAATAAACTATGAATATCATAGAGAGTATCTATACATAATTGACACTAAATCGTTGTGGTTGTACTTAAAGCTGTTCTTTCGTTAGTTGTATTGTTGGGAAAGTGCGTGCTAGTAGCATCTCGTGAACGCCAGTACATGAGATTACAGCTGATGAAGGCTGTTAAGCCGAAACTAGTCGTGTTTTTATATTAAAACCTTTTTACTTAAATCTCAGTTCTAGTCATTCAATTCTTTATAAAAATATGCATGTTAACCGAGTTAATGATCATCCTTTCATTTATACATATATATGCGTGTGTGTGTATATCTGCATTAATTTCAGTCTCTTTTGTCGATTTATTACCTAATTGTCCACATGGTTAGCCTAGTGGCTATGCACTTCGCAACCATATGCCTGGGGAAGGAGCGTCCTAGGTTTGATTCCTGTCGAAGACGTGAGGAGCTTAAGGATCTTTCTCACCACAGCCAAGTTAGCCGGTCTTGGGCAGCAGGGTTTTCCCACCCCCCGTTTATCTCAGGTTTTTCATCCCACAAGCAGGCAAACCGGCCCCATGTACACACAGGATATAGTACTTAATCCCTCATTAAGAGGGCTCAACCAGTCCTAAGGGGCGGTTGAGGAATTGGGGGGGGGGAACCCCACACAAATAAATAAATTACCTAATTGTAACTTTATTTTTGCATCTTTATATAAAAAAAACTTGGTATCACCAAATATAATGGATATGCTAGTTTTATTCATTATACTCCACAGTTTTCTCTATTTTATCACAAGCTTTTTCATAATCTATAGAGACCAGATGAGTCTCTAGTAAAGTTAAGTGATCATATCACTTTTAAGTAACTATTCTCACACATTCTTGAATTCCAACAATGACAAATTCCTTTCTAATATCATTTATAATGCTTCTGCCACTGACCATTTGTTCAACACATTGACCATTTGCTCAACATTTTCTTCAAAACTCATCTGTGGTCTCCAGCCTTCGCCCAACTTTCATTTCTAACTAAACACAGATCCACAAGTTAAAATTGGTTTGAACACTTATCTAGTGGCACTTCAGTGCTTTTTGGCAAATTTCTCTTATATCATATAAATTTATTTACTTATGCATTGGTACAGAGAAGGTTTAATTAAAAGTAAAAACATTCTTATAGAACATAATATATAAAATATAAGAGTAAACCATTACATAAAGTTCATCATTTGTATGATAGATTTTTGTCCAAATTCAGCCACTCAGCTGCCTTTGTTGATACATTCAGTACATCTGATGGACTGCCAGGGAAAGCTTATAAGCTGCATTCATACATAACGTGAGTCATTGTTTGAACTGATGCTCCACAATTTCAAGCCAGAGTTTAAGCAATGCCCCAAGAGTGCAAACATGCCAAACTCCTGACTTGTCCAGTTCCAAGATGATTAAGTGTTCACCAGGCACGAAAAAGAGAGATCAAAGCCAGATGGTTGACTAATTGGATTCTTATAACTTCTTTGTTGAACAGTGTCAATCTTTTCAAGCACTGGAAATATTAAATCCCTTGTCAACCTGCCATTCTGCAGTTTTCAAGGAGGGATATCAAGATCAGTCTGTCACATCCTGCCACTTCCAGATCAGTGTAGATTGGGAGTTGGTCATGATTTTTTATATTCTCTTTGAAGGAAGTACTTCCTGCAGTAGTGGCTCAATATTGCTTAAAACTGAGAATTGACTCCCGATCATTCCAGCTCTATTTATTAGATATTTCCAAATTAAATTTGCTATTCTCACTAATAATTATGCTTAAAAGTAGATAATTTTACTTTAGGTACCCATTCAGAATGCAATGGCAGACATGAAAATAGGCAAGAACAGTTTCATTGTTCCTGCCTATATTTGTAATTTGTCTTTTTATCGTTAATTTTCATACCATATTTGCTATAGCACTTATACACTTTAATTAAATCCTAAAGACTTGTATTTAGGAGTATATCGCTATCTGCATAAAGAAGAGAGCTGAGTGTACATATCAATTTTGATATCTTTTTCCACTCTTATCTATATAGAGCACATTATGAAGGAAAAAATTTCCTTTCCTTTATAATGTGCATTGGAATGCTTCAGCAGTGCACTGAAATGGCTTAAAGGCTGAGTAAATGAATTCATTAAAAGCTATGACAACTTGTGCAAGTGATACACTCAGGATTTAATCTTTGAGGAGGTGCAAATCTGACTGAGCATCTGCAGTGATCACCAATACATGATACCCGTGATCTCCTCTGGCCCGGCTCAGGCAAACGAAGTAGCACTGAGCACTACTTCATTTCACCTTGCGTTCACTGCGGCCAGGATTCCAGAGTGCTATAGGGTATTCCCACCTTATGTGACCGCTAATTCATAAGTAGCATAGAAATAGAAGACACGACATACATTTTTTAAAAAAAATGAATTTTAATTATGGAAATATTTTTTGAAATTTTTCTAGTGTTTTTTTCCTTTTTCTTTTGGAGGAGGCCAGGGCACCTTGGCCCCCTCCCTGGGTGTGCCAATGGCAAGTGATATGTAGTCTTGACTGATGATTCCTATGACTTCTTGGAGGTCATAATGGAGATTATTACTACATGGAGATAGTAACAACCATTATCCTATATCTCTTTCAATTCAATTCAGACTAATGGATGACAACCATTCCAATTTAGATTTAACTCATCTTTTTCTTCCAATTTCTCTTTTCAAATATGCTTAATGTAAGTATTACCTGGAACACTCAGTAGGGAAACACTTCTATAATTCTCACATTGTTTTATTTTCTTTCTTTAATAGATGAGTACTATGAGAACTCCATTCCAATCACCTGGAGTTGGTGCTTTTTGTCTAGGGGCCCCTGTAAATTTTTTAAAATTTATTATGAAGCACTTCCATGGAAAACAAGACTCACCACAAAAGGTCACTATTTATCCCACCATCTACACTACTTAATTCTCTATCTACACTACTTAATTCTCTATCTACACACCATACAATCAACTATCAATACTGCACTATTTGCTGCCCACTGATTATATGCATTCCCTGGCTAAATTTTCCTGTATGCAAGATACAAAAAAACTGCATACAGGCAAACTGGAGTTTTCAGAAGGGATAAAACACTGCTTCCTATTATATTTCAGCATTTATGGTCAAATATAGGATTCCCATAATGTTTTACTAAAATCTGGGACATTCTGAAATTTTTACTTAAAAAACCTGGGACATTTTGTAAAAAAACAGGACGTATTAAAAATTAAGAAAACCAAAAATAAAACTATTATATATGTTGCACTTTAAATTAAATACTGCTATAAACATACATTAACATTAAATCTACTTTATAAAAGGATTATTAATCACAAACATATTTAATTAGAAAAATATTTATCAGATTTATGGACCTGTTCAAGAATTTTTTTCCTTTTGATATTTGATCATAGAACTCAGCACAAGAGAAATTCCTAAAATATGTCTTTACAATGATTAAAGATTTTACTGTCTCCATTTTAAGTCTGTTTTTTTCATCTGTCCAGAGCGCATTTATTAATGAAAAAACACGTTCAACAGCTGCATTAGTTCCTGGCAGTGCTAAACAAAAACTAACTAGGCATTTAATACTCCCAGAATTTATACCCTGCTTTGTAAAATGAGCAAACATTTCACATCATTTATCACTGACACTTTGATCCTTCTGTTCACTCCACACTTCAAATATGCTTTCACAATATTTTTTCACACATACAAACTCATCAAATAAGTCCTCTTCATTCACAGTAAAACTTGGTGACACTGTCTGCATGAATATGTAGCTTTCTTGTATGTTTTTCCAAGTCACAGGATCCTTTCCCTTCAAATTAATCCAATCCACAGACTGAAGAGGTGTGAGAAATGGTGTACACCACTCCTGAATAATTTTCAAACTTTTCAACTGTTATGTCTCCTTTTTCTAATTCTTGCAACTGTTTTCTCACAGTAGTTGTAAGAAACTTTTCTGTCTTCCTACAATTTAACCTTTCCACCAGTTTGTTTCATCCTTCACTTCAATTACTGTTATATCTTGCTTTTCAATACATTTAATGGCATCACAAAAAGGTTTTTAACTGGTTGGCAAGGAAATGCAGGGGTGTAATTGAAAGTGGATTTTCAAAGAAATTTTTGAGACTGATAGGACATTTGTCAACAGAAAGAAAATATGACTTCATTGAAGGGAACGTGTCAATAACCCTCTGGATTGCAGGCAAAAGAGCCATTTTGTCTTGCTGCTACCCAAAACAGTTTTATACTCTGTGTTTGTGAATTCACAAAATGATTTAAGTTCCTCAACTCGTACACAATATATGTGGAAATGTTGGTAAATCTTGTTAATTATTAACTGAAGATCGATAGGTAAGTAATCTGAAGCAGTCTGCACAGCATATCACATGTGCAGGGCAACCAATTCCAATTAAATTGTTCACAGTGTTTTCTTGCATTTTGAAGTACAGATTATCCTTTCCCTTTCTCTTCTTTCCACCAAAGTTTGTATTTGTATTATCTGCTATGGCGATGTTCTTTTTTCCCCGTACTTCTGTTATAACAGTATCTTACTTGATCAATACTTTGCTTGTTATAATTTTTATCGTTTTCTAACCCTATAATGCAGAAATGTAAGTGCAGCATTAATGATTATATTAGAAGAGAATTTCCTTTCATTAAAAGTGTAGATGAAAATGTGGAATGTACTTTATGTAACTGTAAACCTTTTTTCAGGAGATCTAACTTCTTTAACACTTCCAACACATAAGAAAATAAAAGTTCTGAAGTTTCACCACCTAAATTAACTAACTCCAACACATTCACCTTCACAACTTTTTCTGGATGATAGTATCTAATGACAAGAGGCACTAATTCCATGTCATAGTGGTTTGATGAATTGATTAGTACTGATATAAAACGAACTTCTTTTAGCTCTTCCTCAATCTGCTTTGTCGCTTATGGTGCAATAACATTGGTTATTAATGCCTTGCACTTCGTTTGCGAACAGCTGAATTTATCGTTGAAAAATTTTTGTGCAGTCCCTGGAGTTAAAGCTGTGGTCATGCACCGCTGTGTTGATACACGAAGCTGCCAGTGTTAACTCTTTTCCTCTTTCACTCTTGGTTTTCACAATTAAAAAATTACTTATACTGCAGTTGGAAGCCTTACTTCGAACAGCAGCTTTATGTTTTTTCTTTTTCATGTGGTTGACTACATCTGACCGACCACCATGCAAAATGCAAAATTTAGTTACATAAAGTACATTGCACATTTTCATCTACACCTTTAATGACAGGAAATTCTCTTCTAATATAATCATTAATACTGCATTTATGTTCCGACATTATAGGGGTAGAAAACGATAAAAATTATAACACGCAAAGTATTGATCAAGTAAGATACTGTTATAACAGAAGCATGAGGGGGGGAAAAAGAACACTACCATTAGTTACTATTAGTTAGTTATATTATTTATAATACTAATGATTATTATTATAAATAATAAATAAAATTTATTATTATCAACATTGTAATAGAAATTGTTACTAAAAATGAGATAAAATCTGTTTATCCATTTTTTCCTGAAGGATACTTAAAAAAGCAGGACTTTTGGAATTAACTCTGGACATTTTTATAAAAAAACGGGACTGTCCCAGGAAAAGCAGTGCGAATGGGAACCCTAGTCAAATCTCATGTATTCCAGCTACCTTTCGATATTTCAGATGCAGAAATACATAAATACTTATGTATATCAATACATATCTGAAGTATTGATATGAATTATTGCTTTCTACTTGAATATTTTGTACTCTGTTATTTTGCTTATCTCATTTAATAATCCCTCAATGTAATTAATTATTCTAAAACATCTAGAATATTTTCACGTCACCTTTATCATCTGATTTCTTTTGCGATCTTTCCTTAATTTCTAAGTTTTTTTCAACAACTCCAGAACAGTTTTCCACCTTTGTTATATTTATCTTCTATTCTAATCAAATTGTCCCACGACTATATTTTTCTCTGTATTCTCTCAGTTCATCTGAATTCATTTCTTAAAGAATTTAATCACAACTCCCTGGATTTAGCAGTTTTCTTCAAAGTTTGCTTGAGTCTGAATAAAACACTATTTTACACACAGATTTAGCGAATGGTGTTTGCATTGAAAGAATTTACTAAACTTAAGTATGCTATGCTAATTCCAGAACTGACATCCATTCCTCCTTCACCCATCATTTAAAGATTTTTTCAAATCAGGAAAATATATTATAGCTGTTAAGTTTTGCTGAAATTTACTTATTCTAACCTAATGACCAAAATAAGTATTCTTTCATAAAATTATAAAACACAAATTTAAAAAAAAAAATGTTTGGAATAAGAATAGAGTTTATGATAAAATATACATAGAGGAAGAAAAAAAAAACATGAGGGAAGAGAGGTTATCCTTATGAGTTGTGCAAGAGTCTGGGTCTTCAGGTTCCATGGAAGTTCCTATATAATAATCCTTAAATATTTTTAGAAGAAAACTTTGTTCTTGTCCTTAAATTATCATATCTGTGATCTTTTTATATCAATATTGGTGAATAATGATTGGATCTATTCACCAATCAGAGATAATGCTTGTCAATTTTAATCTATCTAACAATTACTAATAGACTCTCATAATTCAATCTGCCATCACATGGATGTTCCAGCATCTTGGGTACTTACTTCCTTTCATTTTTTTTTAATTCTGGTGACATTTCTCATACTACTTTTTGCTTATTGCACTAACCAACATTTTCTGAAAAATACTCAGTGTGACAGTGCAAGGAATGAATATTCAAGCTTGTATTGCAATCTAACTTAAATTTTCCCTGAGTATATTTTCAACTATGTTTTATAAAATCCAAATCTGTTGTACCCAAGAAATTTTGCTATTATATTTTTAAAATCAATTCATGTTTCTTTTTCAGTTTTGGTTGCTATTCCTTCAAACTCTTGTCCACAGTTAATTTTCTTATATCCAGTAAAACAAAATTACTTTAACTGTGCATTGGGAAATCATTTTGTTGTCTTAAACTACTTCATAAATCCTAAGTTTATATGGATATAAAAAAGAACTTTATTTTATATTTAGATCCACTAAAATTTTTGTAAAGAATCTTTTTTGGGCTGCTGAAGCCATTTTTTCTTTTTAACATATATTTCTATCACTAAACATTTCAACAAATAGAAAATATGAATGGACTATTGTCAAAAAGATGTCAAAAACAAAACGATGGAAATCTATGTGCATGACAAACTGCTTACAATAAAATTTTTGTACACAAGCAAACATACCACAAAAATTAAAAAAATTAAACAATGGAAATGTGAAAGCAAAGTATCAAGGATGCCTTTAATACTCTGTCTTCACATTTCAAATAATTTTGTTGGTCATGCTTAGTTGACAGATTGAAATTTTTGTCTACGTCATTTTTTTTTTAATGAAAATAAAAACAGTTAAAAATCCTGCATTTTGATTATTTCCTGAATCTCATTTGAAAATATAAAATACTAATCGATTCTGTCTAGTGCATTTACAAAATGCTACAGATAGGGTATACAAACTGCATTTACTCTGTTAGTCATCTTATTATAAAATAATTCCTATAACACTTTTTCATTCCCCAGAGGGAACCCACCTCTTAAAGTCATGTCTATAATACTTCTCTAAATTTTTGCTTTCATCATGCCACTATGCTTCCCCTTCCAGGAACTTAAGCTACCAATTCTGGGTGGAGAGTTATCTATTTGTAAAGCTTATAAGTATTTCCATCTCTCAAATATGTTGTGCCACCTCAAATCCTATAACGAAATCAATGATGGCAATCTAATCAATGAAACCTATAGGATCTTTCTATTTAAGGCAATATGTAGATGACCCTATTTTAACCACACTTGAGGTTTCATATAGTTATAGCCAAACTAATATGTCTCACAGCTATTATAATTTCAATGTAAGAGATTCTGTTAGGTACCGACATATCACCCAAGACTTTAGTAGTTACAAATGCTATACCTGATGGACACAAACAGATTATTCAAAAAGAGCAGGGTCTACATATTAGTTTTGAGGACAGATTGAAGGCCAGTATCGGCAGGGTTCTGTAAAGGTGAAAATGGGGTCAGAGGGTATAATTAAGATGTTCAAGAATAGAGGAACATTGCACCCTCTGATTAGAAAAGACCTAGGTTCGATTCTCGTCGTGACGAGGGGAATCCTTACATGAGCTTTTTCAGTTGAAGGTGAGTTAGCTGATCTCATATGGTGGTAGCATGGTTTTTTTCTCCCAGTAACTCAGGTTTTTCATCCCGTGTACAGACAAAAAATACTGTGGGTGGTGATGATGGGCGATAGATGCCGTTGATGGTAGTAGTGTCATAGTTGCAGAATTAAGCAGTAGTGGAGAGGATGAGATGTATTTAGCGAAGTAGAGTAGTGTACCCTCCCACAACGAGTCCTTGGATTCCCTGGAAGTGTCGCAATAATAATAATGATACATTGCAGGTACTTCCCTGATGATTTTGTGAATCTCATAGAGGTCTGATGTAATAACGGGTATTATAAATTAGTCTTTTCCTTGATAAATTCAATTCCAGGAGAAATGTATAATAATAATTATCAAATTATGTAATTCCAAATCAGATTAAATTGATCACTTAGCATAATATGATCAGAAATTATTAAAAGCATTCCCAACATGGGCACATGGCAATTATGATCTGTGATGAGTCTATTGACTCCATGTTATATTAATAATAATGCTTAATGATCATATTCAGTGGTAATTACAGAAGTGTTGAACATGGACAGTGATTCTCCCATAGTGAGGAGAAAAAAAAATCAACTTTCCTCCACTTCTCTCATCTTAACTTCATTCACACTTAGATTATGTTAGTTCTCAAGAAAATTTGACTTAAGCACTGAGGAAAATTGTCTTAAGATCCAAACAAATGAGTTTGGTTTGTGTCATAACACTGGAGATAAAAGAATGTGCAATCTTGCCTTCATAACTTATATTAAATATGGAAAAACACCAGTAATATTGATGCATAACCAGGTTTTATTTAGACTTGAAATAAAGTGTTCAAATAGTGCTTCTACATAAATTAAAAAAGAAAAAGAAAAATGGCCTTTAACTGTTGTATAGTAGTTCTAGGAGAGAAGCAAGCTCTGGGAAAGGTTCAGTGGTGGATAACAAAAGCAGTGTCAGGTTTATGTAATATTGACTATGATTACAATTTGAGCAAATTATATTTGCAGAGTTCAGTAAACAGGTGAAGTAAACAATTAAGATACGAGTTAAGAGGAGCTTACCAGATAAATACCCATGACACTTTTCAGAGGTGGAGGAAGGGGGGGAAAAAAAGAGACAAGAGGTCATTTTTGGAAACTGTAAAACGTGCAGTCCACAAGAGAGTAAGGCAAGACTTTTTTGCATGGAAATTGGTTGGCAAGTAGAATGTATTGCCATGAGGCATGACATATCTCCAATTAGACAATCTTGCAAGTATTACCTCCCTTGATGAGTCTTGACTACAGGAGGAGTTGTATAATAATCATAATAAATGTGGCAGGGAAGAAGACCAAGGTTTAAACAGTAGAAAATTTCCCCCAACTACCATCAAAATTTATTCTCTGGTTAGGGACACAGTTCCCTTGAGAACAGCATTTGAAAACTGGATACGTCTATAAAGATAGAACTTTTAGAGTGAAGAAACGCTTTTTCATACTAAAACATACAACAAAATAATCCGTCATATGTTTGGCATTTTGCTAAAACATTAGTAAAATCACTCAATTGGATTTCATATATAAAATTCTGCTTATGCCGGCAAAGGTTGGTCGATTGGTAGAGCCTCTGCTACTGGCTCAGTTAAGTAAGTTTGAGCGCGGCTAGTAGTTGGAAGGGGCCCAATCGTTCGATGCTGTTGGCACATTCTCCCTCGATGAGTCTTTGGACTCCCTGGAGGTGTCAAATAATTATTATTATTATTAATATTCACACACTTATGATCAAAGAAAATCTGGTAAACAAATGAGTGCGAAAAGGCTTCAAGACCAAAAGATCCTTAATGATAACGAGCAAGTTTGCTTTCAGCAAGATGGTCATATGCATGACGATTCAAACTTTTCAAAACTGTCACATATATTTGGAAAATTCAATCTGAATTGAAGTTGATTTATTAAAGGCAACAGATTGTGTTACATTGAAACTAAGGTCTTGTTGGAGTGCTTCCATTAACAAAAGAGTACATGATACAACAGTCCGTTAACTTTGTATCCGCGTCACTCATTTTCTCATGAAAAGCAAAACGTGCAACATAAATGCAACACACCTGATAGCAGAAAATAAACTTTTGAGTAGTCTCGAATATATAGTAACTATCCCAAGCGAGTTATAGCCAACCACTACACAGCAGTTGGAATTTCCCACCCTACGTCATAGGCTTACGCAAAAGCTACCTTCACGCGGAAGCAACGGCCGACAACGGTTACCTCTACCTCGCTTACATCACCAATTTTCAACGCTGGTGTTAACCCTAAGGAGGTCGGGCACATTTTCTCTCGCTACGGTAAAGTTTCGTTTTTGATCCTTAGAGGAACTGCTATTTATATTTTCTATACGCATTTATCTAAATATCGGATACAAATTGTGCTAATAGCTTATTAAAAAAACTATTTTAAGTGATTAATTGAGAAAACATATCTGGGTGGACAATTGTTAGAAATTATTCTTACTATATTCCCTTTCAATATTACTCGAAAAAAATTCATTAAGAACATGTTTACTTACAAAAAAACAGATGGGAGGCAGCGTAGCTCGTAAAACGAAACCCTAGATATATTTAGACACATAAAGCAGGGTTCTTGATTTCTTTCTTACAGACGTCCACATCTTACCAGATTTTCAATGAGTAGCACAACATGTTGAATGACGGCATCATATTTGTTAGATCTCCATGATGTGAAATTAAATTAAAAAATTATGCACAATAGTTGTCGTGTATTTCACTTATATACTGGCATAGGATTGTAAACAAAGAGTAGGAAACCGTGCTGTCGGATTACCTCCATTCCCTTTGCTAGCTCTGCTCCTTCCCCTCCCTCATTTCTTCCTCCCCAGCCGACAGCAGAACAAAGGCTTCAGGCTATTGATCTTTGTTATCAGCCCACTTTAGATGCACGGACATGGTCACATGACCAAAGCAGACTGCCGCAAGGTAGGACAGGACAAGATGGTCACGTGACCAGATGACCTGACTGCCATACATTCACACATCCTCAAGTGTGAAAATCAACTCTTGCAATCATGTGAGTAAAGTGTTGGCAGCTGTCGATCATTCTGAAATAGGGGCATGCATGAAGTACCTCTGTCCCACCCCATAATGCAGCTGTCTGCCATATTCAGCTCAGTCACTTACCTATAAGTTAACCTTCGCGTCTTTCCCCTGATAAGCTTCTTCACAGTATTCGGCGAATGCCTTAACCTTTGTTTAACTGGCACAAGGCACGCCTATTTATGTACGTGTAGCTTTGCCCTAGGGAAAATGCGACGGGCTGCATCAGTTAACTTTGGCATACCATGAAAGTTCAATATCAAAGGTGACTAGAGAGAGAATATCTTGAAGCTTGTATTATGCATTAGGAATTATCTTTTTTTTTTTTTTTTTTTTTTAATTTTTTTTTTTTTATTCACAGGACAGAAAGCTTAACAAGGAAAAACATTCGCCTCGCATATTTCGCTGAGCGTTAAAAAAAATTCTGTAGTAAGCAAACTTCTGAATAGAATTATAACACACTACACCTCAGAACTGCATGTATAAAGACTCAAAATGTAGAAACCAAAACTTTTGCTTATTGCAGATAAAGTAACTATATTTTCCAAAATCAGTTTGGAAGAAACAGAATTTGAGGGATAGTGGATAAAATGTTAAGAATGTCATACGCTGTAATTGTAAATAAATGATAAAATAATTCAAACTAACGGTATTGAATAAAAATCGGTGTACATAAACCCATGACAGTTTTTAGTCTTGCTTGAAGATATAAACTTTAGAAATGGGAACGATATATTGCTTACGGAGCCTACATTAGGCACGAGTGGCAGGTATGTACTGACAAAACAATACACACAGACCGTGGAGATTATATTTCATCCTTTTATTATAGGAAGTTTAAAGTTGCACTCCCTAGGCACGTTTTGGTGGTCTAGTTGGATCTCATCAACAGACATCTGCCAGCGCCATGTGCCAAGCTTTCGATATCTTTTTGTTATGTTATTACTACTAATAATACTATCATATGGAGTGTAATCATGAATTTTAAAACAAAAGCTAAGGCTAAATGCTCTTCGTAAAGCAATCACTATACTTTTAGTCGATAGTGTAGTATAGAGGTCGCCCTCAATGAACCTGGGACTTCATGGAGGCATCACGTAATAATAATATGATAAAAAAAAATCGTAGTGTAGATAGCGAGTTTGTTAGTGATGCGCTCTATGAATATAAATAAATAAATAGAAGTTTGCTATCTATACTGTAACAATTTAGTAGCACGCAGTATTTGTATTTATGAAGCAAAAAAATGCAAACAGTTTGCAGTAAGAAACGTCTGTCAAATAAAATGTGCATATATATTGCGCAAACTAAATTAAATATATTAGTAAAATAAATACAAAAATATTTCACTGATGAACTGGAGGAAGACACCATAATTAGATATTTTTGTCCACCCCAAATGAGGAACTGTATTATTAAATGATCCATTCCATACTCATCTCAGGAAGCCACTTTACGATAAATACGAACACTGCATGACTGATCGTCTGCACAACACTATCACGAATAATACTACACAGTATTTTTTTTTGTCTGTTAATTACGTAATATCCTCTGGTCGGTTTGCTTTGTGTAAGATTGTTTTTTCAAAAAGAATAGTTACGTTAAATTCGTAAAATAACAACCAAAACTTAAAAAAAAAAAAAAAAAACCAGTATTTATGTATACTTTACCCTCGGAAAAAGTTTCCCGCTCTCCCCCTCCTAGTACCTTGACTTCTGTCAACCTTGTTCCACCAACTATGAATAACGGCTTCGACTAGATTGCTTTCAAACGTTTGGCTAGTGAAATATGCCCTCTCCCTACAATGGTACATGTTTCTTATCGGTAGGGGGAAGGGACGAGAATCCGAAATTTCATCACATTTAGTTTAAGGAAGTGAGTGCAGTAATAGTAATACATATGGAGTAATACACTTTGCCTGCTTTTTTCAATTTTGAAAAAGTCTGATTACGAAAAGTTTGTTTCAGTAGCAGAAAATGGTTACGGTTTTCATTTAAATTATGTGTAAAATAAGAGCAGCTTATAAAGAAGCGAGACGAGGATGCATTACTAGGATGGCATGGAAAATCACTAGAATATATTACTTCACTTTAACGGACGATTGTAAGAATTGGTTAGACTTAGGCAAACGGAACGATGCGGGTGGAAGCATATAGTCTGTTATCTTATGGTGGCTTGTCACTTTTGCAGCAGATATTAGTAACGGCTATTAATAGCCAAATAATTATTTCGTAATTGCGCGCGCACACACATACACACTGAAACGCGAAATAGATTCCAATATCCATGTGAGAGGAAAGCGAAGAAGCATATTAGTAAAGTATTCTTAGGATATTTCTTGTTAAGGTGATAAGCAAGGGTGTGTTAATAGTCATGTTTGGATGAAGGAGGAGGACAGCAGTATATAAAAATATAATAACAAATGCATTCATTCAGAACCTCCTTAAACGAAATAGAAAGAAATATGAATAACGAACTACAATTTGTTTTTAAACTGCTTAAAATTATTAAAAACACTGACAATTTAATATCTGCTTTATACTAATATTAAGAATAAAGAACCATTTAATCCTCCTTCCCTCAACAACTTTACCCAAATCCTTTTAAGAGTGTTATGTGAACCCCTTATAGTTTTAGTAGCGCCAGCTAAACTGCTTACGTATTGTAATTTCGCGATATGGCAGTTACTCCACTGCTCTCATTTAACCATGCTAAGTCACTAGATTTTATACCCTTAATGCAGAACACACATTTTAATTATTATTATTAATAATATATATATATATATATATATACCATATATACCAAATCTTAAAGTTAGCATTGGTGTTTTCTTTTCTTCCTTCTTTGTCGATTTGATTCATAAAAACATCATAATTCTAATGTTGCGGGTGTCATTATCTTGACTGACTTTGGCTTTGAGAGCTAATTCAGGGTTTGTTGTCTGAGTAATGTATTTACAATTTATTATTATTACATGACAACTCCACAGAATAGTCGCTCGACGCTACACTGCACAATCCACCATCTGCACTATTATCTACTACACTATTTTTATTTAAGCTTCGCGTGTTCTCTAGTCGATTTAGGGTTAAGGCCACTGAAAATATTTTATTATATATTAATTATATAATTGAAACTTAAGAAAACAGATAACATTTCATTTGATCTCTCTGACATGAATAAAATAAATAATTTTTAGGGTATGTTCCGGGAGGGGGAGGGGATAGAGAATCTGTGCATGTCATAAGATCAACTAGTCTCTTTGATAGCAAATCGTCAGCTTTTAAAAAATAAAAGTTTTGATTTTCCTGTGTAATGATAGTGCTAAGAAAATCGCAAATACGAATCAAATTACATTTAATATTTGCATTTCTTGAAATCTTAAAAGTAAGCAAATAAAAACGATTTCCAAAAACCACTTAAAAACCGCTTTCATTTCTCTGTCCTTTTCACCAGTTCGCTGAAAGAGCTGCCAAATTCATGAATGCATTTTTTTAAAGGATTTACCGTTTTACAACCCAGGCTGCATTTCGAAGACAAAGAAGGGTTATTTTCAAGAGTCCTTGAAGAATGGTATAGGAAGTTCCTATGATTTCATCATGGAGTTGAGTGTAACAGAGTAGAATATTCTCCCTCGATGAGTCCTTGGAGGTGTGACGTAATAATAATAGTTCCAAACTCTTTTTTTTTTTTTTTTAATAAATAGATTATAGTCAGTTTCTTTCATTCTAGCGAGTCGGTTAATTTGTGAAATGAACTGCAATAATAACATGTTCGTAACCTCACCCACCTATTATTATTATTATGTGGACATAGACATTGAACACCTCGGAGGAACTCATTGCGGAAGGGTACTCCACTCCACACAACTCACCATGTACAGCCTACTAATAATATTTTTGTCTGCAAATTGCGTGTGTTCTCTGGCCCATTTTCTTGTATGCGGGAATGTAAGGCTTGAGCTTGCAGGAGAAAAAAAAAAAGTCCATATAAAGCTTCTCGTCACGACGTGGAGTGAACTCAAGGCTTTTGCAATCGAAGGGCGTAGCGTCCCGTCGTTCTACGAAGCGCTTGCATTGAACATATTATATCTAACGTATACAATATCTATTTCTGTCGCTCTCAGGCATATTTGGTCTTATTTAAGCTCCATAATAAAACAAATGATGCAAAGTGACTATCAGAATTTTATGTGTTTCTGTTGAAGTAATCACTATTTGAAATATTTTGAAACAAAAGCTTCCTGTTCGGTAATATATTTGAAAAATGTAATACAAGATTTGCATTTTTATATCAGTCTAAAGCAACCAAAAGATTGCTTTATAAAATCGCAATTTCTACATTCAATAGCTATGTACGAATTTAAGAGCTTCTTTCAGTTCAAGCAGTCTCAGTATGCACTACTGTAATTAAATTTGAGAAGCGATTCCCCAAGGGGGGGGGGGGGCTACATATTGCCTTTCGTTAACTTGTATTCCACTTCTGTGAAATATATACAGGAATCACTCAAAGCACTTTGCATGGTGTTTGGTGAATTTCAAGTTTACTACTAGTGTAGAACATACTATAGTGAGATAGAGAGAGAATATGCAGGCTCCCTTTCAAGAATTTCTTATTTTAATTAGAGTACTGTATTATATTAATGCAATCCAGTCTGAAAGTAAGCAAACTAGCCTGTACAGTGTAGCTATTAAATATTGAAGGTTCGGTTTCGTAAAAATAAAGCTTTCAGGCTGCCTTTGAATCTTATATTCGATTTATGTTACAATAAAAATTGTTATTAAAAAGTCATATCCCATTTGAAGTGCTCACTGTTGCAGAAATATGAAAATTATGCAGTTTCTAAGGCTTGCATAAATAAAGACACACGAGAATGACGTTTCATATAGCGTTGTTAGCGGTGAAAACGGTTGGCCTCCCGCTAAGTTACGTCAAGATCTTACACATGCAACAAAAGCGTCGACAGGAAATGCGTCGTTAAAACGGAAGGCCAAGAGCTTGGAGATTGCTCTTCATCGGTTCTTTAATTCTTTCTTGTTTTCCGCGAAGTGGTTACATAAATTCTGTCACAAAACATCAAATAAATGGGGGAGGGGATAAATAAAATGAGTATATTAAATAATAATAATTTTTTTACAGAAGACGTGGTGATTAAAAACATGAAGTTATTGAAAAAATAATAACCTATTCACCGTGAACGGAGATATAACAGTATATTATCAGCTGTGGAAAGGTCAACAGATAGGAAATAAATCAGAAATTTATTAACATTACATTTTAACTTTTTGACTTTGCAATTTTCAACGATTCGGCACTGAAATCTTACAAACCACTCAAGCTAGGTTAATTTAACTGAAAAAAAAAAAGTATACAGTATTCACAAACAAACTACTTTTACAATAAGTGCATGGTCTATACAGATGACGACACTGTACTCCTTATGGATCACAGACTCCTTGAAAAATTGTTTCAGTATCAACCCAAACATAATAAAATTCCAAATTTTGCCTTACTGGGGTAACAGGTGAATGACTTTAGGGGAAGGCAGATCAGAATCCTCGAGTGATGTGATGTGATTCAGAGATGTGACCATGGTCCATCGGTCACTTCTCAAACGCCGTTTGATAACAGGCTGAGGGAATAACCTTATGGTTGACTGTTTTTAAGATCGTCGCAGGCATGTAGTAGCCAAACGGGTTTTATTCTCTGCCGAGGGGGCGGGGAGAACCACCATTCCCGCACTATATTCCGGTGACTGACCTGCAAATCTGTATGACCAAAACTTATGCAAATCATTGGCTCCAATTACATTTATAAGGTATCAATACATTATTCTTTATCGCAATATTTATTATTATTATTATTATTACACGATATAAACAGTGTATATGTGCGCATTTCCTGTTTTTGTTTATTATTATTATTTTTTTTTTAATGTTTTCGAGCATTTTTGGATAAGCTGTTATCCCGAACAGCCATTGAACAGGGGATAATATGCTTTGCTTATGAATCAAACATGGAGAACTGCATATGAAAATTTTCCGGTAAATGAAGAAACGACATTAGAACTGAAGTGTGTTGTGATTTCTGTCTTAGCGTTCTTGAAAGGTTTTTTTATTTATTTTTTCCAATTTTTGGAAAAGTTGAGACACCTACTGAATAGGTATTCTATCTCAAATTTCTTTTCCCACCTCAACCGGAATCACCGTCTGTTAAATAATCAACTGAAATATCAACAGCTCTGAAAGTTCGCAAGACGAGGATGTCCTTTATTCAACTGTTAGCTCTCTTCGCATAGTTTCTTGGCCATTCAAACAGCACGATTAGATGATATCTAATCCAGAGATGGTGTCGTCGTCGTCCTCTGTTGAGTAAAAGCTAGATACAGTATGGCAAACCATCAACCAACAGTTTTGCTTGACGTACTTATTCACGCTGATTTTTTACTTCTGTGGGCGTTTAGAGAATGAAGAAAACAATTTCGATGGTGAGTGCGACATTTCCAAAAGCCTAACAGGAGAGAACAAGTTCAGCTCGCTTGGTCAGATCGTCGACCAGTCACTGACGACTGCCCGCCGAAATGTAGACAGACGCTTGGAGAACTGTCTTTCATTCTTCATGAACAGATATTTTTCTGGCTTCTATCTATTCTTCTTTTCGTCAAACTTTAAATCTTCTCTCTCTCTCTCTCTCTCTTACTATTTGGCAGTTCCTGGAGTGTTTATACCAAACCCTTCGCATATCGTGGTGATTAGTGTGAAACACTATCATATGCTAAAATGTTCACTCCATTGTTGTAGAAGGCAACTGAACCAACTGTAGTAATCAAAATCACAGAAATTTGAAATCGAGATTTATTAACATTGAAGAAATGGTGCAAATCAAAATATAATACAATAGAGGCGACAAGTATTTAGAACAATACAAGTGATAACAGTGGACAGTAAAAAAAAAAATCCTACAATTATTTAGATTTAAGAATACTTGTATTAAAGTAGATATTGTCGGTATGACACCAATGCCTAGTAGAATACTGGTGACAAGACGTTACTGTATTATTGGGTGAACTTAATATGCGAATATTTTGTTCGGTGCGGTATGTGCGAGATGTATTCGTTGCAAAAGTTGAAAGATTTGTGCAAGGAAAGTAAAAAAGTGTTTTGAGAGTGAGTGCCGATTGTGTGGAGAGAGTACATCACATGGTACTAGAGCAGAGAATATTGACCGAAGTCCAGATAATGTTGAAATTGTGGTGATCGAAAACTAATACCAAAGTTGGTATTATTCCACTGAATAATATCACTGGTATTTAAAGAACGCTTTCTTTCTAGTCTGGAAAGACTATAAAGAAAGCTGTGAAGCATACATTTACAATCATAACTTTAACAAAAACGATTGCCTTAAACTTTCTCAATTTTGGGAAGTTATTCTAACTAATATTCTCCATTCACGTGTTTCATAAATTGTAATTAATTAATTATTTAAATTTAAAATAATTTATTATTTTTTATTTATTTCAATTTATTTCTTAATATCTGTTAATGTAGATGGCGTTATTGTCTTGCAATCGATAGTGCATATAATATCGAGATTCTGTAGTGTAGAGTTTGTGATTAGATTTAGTGATTTTGAGTATTGAATATTATATAAGCTTAGTGTCATACCGTGGTTTATAGTAATGATCCTATTTGAGCTTTACTTTTGTGTGTTGTGAACACCAGTAGCTGATTAACAAGTAAGAATTTCATTTAATTTCCTATGGAAAGCTTAAACTCGGACGACTTAATCCAAAATTTAGACCAAATCAAGTGCTTGATCTTTTTAAAAAGCTGCTGAAGGAGTTTGAGGTCGAGTGGCCTGGATATCTAAACCTATATTCATTAACAAGAAGTGACCCTGAAGGAACAGGCACAGAAGATGAAAATATAAACTTAATGGTCTCCTCCCCCCCCTAAGGAATTCCATCAATTAGATTCACAGGAAGAACATATTAGTAAAAGACGAAGGACTGAAGAAGATCACACAAACGATCACATTGAAGATGACTCTCCTATAAAGGATATTCCAAGTAATAGTGAGATGGTTCCTCCAGACGTTCTGCGTGACAAAGAAAAGTGGACTTCGGTCACTTTTCCACTTAGAAAGAGAACATCATCCAGGCAATGCCACAGATGCCAAAAATGGTGTTCTAGATATTGCTATCCTACGAAATATCAGTATCAGCTGCAAATGATTAATGAACTGTCATCAGATCACAGTCCGCGCTGTTAGCCTAGTGGCTATGCGCTTCGCAACCATATGACGGGGAAGGAGTGTCCCAGGTTCGATTCCCGTCGAAGACGTGAAGAATTTGAGGATCGTCCTCAGCCATAGCCAAGTTAGCCGGTCTTGGGCGCGGGCAGTAGGGTTTTTTCCGCCAGTTTATCTGGCGTTTTTCATCCTGCAAGCAGGCAAACCGGCCCCCGTGAACACACACACACGGATCTACAACCATAAATACTTGATCCCCCACGAGGGGGCTCAACTCGCCCCAATAGGAACGGGGGAGAAAAAGGGAGGAAACCCCATACGAATAAATAAATAAATCAGATCACAATCCTATCTTACTGAAATTAGGCACTCAGGAACAATTCTTTCCTCCTCATTTCTTCATAGCTTGGAAAAATTATCCAAAGTAATCTCCGAACACGATGGGCCAGTGCCCACCATACAAAGAAAGGAGATAGACGAAGCAATAGCCGACCTCACAAATCAAATTAACAAAGCATTAGCAGTCACCAAGACTACAACTACTTATAAGCCCAAATGCCTCCCGAGTGACATTATGAATTTAATCAGAGAAAAGAGCAAAGCCAGGAAAATATATCACAACACACGTGCTCCACATTAACGAAAAATCCTTAACAAAACGAACAATCAAGTTAGAGAAGCTCTCATAAACCACAGAAATCAAGAATGGGAAAATAAGCTAACATCTCTTAATCCTGAAGACCACTTAATATGGACATTTTTGAAAACTCTTCGTAACAAACGTAAATCCCCCCCCCCCCTCCATATGCAGGACGAGCACGGTATTGTATATACAGATGCAGAGAAAGCCGAAGCTCTTGTCAGCAATATGGAAAAGCAGTGCAGTCCCGCATATGAAAACATAAATATCAACCTCGTTTACAAAGTTCACCAACATGTCAGACGCACTTTAAGACAACCCCAAAACAACTCAGACAAAGCTGATTAACCCTATTTCTCCAGCAGAATTAATATCATTAAACATCTCACAAAAAAAAAAAAAAAAAAAAAAAGCACCAGGTCCAGACGGCGTCACAAACAAAATCATCAAACTGCTCCCACGCAAAACTATAGTGCATCTTGTCAACATCATACACTGCAATACTAAGATTGCAGTATTTTCGTGCCACATGGAAAGTTGCCGACATTATTCCGATACATAAACCTGGTAAAGACCTGCAGTTTCCTTAAATTACCGACCCATCTGAAAAAAAAAAAAAAAAAAAACCATCCTATCCAGATTACAAGAATCAACAAATAAATTAAGCATTCCAGAACAATTCGGATTCCGACGAAACCATAGTACAGTTCAGCAAATTCGTCGATTTATCGAATATATTACTACAGGATCTAACTGGAAACAGCACACTAGTGCTGTATTCCTGGACAATGCAAAGGTTTTCGACTAAATCTGGCACCAAGGTCTTATATACAAAACTTATCAGAGCAAATATACTAATAAATATAATAATCTAATTAAATCATACCTCAGCAACAGAACAATGGAGGCGAAGATCAGTCGCATAATCTCTACCAAATGAAAAATTTTAGCTGGAGTTCCACAAAGCTCCTTACTGGCTTCGATTTTATTCTCATCTATATTGCAGATATTCCACAACATCCTATGACGACCATCGCAGCTCTATACGCAGACGATACTGCAATACTGACAAGATCTTCCGTCCTTGCCTAGTAACCAGAAGACTCCAAGAGAGTATCTCCACGCTGGAAAAACAGTTCTCTGCATGGAGGCTTCAATTCAATCCTCAAAAGAGTACAGCGATATTCTTCACCAGAAGGTTAGCATCCTCCAAAGAGGATATTCAACTCTTTAATGGTAAAATCCCATGGCAAACAGAAATTAAATCTCTTCGGATACATTAGATAAAGGACTACGATTCAACAGTCACATCAAACTCATCTGCATCTATTGCTCAAGTTTATCCCATGATTAACCGTCGTGGCAAACTAAATACAAGAAACAAACTACAGTAAAACCCCTTTTTTACACTTTTCAGGGGACTGATGGAAAAAAAGTGTAAATAGCAGGAAATGCAAAAAAAAAAAAAACATTTAAAAAAAGGCTAAAAGATGACATACTGCTACTAGTATGTGAGTCTACATACTCGATTACAAAATTTAATAACTGAAAATAAATGAATTTAGAATTACTTACATTTATCTGTTTAAAAAAAATCTTTAATTGTTGATTGTTTTTGCTTTTCGTTTTTTTTTTTTTTTTGACATAGCGCCAGATTGCTTTGAGTTCAATGTTTGACCTGTTTTCTACTATCGTGTTCAAAGTGGACACGGAAAGTCCAAGATCTTTTGCTAAATGCACACGTGTTCCGGCATGCCAATCTACACGTCGCAGAATTGCCATCTTTTCTTCTACTGAAATACATTTTCTTTTTTTTTTAACCATGTTAACTAACATGGATAATCCACTACCGCAACTTGAAAGCAACTTCCACACGCTAAATCACGTAGCAGAAATTCTGCAATATCAATTCGTATTGTGATTGAAAAATCACGGTATCGCTCATCACTACATTACTGCTTCAAGCGTGCAAGTCACCGTGATGGCGGAAACGAAACTTACAGCCGAAAGCAACGCCATTTGTAAACAGAAATGCGCATATTTCCGCAGAAATCGATTCAAAAATCAGTATTGCCACCCGAGAAAAAAACGCAAATCACTGGAAATAACGTCCGCATCAAAAGTTGTTAATGGCGGGAAAACAATATATCGTAAGAATAGGCCTTACGACGGGACCAACGGAAAATGACGTATATGGCAGAAAAACGTAAATTGTGGGAACGTAAAAACGGGGTTTTACTGTATTACTTTATCAGGTTTTACGTCCCATGATTACTTATGCCTCGCCAGCATTTAGCCATACTTCCAAATCTAACATACTAAGATTACAACGAGTACAAAACAAATGCTTACGGTTGATACTAGATGCCCCATGGTTCATTAGAAATAATCAGATTCACTGTGACACCAATATTCCATATATCTCTTCTTTTCTTCACTCTCTAGCAGTAAGATTCTTTTCAAATGCGGCCATGCACCCAAATCAACCGATCAAACAAGCTGCTGACAACAAAGAATTTTATAACTACAAGCACAAAAGACCTAAGACAATTTTACTATCCAATGAGTATATTTAATACCACAGCCCTCAAAGGACGAGCTTAAAGCTCGCAAACTATTCTTACCACCATGACTTTCTACACAGATAAAGAGGGAATAGGGGAATATGAAAGGCGTTCACTTCACCCATCGTATCAGTAGCGTTGTTGCTGTTGCATATAATATCGCGCGCTTTCAATTTAATAATTGTTGTTCTCTTTTTTTTGTGGTTATCTTCCTGTAGGATAGAAAATGGCTATGAAACATAGCCGAAAATTCTACACATAAACAATTTTACGTAAGTGACTTACGTAATATTTTGTATCATAATGCCTTTCACTTATATCTCGATTTTCAAATATATTATCACGCTTTTAAAACATTTCGCAGAGAAGTCAATTGCTAAACATTTATGTTGTCGCCTTCCTTATAATAATTCAGTTTACTTGCCTCAGACAAGTATTAGTAAGGTTAAGCTGTTTCAAAATAAAACTTATCAAGGTTACAATTTTTTTTTTTTTGTAACCTTGAGGTTTTTCTAACGTAATCAATTTAGTTTATTTCAAATAACTAATATGACCAGTTTGAGGTGATCGTTGATGATACCTTCGTCTTATCTGGAAATCAGGCTTCATTTCCTAAGTTAGTGCATTATTGCACTAAGTTATTGCTTTGGTCACTATTTTTCCAAATCTATGAAATGTATTTATAGCCTGTCATACTTAACTAAAATGAACAGTCATTGCGAACTGGAACGTATATCAGAACATTTTTTCTGATATACGTGATGACTGTTATTATTATTTTAAGTACGTTCACTCATGTTTTCAATCTGAATTTTATATTAACCCAATTTAAACAATCTAACCTTTATCTAGAAATTAACAAAGATTTTTTTCTTTTTTATTTAATTATTGTAACCATTCAGTCAATAAAAGGGCAATGGTAATTTTGAAAGACAAAACACGCACATAGGGAATTACCTTTTGCGAAGGTATCATCTCTTTAGTTATTTTTGGCTTTAGCATTAGAGTATATCACGTTCTTTATATTTAATCTCTTTTTTTTTAATATACATATATATGCTGCATTTCCCAACACCAATGGCGAAATTGTTCTTACCCCCCCCCCCATTTACAAAAGATCGCTTTAAATAGACCAAGTTATATACACCCCGAGGGTTAGAATTCACCTGGTCGTATTGAATACCCAGAGATAGCTTGCTTTGCCTGCCTGGTGATTGACCTTATTGGCAGTAAATCAATATTGATGTGCTTCGTTTGGTGTGCTCTTAAAGCTGTGAAAAGCGAGACAACGTTACAATTGCCTAAGAAAGTGAAATTCGCAACGGCAGCAAGACGACAGCGAAACTAATTTTTAATTTTTTTTTCTTTTTTTGTAATGAAGACAGAGAACATGCACACGACAATGCTTGACAATAGCAAACAGCAGTAATTTTCTACAGTTATATACGATTAATTCTTTTTTATTTTACAACTTTAATTAAAATAATAAATCATATCTCTAAACGAGTACACTCTAGTTTATGAGTTTTTTTTTTTTCCAATCAATAAAATACTGACTTATACTTAAATATATATCAACATTTAATGACATTTGATATTTTGTGAGATACGATATTTATGACATCCATAAACATGATATTTATTGAATGAAATTTTTTAACTCATGGTATGAACAGTAATGACCGCACAAGACGCAAGACGTTGCTGACTATAAGAGTGAAGCAAAATGCTTTTATAATCCCTGCTATCTGATAAGGTTGCTGTGTAGGGAAAAGTTTCTGCCTGAGTGGGTGCGATTTAAAGATCTTCATTGGAAGTAGGATGGCCTTGGGTGTCCTATATTTGGAGAAGTCTGTTTCATCATAATTTGCTGCTTGTTGCACTAATTCATTTGGATGTGAAGAGGATGCTGGGAAGAACTTTACTGCTGAAGACTGCAGGAAAGAGTAGATGTAGAGGATATTTGTATTCCGGTAGAGTTGGACATTTCTGATATACCATGGTGCGTTTAAGATCATGCGGAGACATTTGTTTTGCACTCTGTAGTTTGGGGATATTTGTACTTGAGGTGTGGCTCCAAACTGGAGATGCATAAGTAATAATGGGTCGAATCATCAACTGATAAAAGGAGCAGTTTTATTTTGGTATCCAGCTTGCTATTCCTATTGATAATAGGGTAAAGCTGTGCAATGATTTTTGATGCTTTTGTACATGAGGCTTTTATATATGGAGAAGGTTAGTTTTCTGTCCAGCAGTACACCCAGATATTTGGCTTCTGCTTTCCAGGGAATCTTGGTATTAAATAGGAAGATGTCATCTTTGGGAGATATTGAGTTTTTAGTGAAGAGCATGGCGATACTCTTCTGAGGGTTTACTTGCAATCTCCATTCCGAGAACCAGTGCTCTAATCTCTGCAGGTTTTCTTGCAGCTTCTTTGTGACAAGGTGCGGTTTAATAGATCTGGTTAGTATAGCTGTCGTCTGCGTACAGGGCAATGATAAATGACATTGGATTGTGCGCAATGTCCGCCATGTAAATCGTGAAAAGTATCGGTGCCAGTAGGGATCCTTGAGGCACTCCTGCCAAGATTCGTCGCTGGGTAGATAATATATCATTTAGTTTGACTTGCATTCGTCTGCCACTAAGAAATGACTTTATAATTTGGACTAGATCTAATGGAATGACAGTTAAAATCAACTTGTATAGTAGTCCAAAGTGCCATAATTTGTCGAACGCCTTTTCTAAGTAAAAGAAAAACTGCTCCGGTGTATTGGTGCCAATTGTAACTTGTGGTAATGAATTCGATTAGTCTGTTGAATTTGTTGGGTGGTACTGTGAAACTGGCGAAAACCAAACTGTTCTGAAGGAAGGATCAGGGCCGCCACGAAGGGGGCGCCGCTGCCGCGGTATGGTTAATAAGTTCATTTTTAGGAAACAAAATTTTTATCATAAAAACAAAAAATTCTTAGAATGATCAATATTAAAATAAATAAGGCCGGATACACCGAATAAAAATTTCAAAAAAAAATGTATATTGCCGCCTCTTTGATCAGCCGGCTGTTTACAATTTTGCAGCGAGAGCAGGCTAAACTTCCCTGCAGAATGTTGTGTCTACTGCAGTCTATCTAAAGTGAAACGGTGAACGGTTTTTATGCGCAGAAACGAATTTTCGTACAAAACATTTGTTGCTAGTTAGTCAGTCATATGGTACGCATCTCAGTAGGCTACTGACAGAAGCGCAGTGCGGACTATTATTTCGTCTCTGTGTCGTGTTGTGTAATAATTTCTTGTGGGTATAAAATAGAAATGGAATCAAAAATTTAAAAAAAAGTTATTTGGTGCACAAAATCGTAAGCATCATGCTGCGATAGAAGCAGTTATTAAGAAACAAACTGTGGCTCTTAATAAATTGGTTAAAATATTAAAATATTCTGATGCAGATTGTAACCAAATCGATACACCAGAAATCAGAGTTGAAGAACCGTGCATATCATCCAGTTTTTATGAAAGTACTATTGTGACAGAACAAGATTACAAGACGCATGATTTAAGTGAAAAACAGTTAGGAGAAATTTAGTTGTAGTTGACCACAAAACTAACACATTGTTAGTCTCTGTAAATTTAGAAGATCCAGGTGAATGGGGAAATATTGATGAAAAATTACGAGTTGTTTTAACTGAAATGGGGCTTGTTCAAAAGAAAAATATAATATATCCCAGAGATACATAGGTCGTAAATTTGGCGACACGTATTATAATAGAAAAATGGAAAACGGGGAGCTCGTGCCAAGAACATGGTTCATTTATTCCGAAACTTTAAATTCTGTTTTTTGCTTTTGTTGCAAACGTTTTGCACCTACTGAATCAAGTAGTCTTGTAGAAGGTTATAACGATTGGAGAAATTTAAGTAAAACTTTGCATAGACATGAGACTAGTTTAACTCACATGAAAAATTTCTTAAAATGGAAGGAACTTGATAAAAATTTAATAAACAAAACTACTATTGATTGCCAGACTCAAAGCATGTATGAAATGGAAAAGAAACATTGGACGAGTGTTTTAGAACGCTTGATTGAAATTATAAAATTCCTTGGTAGCCAAACTTTAGCTTTTCGCGGATCATCTGATAAATTATATGAAAGGAATAACGGCATTTTTTTAAAATTAGTCGAACTGTTTGCGAAGTTTGATCCCGTTATAGAAAAATCATGTTGAAAGGGCCCTACATCGAAACAAGAGAACACTATTTGAGTAAAGACAGAAAAAAGCAAATATTGGAAACTTTAAGTAACGCAATCAATGATACAATTTTATTATCAATTCGAAATTCTAAATATTATTCCATGATTTTAGACTGCACAAGTGATGCAAGTAAAACAGAACAAATGACCATTATTATTCGCTTTGTTTCCTGTGACAATGGAATTGTCAAGATCAGGAAAAACTTTTTAGATTTTGTAGATATATCAGATTCCACAGGACGTGGTTTATGTGGAACAATAATGGAACAACTGGAAAAATGGAACATCCCCATTGAAGACATGTGAGGTCAAGGGTATGACAATGCGGCAAATATGAACGAGAAAAAAATATGGGCTCCAAAATTTCCTTTTGAACAAAAAATCCTCGAGCTTTTTACGTGCATTTGCTGCTCATACTCTAAATTTAATCATTAACAATGCAGCCAAAGTGAATGCAGATACAATTAGTTTCTTTGCAATTATTCAAGAAATATACAATTTCTTTTCATTCTCTTACAAACGTTGGGCAACCTTTTAAAGTTCGTAAAAAAATTAACATTGAAACAGCCATCAGAAACGCGATGGGAAAGTAAAATTAATGCAATCCGCCCTCTACGATATCAGTTAGGAGAAATTTACGATGCACTTTTTGAAATTTTAAATAATGAAAATTTTAATAAAGAAACTCATTATGAAGTACAAACATTATGTGCTAAAATAAAGGACTACACATTTATTTGCTCTCGTATAACTTGACATGATTTACTTAACAGAATAAACCTATGAGTAAAATGCTTCAGGACAAAAATATGAACATTACACTTGCTTTAAAATCTGTCGAAAATTTAAAAATATTCTTACAAGAGTATCGATCAGATACAAATTTTAAAGAAGTTCTAAAAGAGGTGGATGGAGAACAAGAATTTAAAGCTGGTACGGAAATTCGACGACGAAAGAAGACACGACAATTTGACTACGAGCATCAGCGAGCGGTGAACGTTCCTTTTCCAAGTTGAAAGTGATTAAAACCTACTTAAGAGCAAGTATATCACATAAAAGGCTTGTTAGTTTGGAGTTAATAGCTATTGAAAATGATATATGTGCGGAATTAGACATTAAGACCATTATTTCTAATTTTGTGAATATGAAATCAAAAACCCTGAAATTTTAATTTAAAAAATTTCAAGTATATTTATGTAATTTAATTATTTATGTTATTCTGTAAAGATGTTATTTTTTGAATACTTATAGTAAATGTTCTAATTATTTCTGAATTCTTTTCTTATTTTCCCATCTATCTTGAGTTTCTTTTATTTTCCTAAAAAATAGTTCCACTTATAAAAATTTTTAAAAAATTTTTACAAGTTACTAAGAATTTAAGAGCCTGTGTAGCTCAGTGGATGTGGCGTTTGCCAACCACGGCGCTTGGCCGCACGAAGGAAGACTTGGTTTCGAGTCTAGTCGGCGACTAGAGGAAATTTTTCTAAGCCTTTTTTCGACCGGTTCCCGAGTTAGTCGATCTCTGGCACGGGCAATCAGGATTTTCCTCCCGGAAAAACCTGCGTTTTTCCTCCCGTCCTGTAAACTCAAGAAAATCGACCGTAGAACCCACATTATTTCAGACATTAAATATATTGTGTTAGGGTTAGGGACCACGAGATGGCGGCACATTTGAGCCGTCTCTCTTCACCGAGTACCGCTTAATTAGTGATAGCCTTGGGCCATCTATTTCTGATTGGTATCAGTGGAGATTGAACTGCCCACTCAGTCTCCAAAAGTTAGATAGGGCTAAATGGCCTCGCCTACTCCCCGTATACAAGAATAAAAAGGCGTTAGCTGATTTTTTTTTTTTTTATTAAGAATTTACTAACTTGTAAAATGAAAGAATTTTTTAAACTTTAGTTCAAATAAATTTTAACTTTAATTAAAATTCATTTTAATTTTGTTAGCGATTTGGGTCGGTGAGAAGGCCCGAATATGATCCCTGTATCATTATATTCAACGATTAAAGTGAATTGGCTTTGTCAAAATTTGCATTAACTCTTAAGAATTTTTTGAATATTCGGGTTTTTAACGATTATCCTGCCTACTCAACACCCCCCGGTTCGTTACATTTAGCCAACCAACGTGTGGCTGTTCTGTCAAAATTTATTTAAGAAATTTCAAATAATTTAAATTTTTATTATCGTGAAAGAACCACACACGCCCGGGTCGTTACAGGGCCGCTTAGATAGAAATTGCATGCGGGCTCCAAAGATCCTAGCGCCGGTTCTGGGAAGGATGTTTAATTTTTTTACTGAAAGTTGAATTCTGGAAAGGATAGCTTTTTTCTGCTATTTTGCCCAAATTAGAAATCAGACTTATGGGACGATAACTTTGAGGCTGCTGAGGATCCTTGCCAGGCTTGTATATAGGAACTACGTCTGCCAACTTCCATGCAGAGGGAAATTACTTAAACCTGAATTATTGTCAAATTTCAGCTGGAGAAGTGGGTGTGAGTTGGCTGGTACAGGTATCAGGCCATTTTAACACGTGTCTGACGTGGCGGTGAATTTTATAAATATAAATATGATTGAAGTTTAGGTTATTGTATGAAGGGCTACACTGTTTTTCTAAATTTTTAACTATAGTTTCGGCTTTTTCTGCATCTGTGTAAACAATGTTCAGGTTCAGATTTGAGAGGAAGAAGAGATTTGTTTTTGTTATTGATGTTTCTCAGGAACTTCCAGACGGTTTGATCACCAGGTGATATGGAGGCTAATTTGTCTTCCCATAGTTTGTTTCTGTGAGCTTTAAGTGCATCTCTCACTGCACTGTTCATTTTGGTGAGATATTTTTTGTCTTGGGGTGCTCTGGTGTTGTGGTATCTTTTTTTTTGCTTTATTTTTTTCCCTGATTAAGTTCATTATATCATCTGGTAGTCGTTTAGGCTTAAAAGCAATTGAATTTGAGGTGATAGATGCTATGGCTGTGTTGATTTGATCAGTAAGTTTATTGACTGCAGAATCAATTTCTTCCTTGGAATTAATATGAGGGACGGGATCAATGTAGTTTGGAAGCATGTTGGATAGTTTTTCCCAGGGAATGAAGGTGTGAGGCGAAGGGGGAAGTCCCCTCTGATGACCCAGTTGGAGCAGAATAGGATTGTGGTCTGATGATAATTCATTCAATGATTCTAGGGTGTACTGCAGGTTGACATTCTGAAGGACAGCTATATCCAAGACGTCGGATGAGCCAGTCGGACTGTGGTGAGTTGGCACTGAGGGGCCAGCCAATTAACTCAGTTTGTCTGTTTTTTGGCAAATGCACTCTCTGTAATTTGCAGGGTGGGAGCCACCACAATTAGCGCACTTAGCCGGGGTAGTTTTTGGCTTGGAGCATGTATGTGTGGGGTGGGTATCACCACATTTTAAACATCTGTATTGAGCTTTGCACAACTTCTGGGCATGACCAAATTTTTAGCATCTATGGCACTGCCCAGAAGAGGCCCTCTTCCTAAGTGGCTCCGGTGAGACCTTAAGCCCACAGATTGTCTTCAAGTTATAAATATTTTTATAGATATTGTATATTTCCACCAATACCAGAGGCATAGGGGGTCTTGTTTGATCTGTACATTCTGCTGACCTTTATGGGAGGCAGATCTTGCATGTTGAGGTCAGCAGCTATTTCAGCTGTTTCAATGTCTTCTGATGCTCCTCGGAGTATCACTTTTAAATTTTTCTCAGAAGTAAGTGTGAAGGTATGATATTGTATACCTCTTACATCCAACTCATTAGTTAAATTTTTAGTCAGTCACCGTAGCGGACTGAATTTTGATGCCCTCCTCTGTGTTCTTGGCAGTGGAGTAATTTATCTGCAGGTTGGCCATGGTGGTTCTTAAGGCTGCGCATCTCTGCTTTTCCCTAAGAATGACTGGAGGCAACTTTTCATTGGTGGAGGCAGAGGAATCTGTGTTGTGGGCATCTTCATCCATGCCATTTTTGTTTGCTGACTCCGAGGCGCGAGTTTTGCGCGCGTGCGTCTCTCCTTGATCTGAATTAGTAGAGTCCGAGGTTACTAGATTTAATTTTGAACTGAGGTTTTAATTTCGTTTGAGGATTCCTGAACGTCTTCAGGAATCCTCAAATCATCAAACGAAATCTTCGTTTGAGGATTCCATTTGAGGAACGTCTTCATTTTGATTTTCATCAGTCTTGGGTAAAGAGTAAAAATTTAGGAAGCCGGGCCATTCAAGCTCGAACTTCTTAAGGAGTTTCTTTATGAAGCTGAATGCCAGCCCTTTATCTAGAGAGAGTCTATAATGATGTCAGGATCTATCATGTTTGATGGCCATTTGAGCCATCAAACATGATAGATCCTGAATAGATCATAAATTTCCTTTGAAGTTTATTTACAAGAATAAGCGCTGGCTCTTCATCCAGAGAATCTGTGAGGGCGTCCAAATCTAACACATTCATCATTAACGATTAGCGTATAAACGCAAGTAAATCCTGCAAGTATATGGAGCTGAAATAGATGTGCTAACAATGCCGATTCCAGCGGCTGTTAGGCCTAACGAATCGCCCTCGTTGCAATTCCAGTCCATTTACCTGTGCTGCTGTTCTTAAATACAGTATAATCCGCAATTCAATAACTTTAATCACGTCTCTGCTAGTTAATCCAGCAGCTACACTACAAAACCAGAATTTCTCATATTTAATTAACACGTTCTACCGAGAAGAAAATCCACAACCGTCATACGTTCACTCCTAACCTCAGACCACAGCAATGACTACTCTTATTGCTTCTGTTATATTCATAACATTTCATGCGCCACGGTCCACACTAGTGACGAATCTGCTTTATTATTATTATTATAATTTTATTTTAAATACTAACAGATTAAGGACCTTTATTCTTTCCTTATTCTCTTACTTCTTTCTTTCCTTTTCTTTTCTAATTAATAAGCAGTTTTACAAATTACTTAAAATAGGAATATACGAATCATCGATGATCGCTATCATGGTTTTTGTGAAAAATTATGTCTAGATGAAAAGCTACCGATCTTTATAAATATCGTGACGTTTACGTAGTCTGACTAGAAGGATGGATATCTTGCATCAGGGTGACAACAGTGTCTGTATCCGCTCGTAACTATCCAAGAAGAAAGATCAAAATTTTGATCAGCCGCTAATGTTTTTCTCTAATCAAACAGGAAGGCCGTATACAAAATTTAGTATTCATAGGATGTTACCATCACTTATATATGCATTATATAATGGTTCAGTACGTCCTTTATCGTCGCCAAAGATAACGACACATCAGCAAACAACGATGGAAGAAGTTTTTGATAAAACATCAAAACCGGTACGGTTTTGACAGTAAAAATTGTTGTCGTAGTATACCGTATATTAATGATGATTGATTAAACTAAAACTCAAAACACAGAATTAGTAAACGTGAATGTTTCTGCTTTGCTACGTAAATAACTGAACTTTGTACTACATTGAATGAACATCCAACTGAGTAATGGCATGATCAACTGTTCAAAACTAATAAATACATGTTTCTAATGAAAATTTACGAATACAAGTTCAGAGAATGCGACATTAGGCATTCTGATTCTTTCAGGAATTTAGTTCATTTTATTCAGAAACTATCTAATATTTCCATCCTAACAAGTTTGAACACACACACACACACACACACACACACACACACACACACACACACACACACACACACTCTCTCTCTCTCTCTCTTTAAACCAGTGTATCCGCATGAAGCGTTGGGCCATTATCAAAGACCCTTCTCACCAGATGCCGCAAGATTGTTCAAGCAGTGCTTTCGGTCCAACTTCTTTAAAATGGACAATTGTTTTACAAGCAACTCTTTGGCCACGGGGAACCCTTTATCTCGCACTTCTGTTGATCTCTTTACGGAAAACTTTGAAAAATAGTATCTTTCTTAAGGTGACACAAAACTTGCTATCTTGTGAAGATATGTTGACATTTTAATAGTATGTAAACATGATGTCTCTGATTTAAATAACTATCTTCACTTTCTCAATTCGTTTCAAATAAGAATTAGAGTGAGGATAAAGTACATTTTTTTTCGAGGTTGTAAACTAAATAAAAACAGAAGGCGGCATTTCATGAACATTTTCCAAAAAGCTCACCTATATTGGACGCTATCTGCATGTTTTGTCTATACCACCATTTCAAAAAATTACCTTAATTCACACTCTAGCAAAATGAGTAATCTCCATTTTAAAAAATAAAGATAAGCTAAAAGAACTTGTCTCTTCTCTGCCAGTTCACCTTAATGGATAATTGTAAGAAAACTATCCAGAGAACACCGTTTTATGCTACTCCTCTCTGCCTCGAACATTCAATTCAACACAGAGACTGTTTCCATCTAATACATTGGAAAATTTTCCATAAAGATCACTGCGTCACAATATCAGAGTAAATTACATAAAGTTGTCTGAAGTATGCGTAACCCCCTTAGTTCTACGAAAGACAGTAAACCCCCCCTTTTTTTTTTTTACAAACATCCCGGTTTTTAAATAATTCGTATTTTTGTCATCCACCTTCCAGATCAAATAAGGAGACGTTTTCAAATAAGGAAATAGAGAACATCTCTACAATGCGGCATACGGACGGGAAGAAAATTCTGGTCTTGCACATCAGTTATCTACTATTACCACACCATCGATCTGAGATATAATCCTACCCAGAGGATAATTTCCCTTTACATTGAATCAAGTAATCCACTGTGTCATTCACTCTATGATTCGATGGTTCCCTTAACAGAAACCAGGGATTCATCTTAAACGATGTCTGGAAGTGATTAATTAGTCTCTCAATATACTTGAATTCAAATTTTCCAACAGTCGCCTCCAAATAGTGACCTGTCTTTTAGGACTGGCTGGAACCTGTGGCTCAAAGCAATCCTAAAAGACAGATGACGAGTTCCCCGCACAGCTAGTGACTTTTTGCTTGTTACTTTTCTAACGGTTCAGCTAAATTTTGTTTTAATTTATAACTTTTTCTTAATTTACTACCCTGAAGAAACCGTGGTCCTTACTATGTGAAACTAATTCTCCTAGAAAGGCTTATATGTTGATTATACATGATTATTAATTAACTTAAGGAATTCACAACGTACACTAGAATATAAATTAAATTAAACTTTAATATATATTTCCAATATTTCGGAAACGTCACGTTGCCATCTTCAAGGGAACTTAAAATAAAAACACGTGCACGCATGCACTACACACAGTAAATGAGGACGAAGCGAGGAAGCTATTGTTTCTCCTAAAAGTCCTGATGGTGCCCCCTAGCGGGCTATGTAGGTATTCTTGGCCGTTGGGCTGAAGGTCTCCTGATGTAAGTCTCCCAAATTTGGGGAAGTCTCATTGCAACCAAATTTGTTTGGTTGCATGAGACCAAACATGTAAGTTTGGCATGTTTCTTAGGGCTGAGGCTGATTCCATGAAAAGTCTTTCAAACTTGAACTTGCTATGGTGTATTATTTTGGCTTTCTTCCACCCTCAGTCCCAAGCCAAACCTGCCAAACCTCAACAAATTTGGTTGCATAAGACTGCCCAAATTTGGGAGACTTACATCAGGAGACCTTCAGTCCAATGGCCAAGAATACCTACATAGTCTGCTAGGAGGCAGTATCAGGACTTTGAGGAGAAACAATAGCTTCCTCGCTTCGTCCTCATTTACTATGTGTAGTGCCTGCATGCACGTGTCTTTATTTCAAGTTCCTTTGAAGATAGAAACGTGACGTTTCCGAAATATTGGAAATATATATTAAAGTTTAATTTAATTTATATTCTAGTGTACGTTGTGAATTCCTTAAGTTAATTAATAATTATGTGAAACTAAATGGCATATAATCTAGACAAGTATAATCTATATCTTATAACTATGTATCTAAAGATTTTCATACAATTTCTGTTCTTATTTATACTTGAGTAATGTTATCAGATATTAAATACACAATGTTGATAAAAGTATTTGGACAGCTTACGTGCCAAGCAAATTTCGGATCCTACCACATGCAAATATTCAGGGAGTGTCTACATAAGTCTAGTAATAAAAGGTGGGATGTAATGCATGTTTTGCACTGTACTCGATGTCAAGATGCGACGTTTACCTGAATTGACAACCCAACTACCATCCCACTTCAACGTGGGATGGTAGTTGGTGTCATAAGTGGTCTTTCTGTCTGTCTCAGTGCACCGAAATCCATTGTGTCATTCATCGATTGAAAGTTTATGGTGCTACCACAGCAGACTCAACCTGTAAAATGCTACAGGGACATCTGTCAGCAGTAAAACTGTCTGCAGAATTGCATGACTAAGCCACACATCATCTCCCCCCCCCCTCAACGACAAACGACGTTTGGACTGGTGTCTTTCACACCGTTGCTGGACCGAAGATGATTGGAAAAGGGTTCTGTGAAGCGAAGAACACGCGTCCAAATGTTTCACTCTGATGGTTGTGTTTGGATCTGAAGACTATTTGGAGAATGCCTCCAGCAGGACTGCATCATTCCAACTATCAAGTTTGATGGAGGCTTGGTAATGGTATGAGGGTGGATGTGTGATGTCCAGATAGCCATGACGTTTGATGACTATCTGGACATCCCAGACAACTTCATGCTTCCGAAGATGTGGAAGTACTTCAACTATATGTTAAAGAGAATCATGGAACTGGAAAACAAAAATCAAAACATCAGTGAGCACCGCTAGCTACCGATATGTAAGGAATCCAGCGTAAAGAAACATATGACTTGAAATATCAGGTCTTGAACTTTTGGATTTGAAGATGGGAAACTGTTTACTCTATATGTGAAGTATACTGGAGGACGTGAGGGAATCACTAGCTCTGGATGTGATGGTGGATTGAAATGAAACTCAGAATGTTCATTCCATAATCTGGTAAATCGGCCAGAAGAATACACGCATTTTACACCTAAGGATATACAGAGGAATAGCAAAATAATGGAAACACCTACAAATTTTTTAGAGAATTTTTTTATTAATAAGCTGTAGATCCACGTCTGATACAAGTCATGTACATAGGATAAGTTGAAGTTGCCCGCTAGAGGGCCAGACGAATGGTTGTGTTTTCAGAGAGCTTCCGAAAGCTAAGTACAATTTTGAGTAAAAATTAGAATATAGGTTAAAATCATAACGTAATATTGCCTAATTTTGGTAGCTTGTTGTGTCTGTGGGATTTTGGTGTGAATTACGTTATTTAATTTAGTATATAACGTTACGTTTCATAGATTTGAATATGGCGCCAAACGACGTAAGATAATGGCGTCCAAAAATACGACGCCATTGTACAAAAACTATAATGTGAGAGAGTTTGTCCAATGTGATGTGTGTGGGATGTATGCATTCCCGAATGAGGCTGGAATTTGGATTGAAAGTGATAGTGGTGGGAGAATGAGCAGAAAGTGTAAGCAAAGTGAGGAGTTGAAGTATGTGTCAGGTAGTGAGATAGTTATGGTTGAAGAAAGCCAGAATGTGAGTGAAAATAGTGGCTTGATAGAGCATTGCGATGTACAAGATGGCAATGAGAGCGGTGATCTAAGAAAGAGTGAAAGCAACCATACTGAGAGAGAAAATGGTTTAAATGATAAAAATAATGAGGAATTATTTGTAGGAAGTGAGATCGCTAGGTTGCGCGCAGTGATACAAAATGCGCAGCGGCAATTAGAGCACCTGCAAAACTCTTTCCAGAGTGATTCGGCTAACGTAAAAAAACAGTGCAAGAATGAGAGTTTCTGAAATGAAGGAAAGAGTGTTGTATGGTGACTCGTTATTAAGAGGGGTGATAGATGGCAGTGTAACTAAATCGTACTTACCGGGTGCGAAATTTAAGGATGTAAGTGAGAGTATTAGAGTGCAAAAACAGAGGGTGAAAGAATTAATAATTGTGGCGGGTACGAATGAATTGAAAGGTGATAAATTTTTTATGAGAGAGGACTTGAAAGTATTGTTAAAGGTAGCGAAAGAAAAGAGTGACAGAGTTGGAATGGTTAGTCTGTTGCCGCGGTATGACAGAGAGGAGTTTAGGAGGAGGGCCATAATCGCAAATGACATTATGCGTAGGTTATGCAGACGGTGTGGTGTGGAATTCGTGGACGTGTGGAATGAGTTTGAAGGGCGAAAGGACTTATACAAGATGGATGGCCTGCATTTGAATGGACTTGGTGTGCGGAGACTGGAAAGAGTGTTGCTGAATGAAGTGAAAATGGATGTGCAAAACCAGGGAAACTAGAACTACCAAGGGGGGGGGAATGGATATGCAGACATCAGTGAGACAGATGAGTGTAAGAATGTATATAATGTACCCCCGAGCCAGCACTAAGGACAAAAAATGGGAATGGGTCATTTAGAATAACGTATCAATATAGGGGTGGGACTAAGGGATCACTGCATTTCATGTATACTAATGCCAGGAGTATTAGGAACAAGAAGGAAGAATTTTTGGCCTTGATTGGCTCTTCCTGGCCACAGGTTTTTGGCATTAGTGAAACATGGCTGACGGAAGAAGATATAGTTAGTGGGATAGAATGTGTAGGTTATAGTGTGTTTAGGAGGGACAGAGAGAATAAAATGGGGGGAGGGGTATTATTGATGATAGCTGATGAACTGCAGCCAATTGTATCGCAGGATAGTGAAAGGAGCTCATTTGAGGCTATTTGGTGTGAGATTGAGACTGGCAGAATAAAATATACAGTTGGGTGCTGCTATAGACCAGGTGATGGAATAGATGGTGGAGATAGTATCCATAAGCAAATAGAAGAAATGAGTGGAAGGAGGGTAATTATTATAGGGGATTTCAACTATGGTAACATTGATTGGAAGGAGGAGAGGACACATGTGAGGAAGGAAAAGGATTTTATTCAATTATTAAGGGATAACTATCTGAGACAGCATGTAATTGAAAATACTAGGGGTGTGAGAGTGCTTGACCTGGTAATAGCATCTGAGAATTTGACTGTAATGAATATGACCATGTTGCCACCTATTGGTGAGAGTGATCATAAGGTCTTGACTTGGGAGGTGGCTAAAGGTGTGGAATTTTCGATTAAGACAGGGTATATGTGGAATTACCGTGCTGGCAAGTATGACAAGCTTAGGAGATTGCTTGGATCAGTGCCATGGCATGTACAACTGCAAGGGCTGGACGTCGACAGAGCATGGGAAGTGGTCAAGGAGCATTTACAGGAGGTAATGGCTGATTGTATACCTAGGGTCCGAATAGTAAAACAAGTAGGGGTTAAATGGATGAATAACACCATTAAGCTTGAGCTGCAAAAAAAGAAACAACTGTGGAGGGAATTTAAAGAAAGGGGTGACCTGCAGGCACACGAACGGTATAAAGTGCACGCCAGAAAGGTAACGAGTGTGGTAAAAAAAGCAAAAGCGGATTATGAAAGGAAACTAGCTTTGCAAGCAAAAGAGAATCCAAAACAGTTCTTTCAATATGCTGCAAGCAAGAAAAAAACTGTACACGGCAAAATGATTTTAAGGAATGACGACGGTAAGGAAGTCACTGAATCAGTCGATATAGTGGAGTTACTGAGCGCGCACTTTGCAAAAGCATATCATCCAGGTGGTGACATTGAAAAAGTGAAGGAACCATTAGTTTATACGGGAATAGTGATGAATGAAGTGGAGGTGACTAGTCTATTACAGAACCTTAATGTGAACACATCTGTGGGATTGGATGGTATACCGGCACGGGTCTTGCGTGAAGCGGCTAAAGAATTATCAGTGCCCTTGACTATGTTGTTTAATCTGAGTCTCAGGTCTGGCTTAGTCCCGAAGGTGTGGAAAGAGGGGAAAATAGTTTCACTGCATAAAGGAGGATCCAAGACTACGGTTGCAAATTACCGACCTATCAGCATATCAGGAGTCGTTGTCAAGGTCTTAGAGAAAGTAGTCAAGGGGGAAATACAGGAATGGATTGATGAAAACGAGATACTGTACAGGGGACAGCATGGCTCTGTGAAGGGTAGATCATGCTTCAGTAACTTGCTCAAGTTTTATAACAAGGTGACGGCTGAACTGGATAAGGGAAATGGGTTTACAGTGATACTGCTGGACCTGGCAAAGGCGTTTGACAGGATACCACATGGAATACTAATCCGTAAACTACAACATATGGGAATGGATATAGGGTTGGTGAGATGGATAGGTGGGTGGTTGATGGAGAGATATCAAAGAGTAGTTTATTCATGAGTAGAGTCCAAAAGACGGCCTGTGACTAGTGGTGTGCTGCAGGGTTCTGTTCTTGGACCACTGCTGTTTAATCTGTTCATTAACGATATAGGGAAGGATCTAAGTGGAAAAATTCATTTGTTCGCTGATGATGCAAAGTTGGGTAGGGCAATAGTGAATGCAGAAGATGTCAAAGTCTTGCAGGATGACTTAGATAGATTGGAGTTCTGGCTAAGGAGAATGGATGTCAATTTAATGTGACAAAATGTAAGGTTATGCATTTTGGGGTGAAAAGATTAGCAGCAGTATACCACATTGGTGGAACTGTACTCCAAGAGATTGATGAGGCCAGGGACTTTGGAGTGTTGGTGGATAAGGAGATGAAGTCTAGGGGGCACACTGCAAAAGTAGCTAAATCAGCTCATCAACTCACTTGGTTGTTGAAAAATACCTTGACGAGCAGAGACAAGCAAGTTATTGTACCTCTGTACCGAGCCTTGATAAGACCTCATCTCGATTACTGTGCCCAGATTAGGTCACCTTGGTTCCTTCTTGATGGGGAGGAGGTGGAGAGGATCCAGAGGCGAGTGACTAAGATGATAACAGGTCTATGGAATGAACCATATGAGAACAGGTTGAAGATTTGTGGGTTGCAGAAACTAGTTGATAGGCGGAGGAGGGGAGATATGATTGAGACATTCAAATTGCTAAAGGGATTCTATAGGATTAATTCAGAGGATATTTTTGAGATCAGGACTGGTGGTGGGAGAACTAGGGGACACCTATGGAAGCTGGGCAAGAGTGTGGTTAGCAGGGGTGTTAGAGCTGGGTTCTTTACCTTTAGAGTGGTAAATGAGTGGAATAAGCTGCCAGAGTCTGTTGTGGATGCTATGACGGTGAACGAGTTCAAGACAAGGTATGATAGATACTGTGAGAATGTAATCGCATAGTTGTGTGGACATGATGTTTAGGGCCTCCCTCGATGAGTCTAAGGACTCCTGGAGTCCCCCGAAATAATAATAATAATAATAATAATAATAATAATAATGTAATTTGAGACCCTTCTTCCAGCAAAATATGTCACAACTGTGCCAGTGATGTTGCAGGCGGAAAATGTGATCGAACATTCGAGAACTGATTGGACACCACGCCTTGTCTGTTTCCATATCTTGTCATAATCTTCGATACTGTGGCTCGTGATACACCTACGATTTCTGCCGTTTTGGTTACGGCAGTTCCTGCAAGCCGCACTCCAATGATCATGCCTTTTTGAAGGTCATTGAGGTCTGACATTTTGCACACCAGGTGCACAACAACAGTCACAGAGAAAACGTCATCCGCGATGTGAGATATATAATACGGTACAGTATGATATCGGCTATCACATAGCAGTGCCATAGTCGATGCTCAATTAGCTGTTGTGCAGTTAGTGTGCAAAATGTCAGACCTCAGTGATCTCCAAAAATGTATGATCATTGGAGTGAGGCTTTCAGGAGCTGCCTAATCAAAACGGCAGAAATCGTAGGTGTATCAGGAGCTACAGTATCGAAAATTATTACAAGATATGGAGATGGACAAGGCGTTGTCTCCAATCGGTTCTCCAAGGTTCGATCATATTTTTCTGCCTGCAACATTGCTGACACAGTTGGGACATATTTTGCAGGAAGAATTGTGCCAAATTCCATTATCTTATGTACATGCCTTGTATCAGTCTATTCCACGTCGAATTCATGGTGTTCTAACAGCTCGAGGTGGGCCTACAGTTAATTAATAAAAATTCTCCAAAAAATTTGCATTTGTAGGTGTTTCCATTATTGTGATAACCCCCTGTATATTAGGACATAAGACTAACATCGCCTTTTTTCTAAAATTACGAGTATGAAGGCCATTCTGGGCAGATCGTGGATGTTAATCGCTTGTAAGTACCGCAGATTGTTATTCATTATTATTACTATATTATTACTCAATCAAAAGACATAATCTGGAACATACTTTCATATCAGACTTCGATTGTAATGACTAACTTCTTTACACTAAATGTATACACTTATTCTCTCATTGTATGACCCAATCAAGATATACACTTCAAAATGGAACGAGTAAAAATAAGTTGCTCCTAAACATCTTTCTTGTTCAAGGAAAATACTAAGAACAGCAAGTGGCAGTGGATCAAAAGATTTTCTTATGATGCAAGGTCATTAGAAATACCTTTCATTTTATTTTTATTTTTAATATAGAAATCCAGGCATTAACTCTATGGATTTTCCTATGAAGTCCGTGGACAAAATACACAACTTACTCATGGCACAGAAATGCTGTAGCTGTTAAGTTCAATTTAACAACTGTCTATCTTTTTCAGTTTTTAAATTTCCAAACACAAACTTAGGTCACACTACACTGATCGATATCTGTTTCACCCATCCAAGAGTTATTTATAACTTAATACAGTTCAATAACATAATTCTGTTTTAACAGTTGACTAATTTTGAATTTTGGGTTGGAATTAGGATCGACGCAACTAAGTTGTGACTAATATGTATGTCTGTTCATTGTGTTCTTTGACTGGATTATGAGCTGATTTGTTGGGATGAAAAACCCAAATTTTGGGAGGAAAAAGCTCTTCTATCTTCATATAATACTTGTTAAACGCTTTCAATTCACAAGTCTTGTAGAGACACCTCTCATCACGATATTCAAAACTTAGGTTTTAACGAAAACTAACACATTGTCTTCGCAACCGCTTATGGAGGCACCTATTCATCTGTTATCTAATGTTTCATAAATGTGTAAAGAAATTTATTGCAGTCTTCATTCTTTGGGTCGGTCAATGGAACGTTCGCTAAGACAAACCTTATATAGGTCTGAATTCACTGCGCCATGGACTAGTTTTCAATAATTTCAGTGTCCCTAAAAATTCGACGTTTCGTACTGCATTAAGTTCAGAAAACCAGAAAGAGGTTCTTTTTCTCAAAAGGTGTAACTCTTTCACATGTTTTCAGAAAAGGATATTCTCCCTGTCGAAAAATCTGAAAGACACGGGACAAACACAAAATGCAATATTTCACCAATGGATCTCTTCGCTTTTGGCATCACAAAAAATAATACACTGAAATTTACTGTAGAATATTTCTGACACAACTACAATAAAGCAGAATTGAATGCCAATCAAGAAATGAAATAGAATGGAATAAACTAGTTCTTGTTGTCAACATTCTAAACAAGTAAGCAAGGGTAAATTGGAAGAGTGGGATTAAATTGGATTGTTTTGAATTATGGAAGAAGCAACTGACACAATGAAGCTAGCGTATTCTGTGTGATCGCAGTGGCGCACCCAGGGGTGGGGGGGGGACCCTGGCCCTTTCCAAAGAAGAAAAGAAAAAACACTAGAAAATTTTCCGGAAATCTTTTCCTAATTAAAATTCATGTTTTTTATTTATGTTGTCTCGTATCTTCTATTTCTATACCACTTATGAATTAGCGATCATCGCAGATGTTCAGTAGGTCGTGTACGATGGGTAGTGTGTATTCTCAAATCGTCTACTCAACCTCCTCCCCCACAAGATTAAATCCTGAGTGCGCTACTGGTTGAGCGTATGTATTCTTCTGGAAGATTGGCTAGCAGGATGAAACCAAGAGCAGGACAACATGCATTGATGTCTAATTGTCAAGGTGAGAGAATGACTTAATTTAATGAAAGTATTATCCTGATGAGTAAACGGCAGGGGAAACGGCAAAAACTCCTAAAAATATGCACTGTCTCTGGAGCAATACGTTTAAAATATGCATTTGTATATATTACCTATCCTATTAATAATAATAATAATAATAATAATAATAATAATAATCTGCGACTTCTAACGAAATCATGAAATATGCGAATCTTGGATTTAAATAAGTGAATAAAACGTGAAACAAGCAGTTAACTTTTCGATCAGGCAAATTGCAATATGCAATGTTTTCGGTGTTGAGAAAGAACGCACTTAAAGTCTCAGTGCACACGTAAATATGAAAGATCATTGCTACTGATATTTTTTTTTCTTGACAAATTCTCTCGACGAGCTAAGGGATTAAATAAAAGAACGGATGAGAACACATCATTGGAAAATAACATTCGCTCAACCATCACTAAAATCATTCATCGGAAAAATAAAAATAAATAACGACCGAAGCGGCTAGGGATAACTTATGAGCGCCTCTATCTCTTCTGCTATATATTCAAAATTTGAAATTACTATGGTTTCTATCTAGAAAAGCGCATTTATTACTTCGGCATCATTATTCATTTTTTATATGACAGTAGCAGTAGAATTTTTTTAAATATATATCTATACTAAATCTCATTTATCTTCAAACCTGGAACTTACCTCCCCTCCCAAGCTATAGTCTACAGACACGAATACAAAATACAATACTTATTCCTCAAACCTTGGTTAGCGCTAGGAGTATAGTGAAGGCGCCTGGATCCGATTCGGATAAACAATTCGAAGACAATCATGACTATAGAAAACTTCACGATGCAGAATTATTGGTTAAAAAAATGAAATGCATACCTTTCAGAAGCGTTGTCTTTACTTAGCTTTGTTAATTCCAAAGTTGAAATAAACGGCATACACCTTCATCCATTTATTTTTATTAATCAACTTATGGTGCCTATGTAGCTTGTGGAAATGTGTTTGCATCCATTGAGACAGGCCACTCGAAGAAAGACTGTTAGAGGTTCGATTTTAGTCGTTGACGAGGAATTTTTTCCTAAGCCTTTCTTTTGTCGGTTCTCGAGTTAATCCATCTCCAGCAACAGTATTTTTTTTTTTTTTTGTTCTTGTTTTGTTGGTCTCTTTCCTCCCCAGATACTCGAATGTTTAATTCAGCATCTCAAAATTATTGCAGATCCCACACTTTTACAAATAATAATACCAGTGCTAACGTTTAGGGCTAGGAGATGGGAGCAGTTGTCTGCCATACTCTCTTCTGTTGAAAAGCCATGATGAACTGACTATCGGTAAAGGATTAGAGGATGGAGAATGGCTATCCGCCAGTTTTTTATTTTTTCCAAAAAGTTAGGATTAAAGGAATTCTGCGCATTCCCTTTGAGGAATTTAGGCGTTAGAGGATTTTATTTTATTCGTTCGCAAAGCATACTCAGATGTTTCCAAGGTTTTATTTAGCTTCAGGAAAATATTTAGCGCTGTGTCCAGAAGACTCACAATAATTAAATTCATTTTATGATGTTTGATGGCGGCGAGTTATTTTACGCTCCGTACCTTGTATATCGCGCACTGGTCTAGAGATAGAAGTCGCAATAGTAGAAACGTAGCTATTAAAAGTAATTTTTTTTTCATATATTCCATGCAAAATAGAATATCAAACTGTCTTATCTGAATAATAATAAAATTAAATGGAGGATATATTTAGAAAGAGGAACTCAAGAAATGAAATGCCTCTTGCAACAGTAAAAAAAATGATGAACAAAAGCAAATAAGTGCCTGGAGCGTACCACTCTTTGTGGATTCGAATCCTACCGTGAGCACGGTGTTTGTTAGGGGTCTTTCGGTGAGAAACCGCCATCCTGCTTATTAGAGACCTGAAGTGACTTGAAAATATTCCATGTTTGGTCTCTGCAGCAGAGTTTCGTTTACAAATTATCTAGCCCATAGACTACCAACGGCAGTAATAGACTGGTGTCCAAAACCTAAGGACGACCTACATTTTTACCTGTACATGAAAAAATTTGCATGGCTACAGCCAAATGTGGACATAAATTTATTGCCAGCTTACTAACAGATTATATACACACAAAAAATGTTATAAATTTCGTACAAATTAAATTGCAATAAGTTACAAATTTCCCAAGGATGTACTTAAAGAATTAATGTAGTGCTTACAGAAAACTATGCGGAGAGACATTACTGTGTGGAATGTGTTCATCCCGAACTGCGATGCAGCACTCCCAACGTCGTACTATGCTTGGCACCAAGTGATTCGGGAGTACATAAGGCAAACTTGTCCACTCCTCCTTCAAAGCAAGGATAGAACCTTGTTTATTTGTTTTATGGAGGGGAATTTCGAGCAGCAATACGTCTCCCTATTGCGTCCCAAACGGGTTTTATGGAGTTGAGATCTGGGAGCGTGCTGGCCACTGGATTCAATTAATATCCTCGGTCTCCAGAAGAATCTCCACTGCTCGTGTACGATGTGGTGCGGTATCATTATCCATAAAAATGAATTCTTAGCCTCCAGCACCACGGAATAGTCGAACATGACATTGAAGAGCTTCATTACAATATCGTTCATCAGTCATTGTCCCTGTTTCTAGCACTTGTAGCTCAGTGCGCCCATTAAGCATAATGCCTCTCCACGCGATGACATCCCCGCCAGAACCGCAGTGTTTCAAGAACATTTTCGCGATTGTAAGCAATACCACTTTTGCGCCATATCAAGTGTCGGTCTAGAATCGGAGGAAAGACTAAAACAACTCTCATCTATAAAGAGTACATTAGTCCATTAGTGTCTTTTCCAATTTTTATGGATACAACATCACTGAAAACCTGTTCAACGATGAACTGTGAATAAAGAGACGCAGACTACAGACGTACGGGCGTATAGGCCTACTAGTCGCAGATGTCTTGCCACGGTTTGTCGAGATATGCGTTTGTAAGTTGGCTCTATTGAATGGAGCCAACTTACAAACTGACACACCACCTGTCGTGGTGCGTCGATTACGTTTTGCTGTTATAACCAAAAATCTGTCTTTATTCTCCGTGACAGAGCGAGAGCGACCTCTTAGCAAACGTCTGGAACGCATTCATTGGTTTGAAGCACTGCCCAGAGCCTAAATACAACACTATATGCGATTCCATTCTCTGGCAATATCAGTAATTCTGAAGTCTTCTTCAAGCTTTCCAATAATTTTTTCCCGAGGGGAAATCATCTAGATCATGTCTTTGAGACATTACAAGACATCCAAATTTGCAACTTTATTCCTTCACGAAAAGAGCTTCCTTCAAACACAATTCGCTTAGCGCAGCCTTTTGTCCTGTAATCATAGAAGTTCATATTCTGAAACTTTTATTGTTCTGTGTAGTTAACTAAAGAGGTCATTATATAGAAGTAGGAGAGTAGGGAAAAGAAGTCTACATTGTATGCAAAGTCTGGAGATAAAGATGTAGCCACTATCGCATGTGGTGTGCGACCAAAGAAAAAGAAATAGAAAGTCAGAAAAATACCCCGATGAAGAAGTCGAGGGGATGGGGGGGGGGAGCTCATAAAATAGAAATTTACTTAACAGACTTTTCTACCAAATCAAATTAAAAATGCCTTACAGTTATCATGCACTCCCACTTGATTTTGTTTCAAACTTTTCCATGGTATTTGTCCAAAGATAGGTGAAATAAACAGTGACACCCTTGATCGACAATGACGGAATCCATTCTGATTATCACTTATTAGCTGAGAGGCTGGCGGTATAGAAAGTAGTGTTTTAGTGTTTATAGATTTCTCCAATGTTTTAAAATGAACTGAAGTAATAGCGGGTTTATGATAATTTCAGATTTGTCATCTTTCCTCAGGAATAGGCTGAACATCAGCTAATTACAAGTCGCAAAATAAATACAAAAGTCACTTTTGGAGCACAAACATTCAAAACAGAGAAATGCATCGTAACTAGAAGACTTTTAGGTATGTAGTTTACATAGAATCCTGAAATTTTTTTCTGAAAAAAGAACAGGAGGCATTGTGAATGCCTTTCTGTTGCAGTGATATTCTGAAGCTTTGTCATCGCGTTGTTTATTTTACTAATATCTACTTTAAAATTGTAAGTTGAGTAACCCCGTACACGAGAGGATGTTCAACGAACAGTACATATTACTGTGAATCGGCAGAAAGATGAAGAGAATGAAGAAACTTGTTAACCTTGAATTTGAAGATCTACAGATTGTCCTCTCTGAGAAATTCTAAAGTGAAAAAAATAAAAAAAAAGAAAGAAAAGAAAAGAAAATTTTGTTTCATGAATTTGGAGCTAAGTATGAAAGACGTGACTAACTGCTGCGAGTCTTCATAGATTAAGATGAGAATGGAGGAATTAAATTGCCAATGCTTCTGATGAACTGCGACACTTGAAACATCTGAAGAATAGTCCCAGTTTCTACGCAAGCAGTAGAAACTGGGACTGTGAAAGAGTGGAGTGGCTTCGTGAGAGATGAGCACTAATCTAAACGCTTTCTCTCTTATGTATTGAGTCCAGGATGCTTAGGGATGTTGTCCAAATAACAGAACAATATTCAATGGTTGAAGATTTGCAAATTCGTACAGGTGCGAAAGAAAACACAAAATTTCTAGGGCGCTGAGGAAGTGTTATTAAAAAGTTAATGGGACATTAACAGAAAACAGAAATATAAAAAAAAATATACTGGATCATGTATGTTTGTGATGTGAAATTGTTAAGATATATATTTTCTGATATATTTTATTTAAGGATTAAAACTAATTCCAGTGTATTTTAAGTAAATATTTCTAATAAATAATTTCCTTCTCTTTTAATTTACTAGTTATAGCCTTCAAAGAAAGCTCGGTCGGTAACGACGATGCTCTCTGAATAAGCATACAATAGCTTTTCAACTAAAGACGCGACGCGTTAGTCAGTCTAATAGGAGGTTTTTCCTTCCGCAAAAGGCAAACATTTTAGAGATAGTGTGAAGCAGTTATACGAGGCAGATTGGTGTAGTGCCAAGTTTTGACACTACACTAATCAAGTAGCCTCCTGCGAAGAATGCTCGCACTCCATGGAAGCGCTGTGTAATAATAACAATGTTGTATATGAATGCCTCGTACCCAGTTGCCACCTTACTCATCCAATACATTCATCAGAACATAGCTAATTGTGATAAAACTTGATGAACTAAAACAACTGAATCAGTTTAACTTTTTTTTTTGAATTTTCAAATTGTATGCGACTTTAACCCCCTCCCACCTCATGTCTCCTTTTTTCAATATATTATAATTCGATTAATGATTGCAATGCTCTTCCTTCTCAATAATATTTAGAACTTCACCCAAGTCCGTATATATTTTATTTATTTTAAGTTATTAAGTAAATATTTTTTATCCAATATCATGTTTTCAAGACATTTTTAAATTCGATTTTCTATGAAAAATATACTGAAAACAACTACGATTGCTGAATTCTTCTTCCCTTCCCCTGTAAAACTTTCTTTGAATCCACGAGCACTTTCATTAGGTCCCTCAAAAGCTTTCGCTGGACTTCATCACCCACCCCGGGATATATATATCGATGGTTTCACGGTATAGTTGCTATGCCTATGTGCTAACCCCAAACTGCCTACGACACACAACAAATGTTTACATAATGAAAGTCAGTAGCAGACAGAGGGCGCCAGGTATCACAGCTTAGAGATGAGAGGAAACAATGCACAATCTTGTCACGTAGAACTAGATACCGAACGTGATCTCTCCTAAAAACACTTTTGATCAAAGTTACTGTTATTCCGTTAAGAGGAACTCTTAATTACGAAATTGTCTGTTAAACATAACAAATGGATATCATTACTCAAGAAAACTACGACAGGCGAAATGTGAGCACAATCAACTGTTTTATATGTTATGAAATTCGTTTATTCCTATATTTTAACGTTCTTGGTAAATGCCAAATGCAAAATTTTATCAACAACGAAAATCAAGAACTGTACCCATACTTAAAATGTTTCATTTATATACTGAACCTGAAACGAGATATTTAGATAACAAACGCTCAAATAACTCGTTTGTTCACGGCAGAATCAACCCGATTCCAATTTTTGTAAGGTAAGACAGACGTGTGAATTGGTTAACACAACGTTAATGTCAGCTTGTAGAATAACTAATATCAAATCGAGAGATTCCACAGCATTTCAGGTGGTATATGATGGTTAACGTGTGCTTCTCTCTCTCATACACATGCATCCAAAATATGTTTGCAATATCTCACAGAAATAAGCTTGATGCCTATGAATTTCATAATGCTAATTTTGAAAGCAATAGTTTTATACCTGGTTTATTTTGGTGAAATAAATTTTCCAAATGCTGCGAAAGTCTTCAAACAGCTTACTCTCCAATATATATATTACAGTGTATTTTATTTTACAGTGTATTTGCCATAGGGATACTTTCACACGCGGACGTTGATAGCTCAGGGGAGCTAATGAAAGTTTATATTTTTAGAGATGGGATATCACAGATAATATGCTGTTGGTCTGAATAGGATATATAAAAGAGATGGCTTCACCGACTAGACCTTCATGCAGCAATATTCAGTAAATTTCAAAAAAAAAAAAAAAAAAAAAAAAAAAAAAAAAAAAAAAAAACATTTGGGCGAATTTTGGAATAAGTTGTAAGGTAGGTTTTCACTCTTCTGCCATATTTCTAGCGATCTACTTAGGAAAACTCCAACAATTGGAGATGCATGATTCATGCTCCGAATGAAAGTTCATAACTTCTTATGTCTGATAAGAACCAATTTATGTAAATTTACTATACGTCAACAATGCATTAATAGATATTTTAAAATAAGAAATAATTACTAATTTGCAGTTTTATTTTGTGTTAAAATTAAGTAATAGATTTGTTTAGAGACATATAGCAGTTAAAATATTATAAATTATGGAATGAACGAATAATAAAAGCTAGAATAAAAATGCCCCGGAAGAAGGAAGAGAAGATGATAATATTGAATTTTATAATCAATTCCAATATATATATATATATATTGGAATTGATTATAAAATTCAATTTTTTATTATATATATATATATATATATATATATATATATATATATATATATATATATATATATATATATATATATATATATATATATATATATATATATATATAATATATATATATGCAAAATATATATATATATATATATATATAATATATATATATGCAAAATATATATATATATATATATATATATAATAAAAAAATTTAAAAATATATTATATAATATTAGCAGGAGACAACTGCAAGAATTGGAAACACAAAAATTAATAATAATATAAGAATATACATGGAGAACATACTCTAAACAGGAATGGTAAAAAATTGATCGACTTTGTAGTTTATAATAACCTTAAAATAATGAATTCTTTCTATAAACATAACATAAATATACTTGGGCAGAAAGAGGATGGAAATCAATATTAGATTATTTTATCTTAAATGAAAAGACATCAAAGTTCTCTTTAAATGTTAGAGTTCACAGAGAATATGAAATAAGGAGTGACCACTTCCTCGTTAAAATAAAATTAAGATTACCATCTAAATGGCTACAAATAACAAGAACAGAAAGGAAATTTAAAACATTTGTTTATAAAACTAGATTATTAAATGACATAAATATACAGTGGCTATATGAACAAAGAATTAACCAATATTTAGATAAAATAAAACGAAATGAAGAAATAGAAATAGAATGGCTTAATATAAAAACGATACTAAATACAGCAGCAAATAAAAGCTTAGGAAAGACCAAAAAATTCAGTAAAAAGAAAAACTAAAGATATGGGACGACAATCAAAGAAAGAATTAAAATGAAAAAAGAAGCCTATCATAAATGGTTAAGCAGTAAAATATTAGGAGATGAAATAGAATATAAAAGAAACCATAGCTAAAAGAGAAATCAGAAAAACACATAGAGAATCATGGAACAAAATTGTTTCTAATTCAAAACATGATTTATATAAAATAAGACCCAATGTATATAAGATTTTGAAACACTGAAGAACAGATACTAAAGAAAACAAAAAATTAAATGCCGAATTAGAAGAATTTCTAAATTTCTATATAGAATTGTGGACAGATAAATATTTTAAAAAAGATAACTGGCAAACATTTAATGAAAATGAAAAAGATATAACTTAGAAATCAGCCTGAAAGAAACAAGAAATGAAAAATCACTTGGAGAAGATAAACCAATATAAATATGCAGGAATAAGGTTCAAAGAAAGACTCCTATTATTTTAAAATAAAATCTGTTCAACTGGTAACCCACCAATCGAATGGAAAAAAGCAAGTGTTCTATCTTTAAAAAAGATAGTATAGTATAGATCAGCGCTTCCCAAACTGTGGGCCGCGGCCCTCTTGGGGGGCCGTAGGTTTTGTTGAGGGGGGGCCGTGAAATAATGAAAACAAATTTAAAATGTTTTAGACTAAGTAGATTTTTTTTTATTTTAAAAGAAACGTATTTAATTTTTATTATTTCTTTTTTTGTTATTTTTTATATTTAATGGAAAAAAATCATACATTGGTGCGGGTTCACAAATTTTGCTTCCTGCGTATTTCAGCGCTTAATGAATATTAGTAAATATATGCTTATTCATATAAGTTTCATTTAAAAACCGATATCTAAGAATTACAGTTTCAAATATTTCACCAGATATTGACTTTTTGTGCAGCAGTATTGAAACACATCCATCACATTAAATTATTAAACTTCTTTTATGTTTTTAATTCTTTCTTTATTACTAATCGTTTTATGTTTCATGTGCTTGTACTGCAAATGTACAATAACAATATATCTGTCTATATAAAAATATGAGATAATGTGGCATGTCAAATGTGTATGTAAGATGCTAAAAATGTAATATTTGCATTTGATTTTTGCAATATTCGCTGTGTATGTTTTGTATTGAATATAAATACAATAAATATTATAATAATATATGTCTATATTGCGATTTTTTTTCGAGGGGGGGGGCCGTGAAATATTTTAATTTTTCCAAAGGGGGCCTGACATCTAGACGTTTGAGAAGCACTGGTATAGATGACCCTAAAAATTATAGAGGTATAAGTATAGTACATTCCTGTTACAAAATATATAGCAGAATTTTAAAAGTACAGAATGGATTTAGAAAAGGACAATCATGTATAGACCCGGACTTTTGCCTAAAATTAATAATAGAGAAAAGAAGAGAATACAATTTAGAAACACATATTACATTTATTGACACCGAAAAAGCATTTGACAAAGTTAAAAGAAGCATTTTAGTTAACATATTAAAAGAAAGACAAATACCAAATAATATTCTAAAAGCTATCATAAGTATATATGAAAATAATCAAATACAAATAAGAATAAATCATGAGCTATCATTATAAGAGAAAGATAAAGGCCGGAACAGGCCACTCTAGGCCTAAATCCTTGATGATGATAATCTTGGCCGGTAGTCGGCAGACTGTTAATTTTTTGTGTTAATTTTAACACAAAATAAAACTGCAAATTACATACATATTATATATACAGCGATGATTTGTATACAGATATATACAAATTATATACAGTGATGGCAAGCTTGGATGTAAGTGGAAAAGTACAGTACCGAATGCCTTCTTCTCCATGCTCTGATAATAAACTAGTACCTTCACCCAGGTACCACGTTTTCAGCTAGTAACGACAGAAAGTATTTACACATTTTTTTACTAATTTTTTTTTGTGTTATCTAAATGGATCTTTTTAAATTTAGTTGATGTAAATCAACGCATTTATCAAGTAAATTTTCGTAAATTGACTTTTATTCAACGCTTGAAACATTCGTGTCTTGACTATTCAAAGTCTAATTCCTATTGCTGTTTTCTATGTGGAGAGGGGGTCGGAAACAGGCTATTTCTGGAGCGATGCGACATTAAAACTACTGATACATTTTTCTTTGAAACTTTTGAGCTTTGATCATTAAAAACTTGGCATCTTAATGCATTTTATAAATCCCGATCATTTAAAAAAATTAAAATAATTAAATAGAAAAGAATCTAGTTAAGTTATTGCACAACATAGTGTGACCATTGTTATATGTAATAATTGAATTAAAAAAAAAAAAATAGAAATTTATCCAATAAGGGCAGGGAAAGTCGGAAAAGTTCCGAAGCTGTGACACTTAAGGATATCCCTTCTCCTTCTACCGAAAAGATCAGTTTAATGTTAAGGTCCGAGCGACCAGGGAAAAAAAAAATTAAGCATAAAAATAGAGGTGTCGCAAATATAATAGTGCTTTAATTTGCTTAACTTGATAGGAACTAATTGGTGCAAATTTCTTTTGATAGCTGATTATGTTTGGTGACTAAGGGAAGTCATTTAGAGGAAAAACAAGCAAAAAACAATAACACGTTTTTTTAACGGATGCAAACTAAATTGAGGAAACTCTCCCTCCCCTTCCCATTTCCAGCTATTTGCGGAATAAGCTGTTCAACTATAGTTTCTGCGTAAAGAATCACAAGCGAGATATGAATCATGCGACGCATGATTCAATTCAAAAAGGGTCTTAAAACTTGGACTGATTTACGATAATGCACAAGCAGCACTAAACGATGAAATTTCGAAATGGCGTCATATAACTGAAAATATATTTTTTTTTTCTGCACTGCAAATAATGGCATTTCGTCAATATGGTAGTAATATCGAAGAAAAGGATTGTGCTGTATTTATAAACCTGATCAAATTTGTAGCCAGTATAAGGTTAGTGTGATTATCGCCAGAAATTCAAAATGAATTGATTGCTGGTGTGAAAAATATGAAGCGAAATAAAACATTCAAATAGTTAAATGTTATGGAAGAGATAATTAACAGGGTACCCCTCAGCAGCATTAGTATAAAGCATAAGCTATGAAGCCGGCGAGTGTAGTGAGGAAGAAGAAATTGGCATATGAGAGGAGATCAGTTGGCTGAAGCAGTAAAGCAAACCCTAGAAAATTCTATAGTTATGTTGCTAGTAGAAGAAAGGGTGAGTAGGGTGAGTGTAGAATACTGACTAGTTGCGGGAGATGGAACATGGATCACATCTGCTGAAGATGCAGCAGAAATGTTAATAGTTAGTGTATTTTGTTGGTGTATTTCATGTAGGGGATTAGGAGTGGTGTTGAATAACAACAGGAAGGAGGACAGAAGACTGACAATTCAAGAATGGAAGATTTTAAGAAGATACTGAGAATTTTCAGTAGTGTTGACATAATAAGACTGTGGGGCCAGATGGGATATCACCACCTATATTACCGGAATGTAAAATAACTGGCAGTGCCCTTGATTTGGTTGCTCAACAAGAGTATGACGACAGGAACAGTCCCAGAAGAATGGAAAGAAAGAAAAACAGTGTGCTGCGTAAGGGAGAATCCAAGTCAGCAGTGTCCAACTATTGCTGGCGTGTATAGCAAGTGTAGTGATGAATGGTTAGAGAGGCTGGCTAGAGACAGAATACAAACGTGGATTGATGTGAATGGAAACCTTTCGAGAGAGCAGTATGAATTTGTTAGGGAGAGGTCTTGTTTATAAATTCGTTACATTTTATAATAGGGTAACTACTGTGTCGGAAAGAGGAGATACTTATACAGTGATTTATCTGGATTTTACTAAAGCATATGAAAGAGTAACACATAATAAATTGCAGTTGAAAGCGAGCAGGATGGAGATAGACAGTGAGTTGGTAGCTCGGTTACAGGAAGAATTTGATAGAAGCCAGCGGGTAGTGTATGAGGGTGCGGTGTCCCAAAAGGTGACAAGTGGTGTACCGAAGGGTTCCGTTCTGTGGCCACTGTTGTTTGATATACAGGATGATTTCAAAATTCCACGTACAAACTTTGAGGGGAGGTAGAGAACATCAAAATCAACCATATTCACATAGGAAAGCATGACCGGAAACGTCACCCGAAAGTGATATATGGCGCTGTTCGTCAGCGCTCTAGGTGAGCAATTGGGGCTTCCTCATTCAAGCTTTCGACGTCGTACGAAGAACATGCGTCGTTTTACGAACGCTGAGATGGTAGACATGCACCTCGTTTACAGGTTAGCTGACGGTAATGGACGAGCCGCTGTACGAATGTATCGCGAAAGGTACCCAAACAGACGTGTACCGCATCACCAAATGTTTGCGCATTTGCATCAGAATTTGTGTGACTATGGATCATTCAGGGGATCGCAGGCATGATAGTGGGCGACCACGATCGACGCGAAATTCGCGATGTAAGAGGTGTTGCCTGCGATGGACAATCCAGAGACAAGCACACGTGCTGTTGCCTCTGCTATAGGAGTATCTCGATCCAGTGTATTGAGCGTTTTGCACTCTTAGTCCTTACATCCATTTCATCAGCAACGGGTCCAGTTACTGATGGCCGAAGATTATCCTCGACGTGTGGAATTCGCGCAGTGGTTTCTGCAGAAAAGTGCTGTAGACCCGGATTTTACAACTTGTGTTTTGTTCACGGATGAAGCTTCATTTACCCGCGAAGGGGTCTTCAATCACCACAATGCTCATGTGTGGGCCCATGAGAACCCACACGCTGTGCGATCACATGCTGCACAGCAACGCTTCGCCATTAATGCATGGGCAGGTATCGTCGCTGACTGTTTAGTCGGCCCATACCTGTTACCACTCCGACTGGATTCCCAGAAGTATCGGACCTTTCTGGAAGAAGTTTTGCCGGATTTACTGAACAATGTTCCAATGACTGTGCGTCGCAGATGTGGTTCTAACACGAGACGGGGGCTCCAGCCCATTTTGGCATTTCTGTGCGTCAGGTCCTTTGGGGGGGGGGCTCGATGGATTGGGCGTGGTGAACCCGTTGCATGACCCCCACGCTCACCTGATTTATCAAGCATTGATTTCTTTCTGTGGGGGACCCTTAAAGCCATGGTGTACGAAACGCCTGTTGCTTCTGACATGGACCTCGTGGCGAGAATCGCCATCGCCGCTGCTAATATCCGAGAAACTCCGGGTATTTTCGAAAATGTACGGCAATCAACGTATCGTCGGTGTGAGGCATGCATCACTGCTAATGGTGGTAACTTTGAGCACTTGATGTGAAACCATATTATGTATCCAACTACTATTGAACTGTTCAGTTACGCCTAATAAAGTTTTTTACACTACTTACTGCCTTGTGTTATTTCTATATCTTTGTGTCCCTGTCAGTACCTTTCAGTGGCGTTTCCGGGTCATGCTTTCCTATGTGAATATGGTTAATTTTGATGTTCTCTACCCCCCCAAAGCTTGTACGTGGAATTTTGAACCACCCTGTATATGTTAAACAACATGTGTCCAACATTAATATATATATATATATATATATATATATTAATGTTTCAGTCCAAAGCAACAACCTTTTCAAATCCCTCCTGCAACATCACATCAGAACTTCCCGACATTGTTCTTCCTAATTTAGCATCATCAGCAAACAAATGAATATCTCCTCTCGCACCCTGAAGTTCTGATGTGATGTTGCAGGAGAGATTTGAATAGGTTGTTGCTTTGGACTGAAAAATGGGGAACGGGTTGACTTCAATGCTGCTACGTGTCAAGTTATGTACTTCAGTGAAGATAGAATGAGGTTTGTCATTGGAGGAACTTTGCTTCAAGAGTTAGAAGAGGTGAGGGATCTGGATATCTTGATGGATAGGGAACTGAAGTTTACAGGACACATAAAAGTTGTGAAGATGACTTAGAAAATTGCTGCTATAATACAGAGGACGTTGACGAGTATGGAAATGAAAATGATAGTTTCACTGTATAAGGCACTAATTTTGTCACATTTGTATTTCTGAACAGAGATCTAGTTATACTAGCGATAAGCAAACGGACAGAGTGCAGAGGCGAATAGCTCTCTCAGACTCTGGAATGTTGAGCACGAGGATAGACTGAGGGAATGTGGATAGGTGAGGTCATATGACTGAAACATAAGTTGGTGAGAGGGGGACCGAACAGAGGTCCAGAGGAATTGTTGCATTCCACAGATTAATGAATGATGGGAGAATGAGAAGTCATCCCTAGAAACTGTACAAAAATCGTAAGGAGGTGAAAAGGAGATTCTTTGCTGGTGAATGGACTGCATTGCCAGAGTGGGTGTGAGTGTTCTAACGCTGAATGTCTTAAACGGTAGTTATTGTAGTCTGTGAGTGTTCAACTCCCACGATGAGTCTTCGGACTCCACACCGGCTTGGAAGTGATAATCATAATAATATTTGGCAGCACTTCAGATGTATCACACAGAGATTATGTGTGTAAAATTTTCGGATGACAAACTGCATCAGACATTAAGAAAAACTAATTCCAAGATAGCCTGTTAATTGAAAATATACGCAATCAAGGTACAATAATGGTGCTGATATGGCAGGAATCTCCCTTAAGACTAATACATTTATTCCAGAGATGCTCGAGCGCTATTATCCCGTCCCTGTAGTAGTTTTCAGTAAGATCTGCAAAATACCCCTCTACAGCTGCAATCACCTCTTGATTCGAAGAAAAACGCTGACCAGCGAGGAAGAGTTTTAGAATTTATCTTCAAAAGGGTAAAACAACAACCGGGGAATATTATTCTGATATTTTAACGAGACTAGACAAAAAAATTCATGAGAAAAGACACGGTTTACAGAAGGAAAAAATCATCTTTCATCAGGACAATGCACTTGCCCACAAAAGTGTTTTGGCAATGGGAAAATTAAGGGATCTGTACTATGAATTGTTGGAACATCCACCCTATTCCCCAGATTTGGCTCCCTCTGACTTCTATCTCTTCCCAAAACTAAAAGTCTTCCTCGCTGGTCAGCGTTTTTCTTCGAATCAAGAGGTGATTGCAGCTGTAGAGGGAGTATTTTGCAGATCTTACTGAGAACCACTACAGGGGCGGGATAATGGCGCTGGAACATTGTTGGAATAACTGTATTAGTCTTAAGGGAGATTATGTTGACAAATAAAAATAATTTTGAAATCATAAATTCGTCTTTTCATTGTTAGGCCGAGAACTTTTCAGACCATCTTCGTATGGTAACTTATGTATCTAAGTATATGAATAGTGATTTTATGTGTTGATATTGTTTCTGTGGCAGCGTTTCTTTTTGTTATTAAATAAGTGAGAGGACTTACTTATTTTATATATGTATGTACACACTTTATAACCAATTTTATCATTTATGTTTCATCTTTAAAAAGCAATGTTCAAAATAATTTTTATTTAATATTATTTCACCAATTATCGAAACAGTCACACTAAGAAAAGGCGCATGAAATAGTGTCCGTGGCGTTACTTTCCTTGGAATGTGCTGGAGTCGCTGAACGCTATGCAAACACTAAGAATGGCAATATTTTTGGCCATTGCGAATAATATTTGAGGAAGGGGGGAAGAGTCAGGTTTGTGTTTCAGATGCCACTCACGTTAGTAAATAACCTTACACAAAAATTCATTTAAACTTAATCAGTCTTCATTGTTGCACATACATTTAGACACCTAGATTTCTGGGTAAAGATGGTAATATTCTTTTATTAAAGAGGTATGGAGATGAATAAGTACAATCGGGAATACTGACGAGAACACGAAAAAATGAGTACCGAATTACAGAACCCGAGGGAAAAAAATATTTTGATTTACTTGAAATTATGAAACAATAACAGTGGTGAGCTCAGTCTGTTGTCTGACAGTTGCGAGTATTTCTCCGGCCAGTTTTTAATCAAGGAGGATTGTAAATGACTACCAAATTGATGTTATTTGATTACATCTTAAAGAAATTAGCAGGCTGTTCATGGGTTGCAGATACCAGCAAAGCACATATATATTTCGCTGATTTCCATTTAAATAACAGCCAATCAAACTATATATTTTCCTAAAGGATACTTTAGAAATAACATGATGCAATACAAGATATACAAAGCATCTTGGAGTGACTCTAAACAGATCCATGACTTTCAAAGATCCTTTGACAAAGGCTGCTGATAAATTATAAATTAGCAATAACATCCTACAAAAATTAGCAGGCTCTTCACCTCCATGAAGAGCCAGTACATTATGCACAACAGCTTTGCATTAGTGTATTCCACAGCAGAATGCTTTGCCTTTGCGTGACTTACCAGTGCTCACACCTCACTGGTTGATGTTCAGCTCAACTAAACCACGAGATCTATCTCAATAATAAGATCCAACACTGACTGATTTCCAACTTTTAGTGATATTGCTCCTTTTCCATTACGAAGGAAATCGGTTTTAAGGAACCTGCGGAGCAAAAATACTGAGAACAATGACTTGCCCATTACATGAAGATATCGCCTATTCAGAGAATAAAATCTAGATGACTTGCCAGGAAAACTACTGTGCAAATTTGGCATGAGATCTTTTATATGCTTGTTCATAAGTTTTTATGTTTCTAGGGGAGTGGAGTAGAGTGTCCTTCCGCGATGAGTTCCTGGATCCCTTGGATGGTCACGTAATAATAATAATATCACATTAACCTGAAAACTTAACTGACAGCCATGCATTTCTAACTTACATGTCACTATTTCTGATCCGACTACGAGATTTCAGGGCTGACTTTCCAAGACATCACCTGCAGTATACTTAACCGGATCAGGACAGGATGTGAGAGAGATGCAAACCGACACTCCACAAATGGAAATGAAATAGACTGGCTCTCAATACTGTGATCGTGATGATTTAGCCCATCAAACATTTTTTTTTGGTGCAAAAACCCGAAGCTTTATTGTGATTTAGAATCTTAAATTATGATACTGCTTCTGTTTTTTTGTAATAGTTTCATCTTTATTCTCTTGTTACTTTCCACGTGCATATCATTCGCTAATTAAATAAATAATACTAGAAAGCATCATTAAACAAATCTTCACATTTAATCCTTAACTGTTATTGGTGAACCGCAAATTTTCTTAATTCAACTTCTTAAAACTGAACAATATTGTAGTGATATGGATATGGCAATCATCCTCGTCATGGTACAAAAATTCGTTGTAGAAAGTTTTTCTAAGGTGTTAGAAAGTATATTAAATTTGAAAATATTCTTTTTTGACAATTCTTCTTTTAATCCTTTACCCAAGCATAAGCAAAATTTCCACGTGAAGTATTTTTGCTACTAGTCTACTTGTATATAGAGGTTGTTGACCTCACATCAATTGCCTCAGGATACACTATGGGATACACTATTTTACTGTTTGTAAATAGAAAATATATGACTTTTGCATTCATTAAACCTTGGTCTAGTTCCCAGTGATGAAAGCTCAATAGGATCAAAACCGGTTTGGATAGGGATCCTTCCCATAATGTTTTTGTATTATAGACTGAGGCAATTGAAGTCAGCAGCTTCTATATATAAGTAAATTAGTTTAGTTGTGAAGATACTTCACTTGCAAACTTTGTTTATGCTTGGCTAAAAGATTAAAACAAGAATACGATTTCTTGTCAAGTATAATATATAAAAATCCCTTTTACAATCATACTAAACAGTGGGCACACATGGTGAATGTCCACCGATTTACTTGCCAATCACAAGAAGGTGGCGACGTCAATTCTAGCTGGAAAGACAGATTTAAATCCTGTCTAGGACGCTGGGACTTTTATAAGGGTCATTCTTCTGAAAGTGATAGCCATTTTCATCTGTTATGGTTTTCCTTCCATAAAAGAAGTTTTTTTTACCCCCTTCAAACAATGCAAGCCGTGCGGAGAACACACAATTATAGGCATATATACTAGCTTCATATTTTATTTTCTTTGACTATAATTACAACCTGGCACACCTCCCGTATTCCTGGAAAAGCATATTTATGGGGACAGGGGGATTTTTTTTATGTTTAGTATGCGTTATTAAGATTACTCATGCTTATATACCTGAATTAGTAAACACAAATTTGTTAACTAAATGTATTGCATAATGCAGGCCTCCCAGCGCAACCTGAAGGATAGAACGATATGTGCCCTATTGCTGGAAAAGACACGGATTTGAATCATGTCTGTGACTTGAGGATCCTTTATTATAGACTTTGTTAAATAAATGAGTAAGGTATTCCTCTCGCAAAACTGGCCGGTGAATTAACCACTTGGAGAGTGAAAGGCCTCCTGCGATTAATCAACGTAATTTTTTTAGAGGTATTGGGTAATAATATAACTTATATCCATTTATATCCTCCCTCACCTTCGCTTACTAAATGTTTTGAATTGGCTACTTTTGTGATATTATTATTATTACGTGACGAGTCCAAGAACTCATCGAGGGAAGAGACTATAACTCTCCATTATCACCATTCAATCCACTACTGTAACGCAATTGGAAGAACAGAGGACCGTTGCGCCCTTCGATTGGAAATCTAAGGGCGCAACGATTATCGTCGTGACGAGGGGAATCCTTATATAGGCTTGTTCAATTGAAGGTGAGTTAGCCGATCTCATACGGCGGTACCAGGATTTTTTGTCCCGGAAACGGGTTTTTCATCCCGCGTACGGACAAATCGGTCTTCAGAACACACGCAATTTACAGACAAAAAATACTGTTGTTGGTGATGATGGGCGGTAGATGGCGTTGATGGTACGAAGTAGAGTAGAGTGACGATGAGTCCTTGGACTCCCTGGAGGTATTATGTAATGATGATGATGATGATAATAACTACATAGAACCGCTATTGCCGCCACCATCATCTACACACAATGCCGTCTACTGTTCTCCGCCTCTAGTATTTTTTGTCTATAAATTGCATGGTTGACTCGGAATAGGAAATAGAATCCAGAATCTAGATGGAATTGGAATGAAGTTTAGGATGTCTGACGTGCGGGATTTTCATAGTTGTTATAAAATGTGATTCAAGGAATTTTGACTAGTAAATTTACTAGTAGTAAATAGTTTTGCTACTGTGATCAATCGGTTTTTTTTAAAGAGGTCCAAAGAATCAGCTAACTAGGTAAGTCAACAAATTTCAAAACAAGGGCGATACGCTAGGCCTACTGCCATTAGTATCGCCATTATTTCATTGCTTCATTTACTTCATTAGAAACTGTCTATTATTATTATTATTGTGGAAAGGGAAAGTCATGTCCTGCTCTACAGAACAAGACTTGGGTCTAACCATGGATGCACCGTACGAATAACTTAATTTTAAACAACTGCTGGCAATATTTAAACACGTAGGAAATCTGCTTCATACAAAATGGCCAGGAAAGGTTGTAGTTCATGAAATAAAAGAAGTTGATACAGATGACTCTGAACTGAGACCTTCTTCAAGACAACGCTAGCGAAATAGCAACAACTGCTGAGGATAATCCCCTTACTGACCACACCAATTATCAGGAAGTTCGCGCACGCAAAAAAGCGCAAAACTGCGGCCTCTGAACCACCAAATGCGGATGTAATGGAAGAAGATGGCTCTGTCTCGGACTCTCCTCAAGGGAAAAGATACCCCCAATTATTCTGCGTGAAAAGAATAAATGGATGTCCTAAGGACTACGATGTACAACTTACAGATCTCATACAGCCAAGCAAAAAATGTCACAGACGGCATTAAAATCCAACCCAGGATAGTGATGGATTATCGACGGTTAACCTCTGAATTGAATACCAGAGGTATTCAGTACCATACTTTTTCACTGGGATCAGAAAAAAACCTCAAGGTAGTGATTAGAGGTATATCTGTTTTTTTTTTTCCACAGAAGAAATCACTGCAGATCTACGCCAACAAGATTTACCACCCGTAAAGGTCAGCAGAATGACCAGGAGAGACAGACTCCAATGCCACTGGTGTTAGTAGAGATCAGTCAAACCTACAAGCACATATATGATCTGACGTCCATCTGTGGACTGAAAATCACTATGGAACCATTAAGAAAAAGGGCTTCAACAGGGCAATGCCATAGATGTCAGAAGTTTGGTCATGCCCAGAAAATGTGTAGGGCTGAATTTAGATGTTTAAAATGTGGGGTCGGCCACCCAAAAAATACATGCTCTAAGTCAAAATCCACCCCGGCTAAATGTGCCGACTGTGGCGGTCCTCACACTGCCAACTGCAGAGGATGTACGTACAATCCAAGAAATAGAAAATAAGAAGCAGAAACATTTTCTTCCTCACCTATATCAGAGACTACACAGTTTCCTGTAGTTCAATATAAAAGGTCAGACGCCCTTCAGAAGAAGTCAGAGGTTCCCAATAGAGTAACTCCGCATCAACACTCCACTCTAGGACACATGCGGATGTAACTCGTCCTAAACAGTCATCCTGTGAACAGACAACACCACAAACAAATCTGGCAGCTATCATTACCTCTTCTCTCGCAAATATGCCTGTTGGATTTTAGCAGATCCAACCCATCACCTTTTTCTACCAAAAGCGTCCTAAAGGATACACAAACCATCATCTCAGCACTCACTAATGAACAGTAATAAACTAAAACCAGAATCTCTAGAGATCACTGCGTGGAACGCGAACGGCCTGCGGAGTAAGATATTAGAACTTCAAAATTTTCCAAAGACATCAGCCAGATGTCCTTTTACTAAATGAGACGCACCTAAGACCTTCAGACAACCCCAAAATTTGTAGATACCAACTGTACAGAGCTGATAGACTATCCCACAGAGGAGGAAGCACGGCAATTTTCATTAAAAAGTTCATCTGTCATCACTCCATAAACATCCCTCCTACCACCAACCTCGAGGTCACTGGCATTGAGATTCTCACGAGTTCTGTTGGCAAATTAAAAATCTTTGCAACATATCATCCTCCACAAAAATCATTACTCAGCTCGGATTTGAACGCCTTATTCGATACCGGAGAGCCTATCATTGTGGCAGGTGATTTAAATGCCAAGCATTCAGCCTGGAATAGCCGTTCCACCAACAAAAATGGACAGATACTACAAAACTATGCTGGTTTCAACGACCTTCTTGTAATAGGTCCCGCTGATCCCACCCATCACAACACTTGTGGTCGGGCTGATGTGCTGGATATAGCCATATTGCAGAACATCAGACTCCAATACAATTTAATGACGATCAACGATCTGTCATCAGACCATAACCCAATACGATTAAAATTGGGAAACCTTGAAAAATTATCTTCCCCCCCCCTCACTCATTCATTCCTTTAGGGAAAGGCTCCCCAAGGTACTTCCAAAATATATTGGTCCTGTTCCCATCATTAAATCAAAAGAGGAAATTGAAACAGCTGTTAAAAACTTAACAGAACAGATTAAAGCAGCCTGTGCATCAGTTACTACCACTGCAACTACCCGCAAGTCCATCCACTTGCCAGAAGATGTTATGAATCTGATTAGAGAAAAAAATAAGGCAAGAAAAAGATATCACAACACCAGGGTGCCACAAGACAAACAAATCTTGAACAGGTTCAACTCTGCAGTGAGAGATGCCCTTGCAGCCCATAGAACTCAACTCTGGGAAGAAAAACTAACCTCCATCTCTACTGATAACCACTCCATATGGAATCTCATCCGAAAGATTAAAAACAGAAATAAACCTCCCCCCCCCCCACTCCAAACAAATTCAGGTCTCATCCACACGGATGCTGATAAAGCTTAAGCAATAGCAAATCATCTTGAAAAACAATAAACCTGCATACGATCACCTCGATTTTAACCATATATACAAGTTCCACCGTAATGTTAGATACTCACTTAATTCTGCTATCGCATATTCCACTCAAATTGCACACACCTCACCTGCTGAAATATATGCTATTATTAAAAAGTTCAAGAACAAAAAGGCTCCTGGACCCGATGGTATCTCTAACAAAGTAATACAGCTTCTACTACGTAGCGCTATTGTCCATCTGACAATATAATTAACTCCATCCTTCACTACAAATATTTCCCTTCCTACTGGAAACTGGCGGACATAATACCAATCCATAAACCTCGAAAAGATCCCAGATTGCCTCAAAATTACAGACCAATCAGCCTCTTACCAGACTTCAAGATTCAATACTGCGATTAAATATCCTGCCTGAGGAGCAGTTTGGCTTCGACAGTTGCATAGCACCACGCAGCAAATACACAGATTGGTGGAACACATCATCACGGGTTTTAACTGGCTTCAATGCACTGGGGCTGTTTTCCTTGACATAGCCGGTGCATTTGAGAAGGTTTGACATTATGGTTTGCTATACAAACTGATATCAACTGGTGTACCAGTCGGAATCATTCAGCTTATACAGGCATACCTCTACGACAGGTGCATGCAAGTCAGGATATGTGGGGTAGTCTCAACACAAAAACGCATTTTGGCTGGAGTTCCACAAGGTCCCTTACCTAGCACCAATCCTATTCTCTTTATACTTGTATGATATACCACACAACCCATTAACTTCAATTAAAGCCCTTTACGCTGATGATAAAATATTAGCCAGATCTTTAAAACCTCACCTAGCCATCAAGAAACTATATACAATAAAATATATACAAATGGACAAATACCAATAGAATGGAATACAAGCATAGTAGTACCTATATTTAAAAAAGGGATAAAACAAAACCTGCTAACTACAGAGGTATTAGAAAACCTACTGCTAACCGAACAATACTTTTCCAAATGACGACTCCAAGAATCCCCTGAAGAGTGTAGCCGTCCTATTCTCCAGAAGATCACTGCTTCCTAAAGAAGATATTCTCCTTTTCAACACTAAAATTCCGTGGAAAAATGAGATCAACTATCTTGGTGTAATGCTGGACAGAAAACTGACCTTCAGCTCCCATATCAAGACTCTCTGTACAAACACATCAAAATCCATAACCCAGCTCCATCCGCTAATTAATAGAAATAGTAAGCTGAGCACCAGAATCAAACTTCTCATATACAAACTGATGATTCGTCCAATACTCACCTATGCTTCACCGGCCTGGAGTCATACTTCAAATTCTAATATTCTCAAACTACAACGTATCCAGAATAAATGTCTCAGAGTGATCCTGGGCGCCCCATGGTTCATCCGAACTGTCCAGCTGCATCGGGACACGGATGTCCCCTATATTTACACTTTCATGCAGACTATAGCAATCAAATTCTTCTCAAACGCATCTGTGCACCCTAACAAATTGATCCAACTTGCTGCAGATTATGACGCAATGGATTATTTCAATCATAAAAGACCTAAAGCCATCCTAAACTTCAACACTGAGAACTAATCTCCTAGCCCACTCAGGGCGAGCAATTAGCTCATAAACTTTCTCCACTCACAGTTTCTCTCAAGATAGCCGGGAATATGAAAAGCTTTTGCTTCACCCCTTATGTCAGTAAAGTTGATAGTTGAATAGGAAATAATTTTCTTACTTGTCTACGTGGCGTGATGTTGCACAGTTGCGCAAAGAAAAAAGAAAAAAAGGAAAACAAAGTAAGATAAAACACATCTGAATAAGAATCAAAAAACAACACTCAATCCCGCTTACTAAAAACGCTGTCTTCGCTTACTTTAACGTTAATTTCTTTCCATGTAAAGGATCGAAGTGTAATCGACAGCCAATTTATCACAGGTTACATAGACAGGACACTATTTTTCATTTCTCCAATCATCTAAATGATGTTTTATTACAGACAATTTATTTCATAATTTATATACAGAATATGAGTATCTCGCTAATCTGTCTGAAAGCCCTCCGTGTAACAGCATCTGCCACGAAGCATCGATAATATATATATAAATACTGGGAAATAAGTCAATAAAACAGCTCCTTGCAAAAATAAAATAAAATACTCAAATCCATTGTATGGTGCTTTTTGATAAAATGGCGGATAAACTTAAAAAAAAAAAAACTGTGATGAATATCGCCTTTATCATTTTCGTCGAAATGGAGGAGTAAAAGAAAAGCTGGGAGATCTAACTGAAACTACAAAAGAAACCCCCACCCCTTCTTTTTCCCCCTCCTTCTTTTAAAGTCTTAGCTCTTATCTATGTTTGTGCGCGCCTTGCAGGCGCAACAACGAAGCAAATAATCCTCTAAGCCATTACGACTCCAGACAAGAGTGAGTGAACAAAGCGGTCGATGAGTTGATTGCTTCATGCCATGTCTTCTGCCGACGACTTCTCAGGTTTTAGTTTCATGTAACAACTGCATTACCTACCCCCTAAGGTGAAAATAGGTCCGTCCAGTACCGACCTCAGCAGCCGCAACTGAGACTCTCACCGCGGTTTAGTAACTAATTTCTTTCATCACTTTTTAATTTTTTTTAGCATTTGGTCTGCCCAAATATAGAACGGAAACCATTCCCATGAAATAAATCCCATACCAAAATACTGTGAACGTGCCTTTTAAATTAGATATTATTATATTTCGTTTTTAATGAATTGATGTTTTCTGATCATAGAACTAGTGCATTTAGAATAATGACAGGAAGGTAATAAATACATTCCTCTCGTTATTCTAAATGTTTTGAATCCTTTGATCAGGCTTCTACAAAAATTTGTTATTAATAAATTATACTAATTTATTACTAACATACAGCTATTCTGTTTTAATAGATAATATTATTGATAGATATTCTACCTAAAAAGACATATTCCCAAGGAATTGCAATGTAACGTTTGGCTTAGTGAGTTTAGAAACTTACATAAACCATTATACAATAAATTCAAAAATAATAGTAAAACTCGGAGATATATGACATTACAGAATTAATGTAAATATATGTTCCAAAATGCATTCGTTGAGCAGATATATTAGTTTAAATGACTCATACCGAGAGATGACATGGTTTATTTAAAATGTCACCTCTTTATCTTTCAGTATCAGTTAAGCCAATTTATAATATTTTCTACTGAGTAAAAATGAACAGTCATAATATATATATATATATATATATATATATTGGGTACTGCTGTTTGTAATGTAAGCCAAGTCAAGTGCATACAAAATACTAAAACACATGAATGCAGATATAAAAGAAACTAAATATAAATTATGAAATAGATGTAAAAGAATTCTTGGATTACTTTACAGATCTTTGGATGGATAATACTGGCATCAAAAATAATTACACCAGAAACTTACAAGATACCTTAAAGGATATGATAACAATGAAAGAATTAAAGGACAACCTAAATAAAATAAAAAAAAATGGCAAATCAGCAGGAGAAGATGGGATAAACTCCGAACTGTATAAATTTGCTGGAAAAAAATTTCATCAAAGATTACTAAAATTTTTAAATAAAATATATATAAATGGACAAATACCAGTAGAATAGAATACAAGCATAGTAGTACCTATATTTAAAAAGGGGATAAAACAAAACCTGCTAACTACAGAGGTATTAGTTTATTGAATACATGCTACAAAATATATAGCAGAATACTTAATGAAAAAACTAAAAATATACAGTGAAAAAATATTATTAGAATGTCAAAATAGATTTAGAAAAGGACACTCTACAATGGATGCAGCTTTCTGTTTAAAACTACTTATAGAAAAAAGAAGAGAATTTAATTTGGAAACTCATCTTTTGTTTATAGGTTGCGAACATTTGACAAAGTAAAAAGATATATACTGTTTGATATATTACAAAGAATAAATATACCTAATATTTTACTACATGCAATATTGAATATATATAAAGATAATGAAATAAAAATATAGATGAAAAGTTGTCTGAAAAAAAATCTATAAACCAAGGAGAAAGACAGGGATGCCCTCTGTCTCCAACACTTTTCAATATTTACATTAATGAAATATTAATACAGTGGAACACCTTAAACAATCAAGGTATAGAAATTTCCTGGAATAACAAAATAAATATGCTATTATTTGCAGATGATTAGGTAATAATATCAGATAAGGAAGACAATTTACAAAGAGCAATATATAATTTAAACATTATAGTAGAACAGTTTGGAATGAAAATTTCCATAGATAAAACTAAAACAATGGCATTTTGTGGACAAACTCCAGTTAGAAGCAAAATAGTTATTAATAATAAAATAATAGAACAGATAAATACTTTCAGTTATCTTGGATGTAAAATACCATATGAAGGAGAAAAAGACATAAAATTAAAAAACTTCAAAATTTTTGCAGATTATAGGCCTGATACTCAACCCAAATATAGTACAAAAATAAACACGCTTGAAAATATACAATACTTTAGCAGTGCCCACATTATTATTATTATATGGCAGTGAAATTTGGGCAATAAACAAACAAGATAAACAAAGATAAAAACAAGTGAAATGAGATTTATGAGAGAACTGCAAAATACACATTATTAGATCAAAAAAGGAATGAAGACATTTTAAAAGAACTAAAAACAAAATCAATAGAAGAAAAACTAAACAATTATAAACAAAATGGATTGAACATGTAAACTGAATGGCCAACACCCAACATTCTAAACAAATACTAAAATATAAGCCAATTGGAAAGAGAAGGCAGGGTAGACCTCAAAAAAGGACATTGGATGGATAATGAGACCAGAACAGACCAATATGGTCTATACCAGTAATTAGTGTTATGATGATATATATATATATATATATATATATATGAAAATGGTACAGAAGATGAGACTTGTATGAGATAATGCAAAAGATGAGCACATTAACAGGGTAAAGCTATGCATTTAAATCTTTTCTTCCTGCATACAAAATGTAAAAAAAAAACTTAAGATTTGAATATGGGGTTGCAGGGTGCTACAAGAGTTCAGAAGAATGTACAAGTTGGGGATTGCTGTTTGTAATATAAGCCAAGCCAAGTAAGGCAGGTGACAATATTATGTCTGTAACTTGCGTGTGTTCGCTGGTTTTTTTGCAGGGAAAAATTCTTTCACCTTCCACATGATATCAATGACATTGTAAGAAAATATTATATTTATAGAAGAGTTATAAAGAGAAAAGTAATGGATAGCCTCAGAAGTATGAAGTGCAAGTTAGGTGGATGACCTGTATGACAATGAAAGCAAAATCAGAACATGTAAGAAGACTGGCTGTGCAACTCTAAAATACTTTTGGGCAATTCTTATTTTTGTTATGTAATAAAGAAAGAGTAATTATATAATGGAGAGTTACAGCTAAACATGACATCAGAACTTTGTATACTTTATCAATATATTTCATTAGTGATTTTACTCCTAATTCAAGGGGGGGGGGGGAGAACATATTACAAAGATAGCGAAACATTCATACAATGATCAGATAGACAAGATGCAGCCTTCTTCAAACGTGGTAATCAACTTGACTAATGTGTGCTGATTTAGTCAACTGAAATTTGAGACTGAAGTACTGACATGTCTATGGAATGATGTTAGCAATGAGGAAAGCCATATAAAGTGAAGGTCCTGTTAGACAGAAGTACTAGAATTGTGACATACACTTGATTGGAGAAGTTTACCAAATTGATGTTAAGTGATTATTTACAGAGTAGAAATAATGAATAGTTATCCACTACAGATTGAAAGTCTGATTTTAATGTTGAATTTTTTTCTTTTAATGGTACAAAAAGATGTCATCCATCTTTTTGTAAATAAATATATAAATATATAAATTCCATATAAATATTAGAACTACAACCAAAATTATAATCTAGGAACAGATTGAATTAATAAAGTATAGTCGACAGCACTACATTGCATTATTTAGTAATAAAGCAAGTATAACAGAAAAAAACAAACTTACATCTTTCAGAGATTTGCTAAGGTGTGGTTAAATAAATAGGTGTTTGAAGCAGTTTTTTTGACTGGATGATTGTTAGTGAGTGGATTGTGTTACATGCATACACCACTATAAACTTCTTTTATGCATTGTGATTTTTTAATGAAGTTTAATAAAGTATATATTGGTATGTGCTGATTATACTTTTCTTCACAAAAATCATCATAATCAAATTCCTGTATGGAAGAAGTGTACAGGATGTAATGATAGCTACAACAAGAGTTTTTATAGTATGTCATTACCAGTTCTCTACTGACAGTTTTCCACCAAATTAATCGCTTATCTAGGACTCCAGCAATGTCAGAGCTTATCTGTCGGTCTTCTAAGGCACTTCTTACTTCAATCCACTTAGATTTTTGATTTCCTCTAGGTCTTTTTCTTGCCAACCTGGCAAAAAATACTTTTATTAACCTTTCTTCTCCCATTTTGTTCAAATGACCATACCACCCCAGTTTAGCTATGCTCACATACTCCTCAGTGCTAATAATATCAAGTTTCTTCCTAATATCCTAATTTTTAATATGCTTCTGACACTGATGCTATTTGTTCACTCCACCGTATCTTTCTTAAAACTCTTACATCTGTGGTATCCAGTCTTTAAGCAAGTGTTTTATTTTTTATTTCTAACCCAGATCCATAAATTAAAATTGGTTTGAATACTTGTGTTGTATATAGCTAATTTAGTGTTTTGACTAATTGCTTTCTTATTCCAGATAAATTTATCTGGTTCTCTATTTAGGATGCAGCTGATGTTTTCCATGTTCCTGCCTATTTTCACAGGCAACTTTTTAATGCTGACTTTCATATGAAATGCATTACAACAGTTATTCAATTTAGTTAGGGAATCCTACAGACTTATACTGGATTTATTTAGGAGTATAACATGATTATAGATAAACATTTAACATGGATGTCATGTTTAATGCCAATTTCCTTCATAATGTGATCCATATAAATCATGAATAACAGTGGAGATAATGTGTACCTTTGTCTCGCACCTTATTTAACATCAGACAATCTTCCTGTACATCCTTCAATTCTAAACTGCTGATTTACATCTTAAATATAGAATACGTATTGCTCGATATAATGTCCCATTTACACCATATAATTTTAGCATTCCAAACAGCTTTTCTCTTGGCAATTTGTCATTCATGTTTTCAAAATCTACAAAACTTATATACAGATCCTTATATTACCATGATTACTCAACAGTTTGTCTTAAAGTGAAAATCTAATGGTGACAACCTCTGTCTGGCATGAACCCAGCTTGTTTCTTCTCCAAGTTTCCCATCCACAATTTTTCTTAGCCTTCTCTCAAATATACTTGAATAAATCTTATCAGGAACATTAAGTAGGGAAATTATGTTGTAATTCTCACATTCAAGTTTTATTTACCTTTTTATAGATGCGCACTATGAGAGCTCTACTCCAATTATCTGGTATTTGACCCTCTTACAAGGCATTCTGGCTTATGCAGTGTAGCTACTGTACAACCATCATAACTCCATAATTGAGCATTTTTGTCCAGTATCATCTACCCAGTTGCCTTTCCATGTTTCATATTTTTGATGGCATTTTCAATCTGAAATGCTGATATGTACTTTTGATTGCATCCCTCATGGATGCTTTCTACTATGATGTTGTCACTACTTGATTCCTTTAGCAATCTTTCAAAGTAATTGAAAGTTTTCATGTCACCTTTATCGTCTGATTCCTTTTACAGTATTCTTTCCTCGATTTCTAAGTAAAATTTTTTTTGCCATCTTTCTAATATTTATTTTCCATGTTCTTCTTAACAAAAATTTTCCATGACTTTTGTTTTACACACTACTTTGCTTTCTTACATTTTTCTCTGTATTCTCTCAGAGCACATGTTGACTTGCTTGCCAGGAATTTTCAGTGACTATTAAATTATTTAAGGAATTTACAATGTATACTGGAATATTAATTAAAAGAAACTTTAATAAATACTTCCTATATTTCGGCAATATCACATTGCCATCTTCAATGGGAACATATAACTATGACACGTGCACGCAGGCACTACGAAAAGCAAATGAGGTAGAAGAGAGAAACTACTGTTGTTCCTAGAGTCCTAATGGTGCCCTCTAAACCCAATATAGCCCTCTAGGGGGGGGCACCATTAGGACTCTAGGAACAACAGTAGTTTCTCTCTTCTGCCTCATTTGCTTTTCGTAGTGCCTGCGTGCACGTGTCATAGTTATATGTTCCCATTGAAGATGGCAATGTGATATTGCCGAAATATAGGAAGTATTTATTAAAGTTTCTTTTAATTAATATTCCAGTATACATTGTAAATTCCTTAAATAATTTAATAGTCATGTGTTACCAACATATAAGCCTTTCTACAAGAATTCAGGAACTTTCAGTGTTGACTATCTTTTTAATTTCATGAGTCCCACTATGGAATGTTGATTTTTCTATTCTTGCAAACACCACAACCACCACCACATGTCTCTGGCTGGATCAATCATTTTTTCTTTGGGGTCTACTAACGAATCTCAAAGGTTTGGTTCTTGTTTTTAAACTCTCATTTTTTTCTTGAATATCTGTGTATTTTACTCTACAGTTCACTTCTGAAAGTTGCTCTGCTTTGATTCTTTTTTAAATTTTCTTTTCAATATAATATAAAATGTTATCCTGCTGAAAACTAAATGGTGATCACTTCTTATTTCAAATCCTCTATATACTCTTATGTCCTGAACCAGCATGAAGATATCAACAATAACAGTCAATGAGTCTTTCTCATTTATTGTCTTCTCTTCTTGTGAATTTGTACACATCTTTACGTTGCAACATGGTATTATTAGAATTTCTTCAGTACATGACCAGTTATGTACTGAAGAAAAATCTAGCAGGTATTTAGCACTGAAAAATTCCTCCACTTCTTCCTTAGTAGAATATTCTGCGAGATCACAGGCACAAATAAAGTTCAGTGTCCAATTTCCCATTCTTATATTTGCCCACATCATCCTACCTGACACTAAAGATTATCCTTTTATTTAGTGTTGAATGTTATAGCTATTTATTCTTTTTTCTGATCATTGATTGTCCAAATATAATGTTTTGTAGTTTTTCCTGGGAGTTTTTAACCTGTACCCCCCCCCCCCCGCCATCTTGTTTTGGTAACACCTATTTATGTCAAACTGGCATTTATCCAATTCTTCTGCTAGTTCCATGTCTTTTTTTTCATTGATGCTTATATTGATTGTGCCAATCTTAAACTTTTCTTATGTTGGGTTGAATCTGACCCTAAGTGATTCCACTTCACAAAAATAACAGTGGACTATTGATCAAATTTTTTTCTTATAATTTTGAGTTTAGATGATTTTATTAAGATGTTTACATCACAGTCTGATTATTTTTTGTCGTTTTTACTGAATTGATGTTTTGTGATTAATGATTTCGAGAATTTTACCACATTCTTCTCATTATTGTGAATGTTTTGAAGAATTGTTTGATTAGATTTCCACAAAAATTTGTTCTTAATAAGTATACTGATCTATCACTACTATCTAACAAATCTATTTTAATAAATATGTAATTAATTACATATACTGCCCAAAACGATATTCTTACAGAAGTGGCTATAAATGGATATTCTGCAGAAAGCTTCCAGTATTCAGACCACATGTTGTCAGATAAATAGCAAGTTTAATAAAATAAACAAATGTAACCTTATAAGTTTTATAGATCATTAAACTAACATTGCCAATGGTACTAACAAAAGTTACACACACGCACACACACAAAAGAAAGACCAGAAACAGTTAATTACACATAACAGATGTTATCAGAACTTCAAAATTGGTACATACAAACAAGTAACCAAGATAAAAAAAAAAAAAAGCATGAAATTAAGTGCTGGTGATTGCATACTATTATGAAGTCTTTGAATTCATGATATATAACATATATAACTCTTCTCCCCCCCTTACCTTCAGTAATACTGAGATATCCAAACGTGATCAGATTTTTCTTCTTGGACTGACTTGCAACTCCAATCTTTCCTGGCACACCATATTTCAACTATAGATTCTGCAGCTGCCAAAAATTTTGGTGTACTTTTTCACACAACTACTTCACAACTCCTAACTCTATACAAAGCCCAAATCTGCCCAGCCATGGATATTGCTCCTATATTTGAGGCGGTACACCAAAATCCTCTTGAAGATTGCTCGATTCTATCCAGAAAGACCCACTTCAGTCCCTCTCTCATAGGCATTGAGTTTCTGCCTTTTTACAGATACTTTCTGTAAAATGTATCCACAGTGCTCTGCTGACTTGGCCACTATTATTCCTCCACTCTCCTCCAAAATCATTAAAACAAGAGCCACTGCTAATCAACACCCTTTTACAGTCCATCTTAAAACTTACTGAACAACTTCACTGTCTCCTCTTTTATTCCATCTACATCTGTCCTTTGGAACAGTGTTCCCACTCTGCCTTCCTAAAAGATTACAACCCTCAGCTGTTCAAGCAAAATGTGAACAAACTCACCCTTTCTTCTGTTCCTCTTGCCCACACATGGCACAAGTGTGCTATAGATCTTGTGGCCCTTCACATGTGGACAACATATTATATATATATATATATATATATATGGAAAAGCTTTAATGACTGTTACCGAGAGATAAAAAGATGACAAGATATATTTAAAAAGATACTACTAGTTTACTAGTTTCGTTGAACAGATCAACATCCTCAGGTATCACAATCAAAGAAGTATATAAAAAATTACAAAGACTTAAAATTGTAATAACAGAACAAGTATAAAAAGACAGTAGCGTGTTTGAAAAACAAATGCGAGTATGAGTTCCAAACAAACGTATACTATGTGCTATCGCGAGTGCGCCAGTACTGAACAGAAGCAATATGTGCGTCAGAGAGATTGTAACTCAAGCTGTTGCTGACATGAGAGGAATCTAGAGAAATTTCCCTGGATTCCACAACCTTTCTTTCGAGTTCATCATAGCACACATGGATGTTAGAAGTTTGAGTCCAGTTTACAATGTGTTGGCGGCCTTCGTCTGAGTTAGCTGAAAAGAGAAAGTGGCTAGAGAGAGCACCAGCTCTAGTCCTGTTATAGGAGATATCGCTACGGTGTTCATCCAAACGTAGAAGGATGGAATTAGCAGTCTGGCCATAGTATGGCTTTCCACAATCACACAAAATCTTGTACACTCCTGGAAACTGAGTAGGAAGATGTTTCTGTTTATGTTTGCTAAGTAATGAACAAAGTTTTGGAAGCGTAGTGAAGCATGTTTTTCAAGAACTTTAACTTCAAAACATGCTTCACTACGCTTCCAAAATTTCGTTCATTACTTAGCAAACAAACAGAAACATCTTCCTACTCAGTTTCCAGGAGTGTACAAGATTTTGTGTGATTGTGGAAAGCCATACTATGGACAGACTGCTAATTCCATCCTTCTACATTTGGATGAACACCGTAGAGATATCTCCTATAACAGGACTAGAGCTAGCGCTCTCTTTCTCTCTCTAGCCACGTTCTCTTTTCAGCTAACTCAGACAAAGGCCGCCAACACATTGTAAACTGGACTCAAACTTCTAACATCCATGTATGCTACGATGAACTCAAAAGAAAGATTGTCGAATCCAGGGAAATTTCTCTAGATTCCTCTCATATCAACAACAGCCTGAGTTACAATCTCTCTGATGCACACGTTGCTTCTGTTCAGTACTGGCGCACTCGTAACAGCGCATAGTATACGTTTGTTTGGAACTCATACTCGCATTTGTTTTTCAAACACGCTACTGTCTTCTTATACTTGTTCTGTTATTACAATTTTAAGTCTCTGTAATTTTTTATATACTTCTTTGATTGTGATACCTGAGGATGTTAATCTATTCAACGAAACTAGTAAACTAGTAGTATCTTTTTAAATATATCTTGTCATCTTTTTATCTCTCGGTAACAGTCATTAAAGCTTTTCCATAATATTCCAACTGAGTAAAAATGAATTATCATAATATGTATATATATATATATATATCTATCTATATAAATAAATATATGAGGGTGGTCTGGAAATTTTCAACCTCACCCATAGATGGCAACACTATCTGCAAGTTTTTTTTTTTCTAAATTGGTCCAGCTGTCACAAGCATCCATGTGAAATTGCAAGTCATTCTATCAAGTAGTTTGTTTTATACAGATGTCTGAAGCAAAAGTGTTGTCCGTGAAATGCATAAAATTGAGTATCGTGCGGTTATTCTTTGTAAAAGAAGTTTTAACGACAAAAGAAATTCATTCGAAGTTCATAAAAGTTTATGGGCACTCCTCTCCTTCATTTTCGACAATTAAGAAATGGGCTGCCAAGTTTAAACATGGCCATATCAGCCTTGAAGATGATCCACGTGAAGGAAGTCCAAAAAGTGTAACAACACCAGAAATCATTGAACAAGTGCACGATATGGTATTGGATGACTGGCAAGTCAAAGTGTGTGAAACTGCTGAGACTATAGGCATTTCAAAAGAATGTGTAGGATATATTTTGCATGAAGAATTGCAAATGAAAAAGCTTTGCACAAGATGGATGCTGCGCTTGTTCGCAGCAGATCAAAAACGAACTCGCATGAAAATCTCTGAACAGTGCTTGCAGTGTTTTAACAAGAATAAAACTGATTTTGTGCATCGATTTATTACTATGGATGAGACTTGGATACACCATTACACACCAGAATCCAAACAGTGGACAGAAGCTGGTTGTTCAGCGCCAAAGAAGACAAAGTCGGTTCCATCAGCAGGAAAGCTCACGGCATCGGTGTTTTGGGATGCTAAAGGCATTTTGTTTATTAATTATCTCGAAAAGGGTAAAACAATAACCAGGGAATATTATTCCAATCTTTTAACCAGACTAGACAAAAAAATTCATGAGAAAAGACCCGTTTTGCAGAAAAAAATCATCTTTCATCAGGACAATGCACTTGCCCACAAAAGTGTTTTGGCAATTGGAAAATTAAGGGAATCTGCACTATGAATTGTTGGAACATCTGCCCTATTCCCCAGATTTGGCTCCCTCTGACTTCTATCTCTTGCCAAAACTAATACTCATCCTTGCTGGTCAGCGTTTTTCTTCGAATCAAGAGGTGATTGCAGCTGTAGAGGGGTATTTTGCAGATCTTACTGAGAACTACTACATGGACGGGATAATGGCGCTGGAGCATCACTCACTGGAATAAATGTATTAGCCTTAAGGGAGATTATGCTGAAAAATAAAAATAATTTTGAAATTATAAATTTATTTTTTAATTGTTAGGCCGAGAACTTTTCAGACCACCCTCGTATGCATATATCAGGGGCATATATTTTGTGTGTAGTGCACACCCACAGAATAGCAATATGACTAATATTATATTTTTGCATTTATTCCCATTAAAGACTCCCTTAATTATTATAATTAAACAATTAATATATTAAATTTGTGTTGAAGTCATCTCATGGATGACTTCAACACAAAGTTGATGCAAATAATGAGAGGCTGGAGAATGTAATGTGTAGCATGGTTTGGGGGGGGGGGGGGAGAGAGAGAGAGAGAGAGAGAAATGTAAACAGTGAATTGTTGGTGGAACTGTAAAGGCAAATATAACTTAGTAATACATGGCACAATCTTCTACTGTAAAAGAATACATAAAGTAACCTGGGTGTCACCAGGTGGCAAGCGCAGAATCAAATAGATTATATTGCTATCAGCAAAGATGCAGGAAAATGTTATTAGATGTCCGAAATAAAAGAAGTGTGATATTGGCTCAGATCAACACCTAATAATGGGATCTATGCAGTTATATATTTGAAAAAATCACACGAAAAACGTTTAATAGACAGAAATTTGATATTGCTAAATTACAAAATGCTGAAGTCTGTAATGAATTTAAAATAAAGTTAAGGAAAAATATGGATAGTAATTTTGATGGAGGAGAGGATATAAGGAATGATGATATAGAGGCTAAATGGAAAAAGGTAAAAAAAAGAGGCCTCAATGATACAGCAGAATAGGATTTTAGGATATGCTAAAAGAAGAAGGAAGAATGGTTATCAGTGGAATTGGAGACTAGTGGATGAAAGGAAAAAATAAAGCTGAAATTATGTGTAAATTAGCTGAAATGAACTTAAAAGATAAATATAATATTTTAAATAAAAAAAGTTAAGAGAAGTGCTAGAAAAGATAAACAGCAATGGTCTGAAGAACTAGCCTCGAAAACAAGCTACAGACAAGTATAATAGTAGAGAGTAACACAGTATTATATGAAGACTTTCCTGGAGAAGCCATGCAAAAGAATGTCCCATGCAAAAATAAAAAAAGGAGTAGATGAATTAAAAATTTATACCAGCCCACCAATTCAAATTAGAGACAAAGAAGGCTACTAAAGAAATGAAAAATGGGAAAGTGGCAGGATATGATGATATCATGGCAGGGCTTCTAAAATCTGACACCACAATTATCACAGTTATGCTCCACCTACCATTCCAAGATTGGAAAAAAGTGACATTCCCTAGGGATTGGAATACAGGAATAATAATAAAAATACCAAAGAAAGGAGATTTAAGAAACTGTAATAATTGGAGGTGCATTAGCCTACTATGTGTCATTAGCAAAATTTTCTGCAAAATTATTCTTTCAAGAATCTTTAATATTTTAAATAAGGCCATGAGATGCAAAGGCAGTCTGGTTTTAGGCCAAATATATCATGTTTAGAGCATATTAGCACCTTAAGAATAATAACCAAACAGTTGGGTGAATTTAACTCTTCTTTATATTTGCTATTTGTGGATTATGAAAAAAACCTTCAATTCCATTACTAGAGATTGTGTGTGGAATGCACTTCAAAAACAAGACAGCTGGGTGGAACAGCATGAATGAGCAATGACAAGGGGTCATCCCTGGAAGTTACAAAAGGAAGCTGTGAACAAGAGGGTGAGAAGTGATTTCTTTTCATGGAGGATGGTTGAACCATGGAATGCATTGCCTGATAGTGGTGAGAGCAAGAACGGTCAATGAGTTCAAGGAATGGTATGATAGACTTTGTGTTTCCTAGGAAGGACCTCTCACGATGAGTCTTTTGACTCCATGGAGGCCTGAATAATAATAATAATAATAATAATAAACCTAATAAAGGAAGGATATAACAAATTCAAAAGCCAGGTGTAGCATGATGTCACAGTCCCTTCAAACTATATCTGGAATACGACAAGTATGTCTGTTATCTCCCTTCTTATTTATACTAGTGCTAGATCATGTTCTAGAAAAGGCAGCAATGAAACATGCTATATGTTTCAATGATGTCTGTCCTGCGATGGACAATAAATAAAATTTTTGATCTAGACTATGTAGATGATGTATATCTAATTGCTCACAGACATGCAGATATCCAAAATAAACTAACCATATTCTAAGAAGAATCACAGAAAGTTGGTTTGGAAATAAATACAAACAAAATTATAGAAATGAGAATCAAAGTGAACAACAAAGCACTAAGTGCAGCTGAAAATGGAAAATTGAACTGTTTCAAATTTTACATATCTTAGTAGTGTTTTATCTGCAGATGTGAGGAGCAACTAGAGATGTTGATATAATGATTCAAAAGGCAAGAAGTGCATATGCTAAACTTTGAGTATGGAAACTGAAAAATATTCACACAGATACAAAATGGAAAGCTAAGTGTAAGTATGAAAAGAAACTGATTCTACAAACTTAAGACAATTCAAAAGAAACCTATTGTTTTATTGCAAGTAAAAGAAAGAAAGAATGAATGTGAAAGAACAACCACTGAAAACAGATGGTAGGGAAGTGCAGAAGAGAGTGTTCAACTAATTAGTGCTCAGTGCTATCTCTGCACTGGATAATGAAACTTGGGTTCATTACGAAGAGGTACTAGAGCTTTTGCAAAAGCTGAATAAGAATTCATCAATAATGGCTGATGGAATAGTACAGATGTTCAAAAAGTGTTCAGCTGAACTTGCTGCACATTTGACCTGGCTGTTTAACCTAAGTTTCAACACAGAGCAGAATCCATAGAAGTGGAAAGAATTTATGATAATCCCATTGCACAAAGGTAGTGCAAAAACTGAAGTGTCTATTGACTTATCTCTAGAGTGATTAGTCAATATTGTGAAAACGTTAGTAAGAACTTGCATACAAAAATGGGTATAGAATCTGTACTTCACAATTAATGGTATGGGTTTATTAAGAGCAAGTCATGTTTGAGTAACTTGCTCACATTTTTTAATGCTGTTATGGCTGAGTTTAGATAAGGGGAAAGGATACACTATGATACGTTTGGAATTTGCTAAGGCTTTTATTAGGTACAGTATAGAACAGCATTACATAAGTTGGAGGATATAGGATTGGATTGGATTATAAACTGTTAGCTTGGATAAGAGGATGACTGACTGACAGATATTAACAAGTGGTGTATTGGAAGATGTGAGTCTGCAAGATTTAAGGTGACCAGTGGCATACCCCAGGGGGATCAGCACATGGTCCATTGTTATTCAGTCTTTACAATAATGATATTGGGAAGGTTTAACAAGAGACGTACAACTAGCTGCTGATGATGCAAAGACAGATATATACAGAGACAAGCTAAATCACATTTCACACAGTATGCTAAAGAGACAATGATTTGATCAACAGTTATTCTATTGGCCCTTTAGTGAAAATAAAATTAAATTAAAATAACTAAATGAAATAAAACAACTACATCAAAGCTATATTCTATTTAAAACAACATCAGAGAAACATTCTTTCATATAGATAGTTTTATTACAGTAGAAATGATGTCCTAATTTAACATGACAATTGTTATATTAGATTTAAGGATCTTAAATCTAATATAGAATATAGAATACAAGAAATGGCTACACTTGAATGGATCTTGGAGCATCGAGAGCTTAGAGGGATTATTTTTTGGAGTGTGTGCAAAGAGTCAGGGAATAAAAAATAAAAAAATCAGCTAACGCTTTTTTTGTTCACGTATAGGGCATAAGCGAGGCCCTATCTAACTTTTGGAGACTGAGTGGGCAGTTCAATCTCCACTGGTAGCCAATCAGAGATAGCTGGCCCAAGGCTATCACTAATTATGTGGCATGCAGTGAAGAGGCGGCTCAACAAGTGCCGCAATCTCGTGGTCCCTAACCTTAACACAATATTTTAATGTCTGAAATAATGTGGGTTCTACGGTCGATTTTCTTGAGTTTACGGGACGAAAAACCTGAGTTTTTGGGAGAAAAAAATCCGCTTGCCCATGCCAGAGATCGACTAACTCAGAAACCTGTCGAAAAAAGGCTTAGAAAAATTTCCTCTAGTCACCGACTAGATTCGAAAGCAAGTCTTCCTTTGTGCGGTCAAGCACTGTGGTATGCAAATGTCACATCTACTGAGCTACACAAGCTCTAAGAGTCAGGGAAACTAGATCAAATTTTCAGTGTTCCTCCTAGAATTTGTGATGATCATATGAATATTAGTGAGTACAATTATAAATCTGGTGAAGAAGTGGACCATACATGTCGTGCATTTGGACTTTTTGAGTGTGTCTAGGTGAAACTCGCTTGAAAAGGTTTCAGAAAGTGATTGGTGGGACCGCATCAGTTGGAGACTTCTTTTGCATGAGAACCATTCAAAGAAGGAAAAGTCAATAACTAATAACAGGAAAACAGCATTAATTTTTTGGAATGTATCTTTTATTGTGTTAATTTTGTTACTAAAAATGCCCACACACACTTTCTTTAAATATGATGCATATTTCTAGAAAAATACTGTTTATAAATTGTGCACATTCTGGTTTAAACAAATCCATTGACAGTTCATAGCATGATATTATCATAAGATTCTCTAAGCTGGAACAACCCTAAAATAGTTCTGTTCTTGCATTTTATTATATTATTATTATTACGTGACACCTCCAAGGAGTCCAAAGACTCATCGAGGGAGGGCACCTACTCTACAACTCTGTCTCCACCACTCCATCCACCAACTACAGCAAACCTGCATCATCTACACCAATGCCACCTGCTGTCAAACACCACCACTAGTATTTTCACAGACAATCACGAACATCCATGCCCATGGCAGGATTCATACCCACAGGCTTTTGGCTGGAGAATGGATACACTAACCACTTGGCCAACCAGGCTGGCCATACTGATATTGTTATACTCATACTAAAATCCTTTTCACAGGATGCTATGCATTTAGGAAGGACTACTATTATTGATATTAATTTGAATAAAAATGAAAATCTGTCCTTGTGGCTCATTTGATTTAAGAATGTCATTAATCTTCAGATCCTTGCATAATACCTTCATACCATTTATTTAAAATGATTTCTGTAACACTTGCAAGTGCATCTTCAAACATTAAATGATGAAAATGGCTAGTGAGCATCTTGATTTCATAATCACTGTAATTTCTTAAGTCCATGTCAGACAGCCAAAAAATAGTATTGAATATAGAGCAGGTATCAGATGCTTCACAATTATTTCTGCCTCAAAATCTTTTAAATTATAGGTAACCCTCGTATAAAATGGTACTTATACAACGCGGTCTACAATTGTAGCATCCCTTGTTCAATGCGGTTTCGATATAACGCGGTCTACAATTTCTAGTAACCCTTTATTTATTTATTTTTTCATATTTTTCACCGTGGGACTTAAAAATCAAATTTTATCTTTGTTAAATTTGTGTCTGCCCATATCGCGCAAGTAGTTATAAGTATCGAATTTAGTTTTATTGCATCACTGAATAAGGTACTGTACAGAGGCTTTTGCAGTCTGTGTCATTCTCAACAAATAGTGCAATTAGAGACAGATGGAATAAAAACGGCACTAAGTAATAAATCACGTGTCCTCTCTCACAGAAACTATGCTGTATAGACTTAAGGAAAACAATATGTTGCACTGAAACATAGTATCTAACTATAAACTATTGTCCAATTTTTCAATTATGAAATAAGTGTTTGTTTGATTGCATTTGAAATTAATAATTAAGGGGATACAAATCCCTTGTTGTTCAACTGCCAGTAAGCAAAACACTAAGATTGAGAACTATGAATCAATGAGTTTCACATATATATATATATATATATATATATATCTATATATATATATATATACCAATAAACTATCGGCGAATCCAAGTGTAAATGACCACTTGGTAGTACAACACCAAGGCAACTCGAAGCAAAGGTGGAGCAAGCTCCCTCACTATCCTTGATATTTTCTCATAATGTAAAAACACAGCCCCTAGGGGATGTAAAACTGTAATTACATTATGAGGAGAGGTCACTACCCAGACCAGTTTTAACCTTATGTATAGGTGAAGCGGGCTCTAAAAATAAGACGATCCCAAAAGATCGCCCAACTCAGCGTTGTTCCACTCGATGACAGGCTCACCCCGTCACCGAGAAGAACTTCTCAGCATTGGCTCTACTCAGTGGCAGGCTCACCCCACCACCAAGCAGAGCCATAATCTCAGCGGTGACCCCACTCAGAAACAGGCAAAAACCTACCTCCAAGTGGAGCCTCTCAAAGCCAGATCTGCCCCGCACCGGATTCCACCCTCATTGGGGGTCTCATCAGTGAGTAGGTAGACCTGGAAAATAACAAGGTTTAAGTGAAAAGAACTTACAAACCTTTACTATATGAATGCCATAAAGGTGTGTTTGTATATTATAACATAAATTGAAAGCCAAACGGCTATTTTTCTGGCGTCCTTAATAATAATTAAGGGGATACAAATCCCTTGTTGTTCAACTGCCAGTAAGCAAAACTCTAAGATTGAGAACTACGAATCTATGAGTTTCATATATATATATATATATATATACCGAAAAATTATCGGCAAATCCAAGTGTAAATGACCACTTGGTAGTACAACACCAAGGCAACTCGAAGCAAGTTGAACAACAAGGGATTTGTATCCCCTTAATTATTATTAAGGATGCCAGAAAAATAGCTATTTGGCTTTCAATTTATGTTATAATATGCATTCGAAATTCTCGATCTCATTATGACAAATCACAAAGGCTAAATTAAAATAAAAGACTACCAAGAATTGAAACATGCCATATAATGAATGTGTGAGTTCGCCTGCCACCTCAAATGCAAACAAGAAGCCATAAAATTCAACCAAGGGTTGAAACGTTTGTGTGAGTTGAGCCAGTCAGTAATGAGAAGTTCCATCGGAACGATAAATGACACCCTGTTGTGAATGTGTTAAAACTAATAGTGAATGTTGTTATGACAGTTTCAGATGTTATGGAATTCGACTGAAGAGAATTAGCATTTCGACTCAACACTTGTCGGTTGCTTTTGTCTTTGGGTCGCATGAACTTTTGTTAATACCGCACCAATCATATGCACATCTTTATAGCTGCTGTCTTGTGTAAAACAAAATTCAGCTTGTATGTATTGTAACAATTAAAAAAAAAACTTGAATAACTTATAAGCATATAAAAGGATATCACCTGTAAATCGTTGACATGCCAGCAAAATTCTCAGATGTGCCACCTCTGGGACAGGTGCCATAGGTTTGCCATCTAGGGTTTATATAGTGTTTATTGTTGAAAATTGTCTTTTTTTTCTGCCAGGAAAGCGCATTTAAAATCATAAGTGTGTTAATCTCAAGCTGAGCAGCTTATTTTCTGGTGAGTTACATACATATGAGAATATGAAAATTATACAAATGATATCCAAAAGATTTCAAGTGGTGACGACCTCTGGCCACTTAAAGAACATCTATGAAATGTTATTTCTGAAGACAGTGATGACGATTAAAATATGCACTTTATTTTATTGTGTCTAAAACATTTATGCATTATGTGCAATGAAATTTATGTACAATTTGTAATTTTTATAATTTTATACTATGTATTTGTCTTATAGTTTATGTTTTCTTAACTTTCAGAACCTAACCCTACTTTTTCTATGTGATCTAAGTCTTGTATAACGTGATTTATATAACGAGGCATTTCTATGGAACCTAACATCTGCGTTATACGAGGGTTACCTGTATTTCATTTAAAAAAAAAAATTCTATTTTGCCCAGTATGTAGTAGCTACTTGCCATCTGCCAAAATCTAATTGCCACATGCAAGTGGGCGAGTGCATTTGTCTAGCCCTGATGATCATAATGTTAATAAATGCAATTATTGCACTTTGGAACACAGAGGTTTAACGATGAACAATGTACAGATTGAACTGTGCTCTAGGAGGTAAATGAAATTAGGGATTATGGAGGGGAGGGGGTATGGTTAAAAGACCTGTAGTTCAAATAGCACATTGCAAAAGTTCCAATGCATTGCTGCTATGATAAAGAATGACAAGTAGAGATAAGGAATGGATTTTCCACTGTCCATTGTACACTGATCTGACCACACATGGATGGTATGTAAATTTTGTCACTTGGTCTTTTGTTGTGATGAAGGAACTTTGGAGGTGAATAAATAAGGCAATATCAGAAGCCTGGAATGCTGACTGTGAAGAAAGGTTGGAGAAATATAAATTGCAGAGTGCAGCAGATAGAAGGAAAAGAGATGATATGATAGAGATATTTAATTTCAAGGAATTTTACAACATTAATATGAATGAGATTAAGTAGAGGATGAGAACGAGAGCATACATCCCCCCCCCATTTGAAGTGTTATAAATATGAAGAAGAGAGGAGTAGATTTTTTTATGTGGAGAATGAGTGGAATGCACTGTTGGAATGTGTTATGAATGCTAGTATATCAGTGTGAATGAGTTTATGGTTCAAATGACAACTTTCTTGCTAGTTCAGCAAGATCTCCCAAGATGAGTGTGCCTCCTTGGAAATTTGTTATTTATAATAATGCTGAGAGTCATGAATTTAGTAATGAACACAATTTAAGTAATGAGTTAATTAACTCATAAATAAAATAAAAATATAATAAAACACCTGATAATTCAAATGAAACAATAATTTATAAACAAGAAACTGGAGTTATTGATATTTTATAAAACATTTTTTATAAGTGTTTTTGAAGAAATTATGGAATTAATGTAAAACTGTAATGATATTAATTGTGACAATACAAATGTCATTCAATCATATTTAATTTATTACAAATTTTGCTCACATTGATCATTTATCTATTATTAGCCATTCCAAATATCTATGAAGGATTTTTTTTAACTTGGTTTTTATCATACCCCCTCTCCCCCTTTTTTTTTGCCTATTAAACCAACTTTTGCAATTCACAAACCTTCAATCTATCATTATAGAGAGCATTCCACAGACCACTCAAAAAAAATAAAAAATAATAAAATAAAAAATAAATTCTATTTTTTTTTTTCAAAAAATAGATTACTCACCTCTATATCCTCTCCACCATTTTCTCATCCCCAAGAAACCCAGGTGACCAGACCTGAGCACAAGTAATCCACATGTGGGCATATCAAGGCTTTATAAAGAGGAATGATAACTCCCTTATCTCTACTTGTTAGTGTGTTCCTCAATAACCAAGTAATCCTTTGAGCTACCTTGGCTACTTTAGCAATATGTCCTCTAAACTTCTGCTCTCTATTTACCACTAGCCCCAAATCCCTGACTTCATCAATTTTTTGGAGTACAGTTCTGTCAATGTGATACATAGCTTGTATTTTGTATCTCAAAATGCATAATTTTCCACTTTTCCATATTGAATTGACATCCAATATGTTTTGCCAATACTGTCAGACTATTCAAATCATCCTGCAAGCTTTCTACATCACCTTGAGTAATTATCCAACTCTGCATCATCAGCAAACAACTGAATATCTCCCTTCAAATTAATTCCTATATCATTTATGTACAAATCAAAAGGCAGAATCACACTCTTAGTGTGGTTATGCTTTACTGATAATGTGTTTGCCATTTGGGCCCTATTGCTTATAGCCACACTCCCAAATTCACTTCACATTAGAAAAAGAATCAAATAATTGTTTGCATTTTGGCACATTAATCTCTCACCTTCCAGATGGCTCTCTATTTTTTTTTTTTTTTTCATTTATGGAAAGCTGTCACACACACAGGAGATATCTACTTAAACAATCACATCATCATCCAGTCCAGCAGTGTGGAATTCTAAAAACATATACACACAGAGCTAAGGCTATTTGTTCTTATGAAGCAGTCCTTTCTGCACAATTTCTGCATTTATTATCTTCAACATACTTTCTTGGCCAATCGCTACAGTTTTTATGAAACAGATAAAATAGTACATGCTCCTCCCCAAATAAGAACAAAACAAAACACCACTATTCCTATTCCATATATCCAAGGTACATCTGAAAAGATAGCCAAGATACTAATAAAATATAAACCTCACACCATATTCAAATTACATGTCAGATTAGCAACTGTAATCTGCTCTCCTGAGGACAAACTCCATCCTCTAGCATATTCTGGTGTGTACAAAGTTCCGTGGAACTTAGCCTATTGGACAGAGAGGAAGATCTGTTAACATCTGCTTTGGAGAACATAAGAAATAAATTTGCTATCAAGTCAGGACTGGTAGACTATGCTTTGGACACCCATACATTCAGGATTAGATGAAAAAAAAAACTAATGTGCTATATATAAGTTGTTATAAGTCAGACAGACTATTTTTAGAGTTAGCAATGGCTATGAAGCATTCTCCTAACCTTAACAAGTATGTTCTCGTAGAAAGGCTTATACGTTGATTATACATGATTATTAATTAACTTAAGGAATTCACAACATACACTAGAATATAAATTAAATTAAACTTTAATATATATTTCCAATATGCCATCTTCAAAGGAATTTAGAATAAAGACATGTGCACGCAGGCACTACATACAGTAAATGAGAATAAAGACACATGCACACATGCCTGTGTGCATGTGTCTTTATTCTAAATTTCTTTGAAGATGGCAATGTGACATTGCCGAAATATTGGAAATATATAATAAAGTTTAATTTAATTTATATTCTAGTGTACGTTGTGAATTCCTTAAGTTAATTAATAATCACTTAACAAGTATGGCTGCAATAAACTTTCAAGAACTGGGAAGACTATCATTTTAAGATCAACTGTAACACTTATTTTATTTAACATTAGGAGTTGCCAAATTTCCTTATTTCAGAGGAGATTCAGGACTTCAGATCTTTTGTCTATTACCATTTGAATTGTAATGGACAAAGATCTATCCCCCCCCCCCCCCATTTACTCATTGCTGCATTAAGCTGTAACAAGTTTTGCTCTGATAATGCTGGTTTGAAATCCAGCAAAATAAAAGCCAGTTAATAAATACCGTTTTATAATTTAGTTTTGTTTTGTTACTTTTTTAGTTTTGTTATAATACAGTTAAAATAAGTTATCAAATTTTTTATGATTCTTTAATCATTCTTCATCCTGTAAAGATAATCAAAAGCAAAACAAGTACTTACAATCTTATTTCCACTCGCAGTCAATAAAGATGCTAGACTGAATGCCTAACACTAGAACAGCAAATATTCATATAACTTCATCATTATTGTAGGATACCTGTTAAAATTATGATTTTATTAGTATATTATATTTAAATAATTTTGAAATATCTAAATATAATTTTGCAGCAATTTTTTTTTTAAATTTAAAATTTCTCTTTCAAATTTGAGAGACTTTATGGAATACTATGAGGCCCTACCAGCATAATTTGAACAACAATAGTAGTTTAAATATTTCAAAATTTTGGTTATTTATTTATTTATTCGTATGGAGTTTCCTCCCTTTTTCTCCCCCATCCCTATTGGGGTGAGTTGAGTCCCCTCATGGGGGGTTAAGTATTTATGGCTATAGATCCGTGTGTGTTCACAGGGCCGGTTTGCCTGCTTGCGGGATGAAAAATGCCAGATAAACTGGCGGGAAAAATCCTACCGACTGCGCCCATGACCGGCTAATTTGGCTATAGCTGAGGAAGATCCTCAAATTCCTCATGACTTTGACGGGAATCGAACCTGGGACACTCCTTCCACAGTCATATGGTTGTAAAGCGCACACCCACTAGGCTAACCGCACGGACAAAATTTTGGTGATTGGTGACTTTGAACTGCAACTAAATCTTGCAGTTCAGCTCCTCCTATAATGATCCAATTTGTATGTTCACTGTGATAAGATACTTATCAAGAAATATATTCAATACTTTATTTTATCATAATTAATTTTACATCTATAGCTCATCTGCCTCTATTCTATTGTCCAGCTTCCTCCCTCTGATTTAGAGAGAGAGAGCTAACAGGTCTGCCTGGAATGTATACCACACCAAAGTAATCACTCAACAATCCAGCTATTTCAAGTGCATCCAGCACTTTCCTACTGCCCATATTTGCTAAGGTCATTCTTCCATGTACATGCTAGAAGTTAAATGTTAAAAATGAAACAAATTCATCAAGATTTATTTGAGCTGCACTTTTTTGTTTAATCAGTAACTCCTCCTTGGAGGAGGAGGAGGTACTCATGGTGAGGGAGCAAGAGGTATATGAGGAATTAAGAAAACTGATGTCAAAAAAGCAATAGCTTGATCATGTGGCAATGTGTGTTTTGCAAAAATATTCCAGTGTTAACAGTGGGCTTGACATACTTGAATGCAAGCTCTTTTCAGGAGTCCTGCATTAGGACAAGTTCCAAATGAGTGGAAAAGAGGGCAAAATTGTTCCACTTCACAAAGGAAGTGATAAGACTAAAGCACCAAACAAAAGGTCAGTCTAGAGTTGTAGTTAAGTGAGGGCTAGGATCCAGAACTGGATGATAATAGCACATTCTCTTTGATTGTTGGTATATTATTATTATTATTAGTACCCCAAGACCTCATGGAGTCAAAGACTCATCTGGGAGGTCCTTTTTGGCTTCATTAGCTAACTGCTGTTCATACCTCTCTTTAGCTACCCTCACCAACCAAGTCAACCTCCTTGCCTGGTCTTTGTAGACCTTATGGAATTGGTTATTTCCACTTCTCTTATGCTGCCTCCACAATGCTCTTTTTCTCTGTATCACATTCTTAATCTCTTTATTCATCCATCTCACACCTACCTTCTCACTCTTGGAATACATTTAGTATGGGTTTGTTAAACAGAGATCATGTTTTAGCATTCTGCTTGCATATTACAACAAAGTGATCAAAGAGCAAAAGCATTATGGGAAGGGTCACTACCCAGACAGGTTTTGTTCTTTATTGAGGTCTCATCAGTGGGAGCCAGACCCAAGAAGCCACCATGTTTAAATCAGTGCAGAAATCTTATATTTTCCATTGTTAAATTTATATTTTGTTAAAGTTATATTTTTACATTGTTAAATCTTATATTTTCCATTGTTATTGTTAACTATCTGGATGAGAGTTGTGGAAAGTTGTTTTTTTTTTCTAGTTACGATGTATATTATATATGATAAGAAATTATACTCTTGTTTTAACCCTATACCCAAGTGTAAGCATAACATGAAGTGCCTTCACAACTAGTCTTTTATCTTCTGTGGCTTGATGGATGTCAGTCCCGTGGACTTTACTCCCTACATCGCTCTGAAATTCTCTGTTTAATGGAGAAATTTTTTGAGCACTTGGCTCACCCTTATTAGGGCTGTGTTGAAAGGTTTCAATCTGTGATCAGGGCCGCCTTTGGGCGTTTATGTTTCCATCTGTCATTTTCATCATAATTGGATGACTCACGAATGAGTAGGTTGGGATGGAGTGATGCTTGAGTAAAGTACTTGGTTGCTATCTGGAGGAGAAATGTAGGTATGTCTTGCAGGTTTCCATCTTGATGGAGAATGGTGTTTCTTACAAACCATGGGGCATCAAAGATCATTCGGAGGCATTTGGTTTGGATTAATTGCAGTCGTTTGATGTTGCTAGGAGAGGTGTGACTCCATGCCGGGGAACCATAAGACAGTATAGGTCTGATGATTGTTTTGTATATTCTTAATTTGTTTTCTGGACTGACTTTGCTTCTGCGGTTGAGTAGAGGGTAGAGCTGAGCTATTGTTGAATTTGCTTTATTGCAAGCATGAGAGATGTGGGAGTTGAAACTGAGACGGTTATCTAGTATGATTCCCAGGTATTTTACTTCTGTTTGCCATGGGATAACCGTGTTGAACATCGTGATTGCTCCATGATGGTCTGCTTTCTTCCTTGTAAATAGTATGGCCGTACTTTTATCTGCATTAACATCTATTCTCCATAATCGAAACCATTTTTCAAGATTTTTAGCTGCAGTCTGTAATCTTTGGGTGGCCAGGTATGGTTTGAGCGATCTGGTGAGTATTGCCATGTCGTCCGCATAAAATGCCATGATGGTTGATGTCGTACTTGGGACATCAGAGATAAAAATGTTAAAGAGTAGTGGTGATAATAGGGAGCCTTGTGGGACACCTGCTGTGATTCTTCTTGTAGTTGATCTGAGTCCACGAAGTTTCACTTGAAATTTTCGGTCTTTTAGGTAAGAGTCTATGATTTGAATGAGGTTTAGTGAGTATTTTGCAGTAATTAGTTTGTGGATGAGGCCTTTGTGCCACACTTTATCGAAGGTCTTTGCCACATCTAGGAAGATTGCACCTGTATGCTGTCTCCAGTTGTATCCAATAGTGATGTATTCTATGAGTCTGTGGATTTGTTGGGTTGTACTATGTCCAGTTTTAAATCCAAATTGTTCTTTCGGGATTACACCTAGATTCTCTGTTTCAGTTTGGAGGCGTATAAGAATTACTTTTTCTGCTATTTTCCCCAGGCTCGACAGGAGGCTGATAGGTCTGTAATTCTGGGGGAACTGGGGCGCCTTCCCTGGTTTGTGTATAAGGATTACCTCTGCTTGCTTCCATCGAGTGGGAAAATAATTGAGTCTTAGCATAGCATTAATGATTGCCACAAGATGCATTACTGTTTTATGAGGAAGTACTTTAATAATTTTGTTTGAAATCTGATCAGGACCTGGTGCTTTTCTGTTATTGAGGTTCTTGATAATTTGGTGGATTTCATTTGGTGTAGTGTAGTTTGAGTTGTCACGGGTGGCGGGACGACGAAGTGCATAGCGTACTTGCTTGTGGATGTTTTCAATGAAGCGCAAGTCCGCATGAGTATAGTTTGGTTGAAATTGCAGCTCCAATGAGTCTGCAAAAGCTTCAGCTTTTTCATCGTCTCGGTAGACTATACCTTTTTCTCCATGTATTGGTTTTATGTTGAGGTGATCGCTGCGAAGGGCTTTAGTCATCTTCCATAGCGAGTTATCTTCAATGCTTAAGGAGCTTAGTTTTCTCTCCCATTGCTGATTTTTATGGTCTTTGATTGCATATCGGACTAGGTTTATTGCTCTGTTAAGCTCTTTTTTATCCTGGGGTGATAGTGTTGAATGGTACCGTCGCCTAATTTTGTTTTTGCTTCGGATAAGTTTTAGGATCTCTTCAGGGAGCAGGTTAGTTTGGGTTGGAACGGTGACGGTGGAGGCTGTTGTAAGGCCAGATTGGATTGTTCTTTCTAGTTTATTGATCGCTATGTCTACTTCTTTGGGTGAGGAGATAGTTGGAACAGGGCCTGTGGTGTTACTGAGAATTAAGTTGAGCTTCTTGAGGTTTATGTAGGATTGTTCGGGGATGGTTACTGCTTCTCCGCCAAGGCTAAGCAGAACTGGATTGTGGTCGGAGCTAAGATCATTAATAACTTGCAACTTGAAATGATATGGGGTGTTTCTGAAAATGGCGATATCTAGCACATCAGGCCTGCCCATTGGTCCATAGTGAGTTGGTTCGACAGGACCTGCTATGATGATGTTTCTTGACATAGCAAATTTGTGTAGGCTCTTCCCGTTGTTGTTGGTGTTTCTACTATTCCATGCAGGGTGTTTTGCGTTTAGATCTCCTGCCGCTATTGTTGCTTCGTTTGTGTCAAGGAGTTGGGAGAGGTCTGAGGCTAGAAGTGATTTGCCAGGAGGGTTGTAGACTGAATATAGTTTTAAACTGCCTGTGTTTTTTGTTTGTATTTCAATTCCTGTTTCTTCCAGGTTTATGGTTGCTGATTTCTTTATCTCATTGTATCTAATGCTATTTTTAACAAATATAGCAGTTCCGCCCCCTCTGGAATTAAGTCTATCTGATCTTAGTAGTGTGTAGTACTTTATTTTGGGGTTGTCACAAGGTCTAAGGTGCGTCTCATTGACCAGAAGGATGTCTATCTTGTATCTTTCAGTAAATTCTTTTAGTTCTAGGAGGTTGTTTTTTAGCCCATTAGCATTCCAATAAGCAATCTGTAGTGAATTATTTAAATTGACCATGTTATCCATTAATCATAGAGAAGATGACTTGTGTGCTTTTGAGGAATTTATTGGTGTCAGCCTGACTGGGGTCACAACTAGTGAAGGCACTTCGCTAGTTTATATAAAATTTTTCTTATAAAACTTTCTTATATAAATTCTGCTATTAACTTCTCATCAGTTGGTTTAGTATCCCATAATGCAAAAACATTATGGAAAGGGTCATTACTCAAACCAATTTCAACCTTAATTAAGTCTTATATAATATGGAATGTATATGAATTCTGGATTGATTTAATCTTGTTATCATTTTGGGTCTGGCTCCCACTGATGAGACCTCAATGAAGGTAAAAACTGGTCTGGGCAGTGACCCTTCCCATAATGTGAAGTCAACAGCCTCTATATACAAGTAAATTAGTCATGACTACTTGAGTGTAGAATTAAAACAAGAATGTAATTTCTTGTAAAGTACAGTATAAAGTTCCAAGCATAAAAACTTTCCATGATAAAACTGTGAGGCTATATAAGCTAATCTGTGTGTCTGGAGTTGTGGTCTTAAGGTATTAGAGAAGTTGGTTAGGGGTAAAATCCTGAATTAAGTTGATAATAAGAGTGTTCTTTGGGAGGTTATGTTTTAGCAATTTATTTATATACTGCAACACAACATTGGGCACATAGTACTTTTTTTCTCTCCCCCTCCAAAAGGCCTTTGATAGATTGCCACATGACGTCAGCAACTAAATTGGGATGGATGAGGTTAGATAACAGATTATCGAGTTGGATAAGTATGTAGTTGTGTAAGGAGGAGTGATTGTTTATGGATGAGCAGTTTCCCAGAAGAGGAAAGTCACTAGTAGTGTGCCCCAGTGGTCTGTTTTGAGGCCACTGCATATTTAACTTGTATGTTAATGATACTGAGAGAGGTTTAAATAGGAATATGAATTTGTTTGCAGATGATACAAAGCTGGGGCGAACCATGAAGATTTTACAAGATTTAAATATACTGTAAGTGGAATTACTGGTTCAGTGCCACAAAGTGTAATGCTTTAAAATTGAAAAGCAAAGATGGGATGCAGAGTAATAGAGCTGTGGATATCTTACAGGAGATAGAGAAGATAAGAGACCTCGAGATAATAGTGGACAAGGACCCAAAATTTAGAAATGTATAAGTAAGGAAGTTATTGTTCCCTTGGGCACAGATTTGGTCATCTAGTTTTCATGAGACAAGATCTATTGGAAATAATCCAGAGAAGAATGACTAAGGTAGTTTTGTCTCTGTATGAAAAAGGATTAAGGAAATTTGCAGAGTTTTGTAAATAGAAAAAGAAGGGGGGGGGTATGACTGAGACATATAAGTTGGTAAGGGATTATTACTGGATTATGTGAAAGAGATTTTTTCACAGAATCAAGCAGTGGAAGCTCATTCATAAGGGCTGCATTGAATGCAGCCCTTATGGACAAGCCACCACTTGAATTAGGGTAGCCATGTGTGGTACACGTGACCATCTATGGAAGCTGTATAAATAGGGTATACAGGAAAGTAGGAGTAGATTTTTTGTGTATAGAGTGGAATGCATTTCAGAGTGTAATGAGTGCAGAAAGAGTGAATAAGTTTAAGGCATGGTTTGAAGCCATATGTGTAACAGTAAGACTTCGTGCAATGAGTCTTTTCACTTCATGGTGGTGGTGGTCTGATGATGATAATGATAATTAACTTACTGTTTAACAGATTCTTCATTATTATATTCTTCCACAGTCTGAAAATGGAATCCTTTCAGTAAAGATTCCATAGAAACAATTCCATAGCCTACCACATTTATTTCCTTACAAAAAAAAAAAAAAAAAAAAAAAAAAAAAAACTTAACCTAGGAAATGAAATGTACACCCTACCCACTGAAGCACAGATATTTTTTGTTGCAAACACTACATATAGGTTGTCTTTCTTTATCTGTGCAAATATTCCTAATTTCTTGCACTTGAATATATACTCATATATACCCATACACGGAATCATACACCAAAGCAGAAAGTACTACTTGAACTTCACAGTCAGAAAAGTATAAGTATTAAAATATAAATGACAAGTAGTCAACTATTGTCTCTAATGAATTTAACATTTACATAAACACAATAAGCAATATAAGACAATGAAGTGTAAGTAAATTACCTGTATGAATGAAAAAGCAATTGATAGCAAATATAGCTAATAAAGACAAATGATATAAAAGCATAATCAACATGTCCTATTTCCAATACTAATACCAGTAGCTTCTCTTTTATTAAATTAATTAAATTACAGAGCCTTAAAAATAATTAGATATTCTTTTGTGATTGGAATATAGTGAGCAGTCTTCATAATGAATGTTTATAGTAATTAGCAATACTTATTGTGTAGTAATTGTTTTAATGGGGCCACTTATAAGTGAGGCCTAAGAAATGATCTAATCCACTATAGGTATTAATAGTTTTATTCAAGTCATTGCTTATTACTATAAACATTTATTACAATAGTCAAGCATTAAAAAAAATTCAATTGTTTGTATTTTAGGATAGAGTTAAAGTAATTAGTGAGATAATATATCTGGTGGTGTGAGATTGAGGCCAACAGGACAAAGTGTGAGAGTGAGTGATTGGAAATAAATCCAGCAAGCAGTACATCTGAAAAGAGAGAGAGAGAGAAAGTTACAAGGTAAGAAAATGAAGCAGGACAAAATGAGAGAAGGGGAGTAATAGGAAAGTTTGTTGTGGTAATTCTATGATAAGAGGAGTGCTTAATGAGCATGACTAAATCTTGTTTCTCTAATGCAAAAATTAATGATATTAGTAAAGCTTTCAGGCTGCAAAGATGCAAAGGGACAACTGATTGTTTTCGGCAGGCATGAATGACTCAAAAGTATAGTATGAGAAAAGATACTCAAAGAGTATGAGAGAAAATTACTCAAAGAGGCAAAAAAAGAAGAATGAGAGAGTAAACACTGCAAGCCTGTTGTCATGGTATAATAGAAGTGAGTTTAGGATGAAAGCCATGTTGCAAATACTTGTTGACCTGTGGACTGAATTTGATGGATGGAAGAACTTATATAAAGCTGATGGATTGTTGATGAAATGCAAAATCAGAAAAACTAAAGCTATTAGAAAAGATGCGGGTGTGTGTCTCTGTATACTCATGAGGCCAGTGGGCATTATAATGATCCAAAAATGCAGAATCTACTCTCTCTCAAGTTATGAAATTGAAAAGGGTGGTCAGTACAAGGTATATAAAGGTAGTTGTGGACCTAAGGGGAATAGAATACTGGAGTTTGTGTACACTAACATCAGAAGCATCGAGAATAAGAGAAGTTTACAATATTGGTTCGTGTACCTTGCCAAAAGTTAGAAGTAATTAGTGAGACCTGGTTGTGAATTGGATGATACAGTTATAGGAATAGAAAGTGAGAGACTTATTATCTTCCAGAAGGATAGAATCGGATGAGGGTAGAGAGGTACTGCTGATGATAGCAGATGAATTGCAGTAGGGGACTAACTGGAGAACAGACATGAGGAAGGCAGTGCATTTGAGGCAGGGTAGTATGAGATAGTCCAATTAGACAAAAGAGGTGTTGGGAGGGGGGGGGAGGACAAGAGAAGATATGGATGACATGCATCAGCAAATTAGAACAATGAGCGCAGAGCAAAGAATTATTATGGGAACTTCAACTACAGTAATATAAATTGTATGCATAAATTCCATTTCTTCCTGTCACGTGGGAAGAAACTGAAATGTATACTTGTACTTAATGAGATTAAATATCATCCTGCATATTATAAGAATGTGCAATGGAATTGGTGTCTGTGACTAGACTGTTTATTTTATGTCTCAACTCTGTTAAAGTCTCAAGGAGAAAGATAAAATAGGTTCTGTTGCATAAAGAAGGCTCTTAGGCAGAGGGAGCAAATTATAGACCAATTATTATTTAGGCATGGTGGTAAGGTTACTAGAGAAGCTGGTCAAAGACAAAATTCAGGAATAGGTGGATAATAATATGATACTATTTTGGAGAGAGCATGGCTTTGTGAAGGGGAGATTGTGCCTTAGTAATTTACTCACTTTTTTATAATAACAGCAGTTGAGTGAGATAAAGGAAATAGCTATGCAGTGATCTGGCTGGATTTTATTATTATTATTATTATTCAGGCCTCCATGGAGCCAAAAGACTCATCGTCAGAGATCCTTTCTAAGAAACACAAGTCTATCAAGACTCATTGAGGGAGGTCCCTCCTAGGTAACACAAAGTCTATCATACCACTCCTTAAATGCATTGACCATTCTCGCTCTCATCACTCTATCAGGCAATGCATTCCATGGTTCAACCACACTCCACACAAAGAAACTACTCCTCACTCTCTTTCTCACAGTTTCCTTTCATAACTTCCAGGGATGGCCCTTTGTCATGACTCCTTCCTGCTGTTCAACCAAGCGAAAGAACTCCCCAGTGTCAACCTGTAACCACCTCTCAACAGTTTAAAAGTCTCAATCATATCACCTCTCCTTCTATCCACCAAACTCTGCAGTCCACACTCCCTCAGCCAATCCTCATAACTAACATTGTACAGTCCTGACACCATCTTTTTTTTATCTGCCTTTGTACCCTTTCCACAGTTAATTTATCCCCTTCAAATCCTGGGGACCAGATCAGAGAACAATAGTCTAAGGGTGGTCTGATCAGAGTCTTATACAATGGAATGATAACCCTTTTATCTCTGCAGGTTAGTGTCCATCTCATTATTGCAACAATCCTCTGTGTTACCTTCACTACCTTTGCAATATGTCCCCTAAATTTCAGGTTTCTATCAATCATCAACCTCAGATTGCTTGTCTCCCCTACTTCCTCCAGTTTAACTCCTCCCATAGAGTATGCAGCATTCCATCGATGTGTCCCAAACCTCAAGCCCTTACATTTTGCTGTATTAAACTGACATCCCCATTCACTTGCAGGGCTACCACATCTGCACCATTACTAATAACCCTTCCCAGCTTTGCATCATCCGCAAACAACTGAATATCCCCTTGCAATCCACAGACAATGTCATTGATATAAAGGTTAAACAATATAGGTCCCAGTACTAAGCCCTGTGGAACCCCACTTGTAACCTTCTGCCTCTCTGATATTGCTCCACCATATACAACTCTCTGATACCTATCGGATAGCCAATCCTGAATCCAGTTGACCAATCTGACATCCAGACCCATGTGCTACAACTTGAATATCAGCTTATCATATGGCACCCTGTCAAATGCCTTTGCGAAGTCTAGGAAAATGGCAGTATATGCCTTTCCCTCATCTAATGCTCTTGTAACTTTATTATAAAAGGCTAGCATATTGCTAAAACAAGACCGCCCCTTCACAAATCCATTACCCTCATCTGTCCAATGCTGTATACTACTACTTTCTCCAAGATCTTACTAACTACTGATGACACACAAACTGGCCTATAATTAGACACTTCCAGTCTGTTACCACCCTTATGCAATGGCACTCTCTTACCTTCCTTTCATTCCCTGGGTACCTTTTCAGTAGCCAGACTTTCATTGAAAAGCCAGGTCAAAGGAGCTGCCAGTTCCTTAGCACATTCGCTCAAAACTTGTGGTGAAATACCATCCAGTCCAACAGCTTTACTGACATCCAGGGTACTCAGTATTTGGAACATGTTCTCCTCCTGCACCTCTAAACCTCAAACCTGCCCTATCCCATTAGTATTCAAACTGACTCCTCCAGGAGGAAATACTCCAATAAAGTGTTCATTGAACAATTCCACTATGTCCTCTGCATCAGTCACTCTATTCCCATTTTTATCCCACAATGTCATTCTTCCACAGTCATTTCTCCTCCTACTGGCCACATAGCTAAAAATTTCCCTAGGATTTTCCTTGGATCTAAGGGTCAATCTTTTCTCATATTCCAGTTTCACCTTCCTTACCATACTAGTCACTCTCCTGGCCTGTGGCTTATATTCTTCATGCATCTTCTCTTCACCTGTCTCCTTATATCTCTTCCATAGTCTCTTTTTCGCATGCAATTCCTGTTTAATATTGTTTTTCATCCACTTTACTCCAAATTGTGTCCTGTTCTTCATTCGTGGAATACAGCTTACCATTGCTGCTAACAAATATTCCTTCACAACTTCCCAAGCACTAATGATATCCTGGCCTTCCAATTCCTCCCTCCATGAAACTTCCCCAAGTTGACGTCTTGGACTATTATAATCACCTGCCTTATAATTTCACATACGTTCCCGTCTCTTTGAGACTCCTGCATGTCTATTAATTTTCCAAGTCAAAACCATATGGTCACTCTCTCCAACTGGTGGGAGAGATGTCATCTCGGTTATTATCAACTCTTCTGATGCTATAACCAAATCCAAAACCCTTGAACCTCTTGTTCTCTCTGTTACATGTTGCCTAAGACATTTGTCCCTCAAGAATTCTAGAAATTCCATTCCCTTATTGCTACATGCATCTTCCTCTCCCCAATTTATACTGCTGTATTTAAAATCTCCCATAACAATCATTCGTCTGGCACTTGCCACACTCAACTGTCTCAACATATCCTGGTCCCCACCCTCTGTGCTCCTTGGTTTGTAGCAACACCCCACTAAATATCCTGTCTTGCCCACCTCCACCTCACACCATATTCTTTCAAAATCATTAGTGTCACAGTGTTCCAAAGCCTCCATTCTTACAGAACATAGGTCGTTGCTTATCATAAGCAGTACTCCACCACCACACTTTCCCTTCCTATCCTGCCGAAAAATGCTGTACCCAGCAACTTCTATTCCTGTTATTATATCCTCTTCTATCAACCATGTCTCGGTGATTCCAATAATCTTTGGCCAGGCTGATGCTATTAGTGACACCAATTCCTCTCCCTTATTCTGAATACTTCTGGCATTAGTATAGAGCATAAAAATGCTTGTTTCTATATCCAGAATTATCTCCTCTAGACTCCACTGGGCTCAGCATTACCTGATGTCGTCCCCCCTTCTCCCAAGTACTCATTCCCACAAGAGGCCACCCCTGCTACCATCCACACTGGGACACACTGACTCGTTCAGAACAGCAATCTCTCCAGATGCCTACGCTCTTCCTCATTCAAATGCAAGCGGTCTCTCGCATACAATTCCTCTCTGTTCTCAAATGCACTCCAAGCATCCACATATTCCAATCCTCTCTTCTGACACATTCTCGCTATTATGCCATTCAATATCACCGCTCTTCTGCTCAGCTCGTCACTATCATACCTAGGCCACACACACTATCTTTCCTCCCTGTGTCTTCTTTCGTATACCCTCAAGCAAGAATCTCATATCTCTCGCTGCCCTACTTACATTACCATGACTTACATTACAAATGACTTGAGTGGTAACTGAAGTCATTTGTTCCTACCTTCACAATCATCTCATCCACCCTTCCACCTCTCTTAATTACCATAGTCACACTTTCTATCATTCCTCCTGGCAAACACTCCTCATGCATCCTATCTTGAACACCACGGATCATTTTTGCAAAGGCATTTGACAGAATACTACAATGGAACTAAGATTGGAATGGAAAAGAAGCTGGTGATATGGATGAAGGTGTCAGATGAAGAGATACTAAAGAGAATATGGTGGAGCAGAAGCTAGGACCAAGAGTGTGCCACTGGATCCTGTGCTTGCATTGCTGTTATTTAGTTTGTAATTAATGATATAGCAAATCATTTGAAAGGAAATATTCAGTTGTTTGTTAATACAAATTGAGTAGTGTAACAGTTAATTAAGATGTGGAGAATTTGCAGAATGACTTAAACAGGCCTGAACAGTATGGATAAAATGCATACCACATTAAACTGGGACCCATTATCTTTTGCTAATACTGTCAGCCCATTTAAATCATTCTGTGTGCTACACAGATGGAACTGTATACCAGAAAACTGAAGTTTAGAATTTGGGGATGTTAGTGGACAGGGAGTTGAAGTTCAATGAACATATTGCACAAGTAGCCAAAGTAGTTCATTCATAAGATTACTTAGTTACTAAAGTAATCCATTTCATGCCAACAAGCAGAGATATGAGAGTTATTATTCCTTTCTAAGAGACTTGGACGCAGCCACATCTAGATTACTGTGTCAGATCTAGTCATTTGGGTTTTCTCAAGATGAAGTGGTGGTGAAGATCAAGAGGTGAGTAACAAAGACAATGAAAAATCTGTGGAGTGTTACCTATGAGAATGGATTGAATGGAGAATTCACAATGGATAACCAGTTCCTACATATATTCTCTGAAAAGATTTGGATGCAGTCTGTTTTTAAAATGTTGGGTTAAAGTTGGACTCCATTTCATTATTATTATTTGGACATCTTCAATGAGGCTAAAGACATTATAGGAGACTCATGAATAGCCACTATTCAAAACAACCTTTCATAACTTTCCTTAAACTCATTCACTGAACAAGCACTCACAATCACCTCTAGCAAAATTTGGTTACTGGGCAGAAAACAGTAAATATAGCAGATAAAGGTTTTATAAGATAGCTACAGAAAAACATTTTAACTATCTAATTGGAAGTCCAATCAGACACTGACTAGGTGACTAAGTTCAGTATCAAATGCTTCCATTTGTCTGTGTGTTCTTCAATACCCAAGTGATACTTTGTGCCACCATCCATTTTTGCAATATGTTCTCTACAACTTATGTTCACCATCATTCTTAAATCACTGACCTCACAAATTAATACACAGCTTATAATCTTATCAGTTACATGTAATGTAATGCAGTGTAGATGAACTGAACATGCATAGGAGATTTCAAAATCTCAGTGTATATACAGACATGGGATTAAGGTGGAATATTGGCTGATTTGTTATGAGAAAGTTCAAGAGAATTGTCAGTGTCCCTGACTAGGAAATCACTAAGTTCAGTATCAAGGTTTTGTCACTTCAGTATCAAGTGACAAAGTTACAATTCGTCACTCTGAACTGTTAAGCATTATCCTTTGCACAACCTGTCGATTTATTTAAATCATTCTGTAGGATCTTTACATAAGCTGTGCACTAATGCATTCTCCCATTGGGCATTATCGCCAAACAATTGAATATTCACTTTCAGATAATTCCCAATATCAATAATCTACAAACTGAACAGCAGCAGCCCAAATATAGAACCCTGTGGCATACCTCTGGTGATCTGCTTTCTCCTTGATTCTGACCCACAATATATATATATATATATATATATATAGATCATTAAAGGTATTGGCCCTCAAAGGTTAATATATATATATATATATATATATATATATATACATCTGCCAATTCCTGAATTCTAACCTTAACAACTTTCCATTACTTGAACCACAACTCTTAAGATACTGAATGGTCTATAATTTGCTTTTGCTGTCCTCTTTCCACCTCCTTGTGATCCTGATAGTGCTGTGACTTCCTAGTCAGGGATACTGACCATTCTCTTGCACTTTCTCATAACAAATGAGCTAATATTCCACCTTAATCCCATGTCTGTATATACACTGAGATTTTGAAATATCCTATGCATCTTCAATTCATCTACACTGCATTATATTATTTCCACAAAAACAACAAAAAGAAAAAAAGGGAAAAAAAACTTCATTTCAACATTCATAACATGAATACAATCATAAATGAAGTGCAACACCTCTTGCAGACATCTAGAGATCTGTTATTTCTCATAGAATCAACTACTAATGTCCACCCGGATCGATTGACGATGATTTTAGATGTACTTAAGTTAGATGGTATTCAGTGGTGATATCTTGTCTTAGAGCTACCGTGGAGTTAGAACATGTAAAGACTTCGTTTCTCATGAGAATTCGCCATAAAGTCTATATTTCCAAGTCACACTGTTCATTGTCATTCGAGTGTGTTTTGAGTGCTAATTGCAGTCTCACGATAGTCCTTTAGTGTGATATATTTTGTGTTTATATGCTATACAGAAGTCCTTGAGATACTGCTCAGGTAAGCATATATTTGAATATTTTAAACATGAACAGTTTAAGTCCCGATGACTTTATCCAATCGTTGGATAAAAAGCTGGCGCTCAACCTCCTCAAAAAACTGTTGAAGAAATTTGAGGTAGAGTGGCCAGGGTTTCTAAACCTATATTCAGCGACAGACAACTCCACAGAAGGGGACAACTCAACACCAGGGGAAGAAGGAAAGACAAACCTGATAATCTCTGCTCCCACTCCAAAACATGATACAGAAACCCATGCTCGGAATAAACGTAAAACAGCGGAGACTCAGATAAACGAGGGGATGGAAGAAGATACCCCAAACACTGACCTCCCGACACCCAACAACGAAAAAGTTCCTCCAATTCTACGGGAAAAAGAACATTGGACGGCCCTTAGGCCTATTATGCAAAACCACCAAATTGCCTATTCATGAGCAAAAAACATAGACGATGGAGTTAAAATCTAGCCTGCCACAGTAGGTGACTACAGACTCCTCACAAAAACCATGGATAAGTCAAATATTAAATATCATACTTACTCAATGAAGTCGGAGAAAAACCTAAAAGTTGTACTCAGGGGAGTAACAGAAAACATCTGCACAGATGAAATTACTGAAGACCTCTGCCTCCACGATCTCCCACCTGTCAAGGTTAGCAGAATGCTACGGGCTGAGAAGAGTCCAATGCCCCTAGTATATACTCGTTGAGATACCCAACACACAAGAACATATACAACATAACAACGATCTGTGGTCTGAAAATCACAACAGAACCACTAAGGAAAAGAGCCTCGTCGAGCCAGTGCTATAGATGTCAGTAGTACAGACATGCATAGAAATTCTGCAGAGCAGACTACAAATGCCTCAAATGTGGGCAAAACCACCCCACAGCAACCTGCTCAAAACCCAGGACCTCACCGGCCAAATGCGCGAACTGCAGGGCCCCACCTGGCAAACTACAGAGGCTGCAGTCACTACTCTAAGAATAAAACAGACAACAAAAGGAAACAGATCTCTCAACCCTGCCCACAGGCACCAGAGTTGATGGCTACCCAGTTGCCTGACACCCACCAAAAGACAACAAAATACCAGCTCTCACAAATGGAAAATACCAACAGTCTGGAGAGCCACCGTCAAAGCAGGACATACGCCGAAGTAGCCCGCTCATCCGAAGATATCCAGCAGGACCAAATTCTTCCAAACATGACAACAGTCATCACAGCCTCATTGGCAAACATGCTTCAAGACTTCAGTAAGTCAAACCCTTCACCAAACTCCACAAAAAGATTTCTAAAAGAAACTCAAACCATATTATCAATGCTTGTTAATGAATAAAACTAGATTACTCCCAGACTCACTACAGATCACCGCTTGGAACACCAATGGCCTAAAAAACAAGACACTGGAGCTTCAAGAATTCTCTCACAGATACAACCCTGACATCATCCTAATTAATGAAACTCATCTAAGACCTGCAGACAATCCAAAACTGAGAGGCTACACACTATATAGAAATGATGGACTGGACTACAGAGGTGGTAGTACAGCCATATTTATCAGGAACTGCATCAGGCACAATGGAATACTCACCCCACAACCTAGAACTCACCGGTGTCGAAGTCCACACGAACTCAACTGGAAGACTTAAAATCTACGCCACCTACAACTCCCCCGCTAAGACCCTGCTATTTTCTGACTTGGATGCTGTACTAGGCATAAATGAATCCATCATCGTTGCTGGGGACTTAAACTCCAAACATCCCTCCTGGAACAGCAGAACCACAAATAAAAATGGCCGTATCCTCTTCAGCTACACAGGATTAAACAACGACGTCATAACAGGACCAACTGAACCAACCCACCACAGCCCAACTGGCACAGCCAACATCCTAGACATTGCCATCCTACACAACATCAAATACCAGCACAGCATTCAAGCAATGAACGAATTATCATCAGACCACAACCCAATCCTACTTCACTTAGGGAACAAAGACCAGTCACCTCCCCCCCCCCCCCAAACCTCCATTGTCTGGAAGAAACTTAGGAAAGTGCTACCAGAACACATTGGTCCGGTTCCCCATATAAAAGCCAAGGAAGAAATAGACACGGCAATAAAGAACCTCACCAATCAAATCAATAAAGCCATAACAGCAGCCACAGTATCCACTATTACCCACAAACAAAATCGTCTCCCGGAAGAAATCGTGGACTTAATAATTGAAAAAACAGACAAATCAAAAGATATCACAACACTCGTGCTCCCCAGGACAAAACAGCCCTCAACAGATTAAACAAATCTGTCCGAGAAGCTCTCCAGAACCACAGGAACCAACAATGGGTCAACAAGCTCACCTCCATATCCACAGCAGATCATTCCATATGGAAATTCCTAAACAACCTCAGGGACAAGCGCAAATCTCTCCCCCCTCTGCAAGCAGAACAGCACCTTGCATTCACAGATGCTGACAAAGCCGAAGCCATAGCAAGAAACCTAGAGAAACAATGCAGTCCTGCATATGAGAACCTAAACATCAGCCATGTATACAAGATCCATCATAAAGTCAGGTTTGCTGTAAATCGTCATGATGTCAATCCAAGCCCAATAATGCCTACCTCACCTACCGAAATAATCGGCATCATCAATTATCTCAAGATCAAAAAGCCCCAGGTCCTGACGACATCACTAACCAAGTCATCAAGGCACTACCACGCAAAGCCATAGCACATCTGGCAAACATCATAAACTCCATCCCCAAATGGCAGCACTTCCCCCAGTCATGGAAAATAGCTGACATCATCCCAATTCACCAAATAAACCAGGCAAAGACCCACACCTACCTGAAAATTACCGTCCCATCAGCCTGCTATCCAATTTAGGGAAAATAGCTGAGAAAATCATTCTCATCAGACTCCAAGATCATGTCAACCAACTAAATATCATTCCACAAGAACAATTTGGCTTCCGTCAAAATCACAGCACCACCCAACAGATCCATAGACTGGTAGAATACATCACCACAGGATTTAATTGGAATCAACACACTAGAGCCGTCTTCCTAGACATCTCAAAGGCCTTCGATAAGATCTGGCACCAAGGCCTCCTCTACAAACTTATCATCGTTAACCTTCCACTAAACAATACACCTGATCAAATCATACCTCTCCAACAGGAGGATGCAAGTCAAAATCAATGAAACAGTCTCAACCCAATGGAAAATCCTCGCTGGAGTTCCTCAAGGATCACTGCTAGCCCCGATCCTGTTCAACATCTATATGGCAGGCATCCCTCAAAATCCTCTCACATCCACCATCACCCTTTATGCAGATGACACGGCTATTCTAGCCAGATCTCGCCAACCACATCTCGTTACCAAAAAACTACAAGACACCATCCTGAATCTAGAAAAATGGTTTAAAGACTGACGATTACAAGTAAACTCCCAGAAAATCAAAACGAGCATCCCCCAAAGGAGACATCATCCTGTTCAACTCTAAAATTCCCTGGAAAACTGAAGTAAAATACCTTGGAATACTTCTCGATAAGCGATTATGCTTCAACAGTCACATCAAGAGCACATGCACCAAAGCTTCAAAAGTTATCGCCCAGCTATATCCCTTGATCAACAGACACAGCAAACTAAGCTCAAGAAACAAAATTCTACTGCACAAGACAAGTGATCCGTCCCACAGTTATATACACCTCCCCAGCCTGGAGCCATACCTCCAAGACAAACATCCTCAAGCTACAAAGACTACAGAACAAGTGCCTGCGAATGATACTGGACGCCCCGTGGTTCATCACCCAGATCCACTGGGACATAAATATCCCCTACATCTCTCCACTACTATGCTCCCTAGCAGAAAAATTCTTTAGAAGACATCTACGCATCCAAACCAACCAATACAGCAAGCTGGAAACTATGACGGTAATGACCACTGGAAACATAAAAGACCGAAAGCCATCCTAACACTCAACAATGAATAACCACTTCTGCCCACTCAGGGCGAGCTAAAATAGCTCACAAATCTCTCCCATCACTGCTCCCGAAACAGACAACAGGAATATGAAAAGCGTCAAGCTTCACCCTCTGCGCCATATATGTCCTGCGTCCTAATGTCCACCCGAGCTATCCAAACTACTCTGAATGATTCTATCTGTCACAAGGATGATACGTAGTTCATTTGTCAGAAATGCATCCCATGTCACAACATAACAAACCTTGAATCTTTTCAATCTGCTCAGGTTCAAAATTTCCTTCCTACAATGTGTTACATGCACTACCATCTTTATTTCCTTCCAACTTTTGATCAGCACCCTGCACACTGACCCCTTTAGATTATTTATGTGTAAAACGTTTTCTTAGTCCCAATGCTCAAACAACCATCTTCCTTGAGACTTCATTGTCTACATCCCAAAGTGACTTCTCTATTTTAATCCCAATATTCATGTTGGAAAAATGCCAAGGTATTTGCTGGTAATAATGATTAACACAAATTGTCCATCTTACTGCTAGAGTAATAGATAATCCTTACTACCCCTCCCCCAATACCATGAAACCTTTCTTAACTAGATGTTTCCAAATATTATTATTATTATGTGACACTTCCAAGGAGTCCAAAGATTCATTGTGGGAGGGCACCTACTCTACAACTCTGTCTCCACCACTCAATTCACCAACTACAGCGAATCACATCATCTACACCAATGGTTCTTAACCTGGGCAGAAGCACCTCCCTTGGGGTACTGAGGGGAGCAATAAGTGTTATAATACTACTAATATAATAAAAGCAAAAAATTCTGTATTTAATTTAGCATCCTTATTTATATTGTATGTTTGGCAACACTGTTCAGAATACTGTATGCCTGGCAGGCAATACTGTCAAAATTTATTCACTACTTATTTTTTAGAATTTTTACATTGAAAGTTAAATAATTGGTCCAAATTTTTAGCAGAATTCACTACTTTTATAAGCTTTATCTGCTACTTTTCCTAATGCCTATCTGAAAACCCTAGTTTCCAGTTTACATCTAGCCAGTGGTATCATGTGTCGCACTTTGCTGATATTGTGTAGCACTGTAGCCCATTAAAATGAGCGAAAAAAGAAAGTGTTGTCAATATTCAAGTGAATATTTAAAATATGGAGATGTTCCATCTATAAATAAGGAGCAGTTAGCAATGTGCTTAATATGTGAAAAAACTTTCTCAAATGAAGGAACGAAGCCTTCAAGATTGAGATTTAAGAACAAAGCATCCAAATAAAACAAAAAGGAGGTGGAGTACTTTCCGTAATTAAAGACTAAATTTAAAAATCATTCTGAACTTGAAGGGTTGGTTGCAAAACAAAGTAACCAACAAGAGAAGGGACTTCTTGTGTCTTACGAACTATCAAAATTAATTGCCAAATGTGGAAAGTCACATACTCTTGGTGAAACTCTCATCTTACTAGCTATAATGGAAGTTTTATATGTGATGACTGGCCCAGGTAAAAGTAATATGATGTTTTCAATTCCTCTCAGCAAAAGTTCAGTATCAACAAGAAATGGCAAAGGACATTGAAAAAAAACACTTTGTGATGATTTAAAATTCATACAATTTTCTTTGTAATTCGATGAGACAACTTTACATGACAGCGAAGCTTTGTTAGTGGCTTATGTGCATTATATAAATACTAATGAAGAAATTATTGAAGAGTTTCTATTGTTGAACAACTGAAAATTGACACAAAAGGTTCTACAATTTTTAAGGTTGTTAAAGATGTTTTTAATGCTAAAAACATTCCTCTCACATATATTATTGCATGTGCAACTGATGGAGCACCAGCTATGATTGGTCATCACCGTGAATTTATAGCACATTTAAAAGAAACAGTTCCAAATATCTTTACAATTTACTGCATTCTTCTTAGATAGCACTTAGCTGCAAAACATTTAGCAGTACACTAAATAAGACTTCGGATGATGTTATTAAGGCAGTGAATAAAATAAAAGCCTGGTCATTGAATAACCATATTTTTTGGGAACTTTGCCATGAAAATGAAGAAGAATTTCAGCATCCTTTGCTTCACACCGAAGTTAGATGGCTCTCAAATGGAAACTGTCTGAGATCTTTAATGATCTGTACGATACTGTTTTGAAATTTCTTAATTCACATGATGAGAACATGTGTAATGTTCTAAAAAAGGAAAAGATTGACATCGCATATCTTTCCAACATTTTCAACAAATTAAATGAGGTTAACATCAAATTGCAAGGAAGCAATATGAATCTTATTAAAGCAAAGGGAATTATAAATGCTTTTATCAGCAAATTAACATTCTGCAAGCAGAGCATTGCAAGACAAGATTTTCTGCAGCTCCCAAGTCTACAAATAATAGATGATGATTTAATATTAGATGCAGATTTGGATTGTTATTGTTCCCATCTTCTGACACTGAAAGAAGACTTGATGATCAGATTCAAAGACTCTGATGAGCTTAAAATACCCAACTGGGTCATAAATCCATTTCTTTCTGATGCCACTTCTGTTCACCCAAATTTGTGTGAAAAATTTATTGACTTGAAAAATGATTTTGAAGCTCATGTACAATTTCAACAATGTAGGCATGAAAGATTCTGGCCAAACATGCAATGAAAGTATCCTCAGCTTTGGCAAGAAATAAAATTACTGCACATTGCTTTTCCTCTTCATAATTGGTTGAGAAAGGATTCAGCGTCGTGTTGCAATTGTTAGCTAAGCAGTGAAATAGATTGCAAATAAGTGAAAGAAGAGACTTGAGACTTGGTTTGTCAAACATTGAACCTGATATTGAAAAATTAGCAGGATCTCATCGGCATCAGGGCAGTCATTAATGATCGGTTTATTAAATATAGTAAGCTAACATCTTTTTTGAGTAAAAATTAATTTGTATCGGAGTCATTAATTTTTAATTAACTATCAGTTCAAATATGGTGATGGTAATTTAGGCTTGCCTCCTAATAATATATTATAATTATCTTACTGAGTCATTAACCTAGTGTAAAATTGAGCACAGGGCACCAGGCAAAAAAAAAGTTAAAGAACCACTGATCTACACTAACACCATCTACTGCCCACCGCCACTAATCTTTTCACAAACATCCATGCCCATGGCGGGATTTGAACCTGCAGCCTCTTTTGGCTGGAGAATGGGCATGCTAACCACTTGCCAAACCAGGCCTAATTTTCCACTCCACCCCCCAGCTAGTGCCTCGTGTCTGTGCATAAGTACGGCCCTGTTGATGGAATGAAGATCTTCATTCCCCCCCCCCCCCCTACATACACATACACCAGTTTCACCTATATACTGTAGATGTCTGCTCTCTCCTTAACTCAGATCATATATCTTTTCTATATTTTTTATTTTATAGAGCATCCTTCATCCAGCCACTTGCAGTCTCGTCTCCTTTGGCACTACAATGATGCTAAAAGACATGAGCTCCTGCTCTGATTAAAGTGAAATAATCCTTTGCTGGATAGGGCGGTACTTACACTTTTCCCGAGGCAGGCAGGCTCGAGGCACTAGAGTGTTCCAGGGCCCTTTCTCATTGTTTGGGCCCTTAAATTGCCCCCCCCCCCCCCTGCTAGTGACTCATGCACCTGTGCATAAGTATGGCCCTGTTGTTGCTGGAATGAAGATCTCCCCCTGACATCAATTTCACTCCAAACTCCTGACCACTCTCTGAATCTTAATTCTACTAGTGTGCCAAAGAAATCTATGAAAAAAAAAAAAACTTGCCATAACTCAAGTTGCCTAGAGATGTTGTTCCTCATGCTGTTTTCCTCAAAGACTATGAACTTTTGCAGTTCATGAAACATGTCAGCAGATCCTTCTTCCTCTAGTCTCACATTTAGTCTGCAAGGCAGCTTTTAACAGATGTAAAAAAAAAAAAAAAAAAAAGTATCCACAAATCACTTTCAATATGTAAAATGCAGAAAACTTATCTTCTGCTCACATGAAATTCAAGCATTCCTGCCTCTTCTAAGGCTACTGGACATAACTTCTGCACTTGCATACATCCATTTCTTTCACATCCAGATACTACCAACATAGCATCATCCAAATATAAGAAGCACCATTCTTCTCCTTCAGCTGTTGCATAGATTACCAAGACAAATCCAAGAACAGTTCACATATCTCCTTTAATCTTTCACCAGGAAGATATATAAATCCTGCTAATGGCTTATATACCAACAACTTTCTGGTCCTGATGGTATCCACTGTGCTCAAAATTTATGCTTTAGAATTAACATCTACCTTATATTATTCTTCAAAATATTTCAGATTTGTTGGAATCTACTCAAAATTGTACCTGTTTGTTAAGCATTGATGCAAGCCTACATTAGCTAATTCAAAAGGTCATCAACAAGCAACCTCTTTATTATGTGGACTCGCCAAATGATGAGTGATCACCAATATGAATTCTGCTATTCTCACTCCAAAACATTTTTAGTCAACACCACCCATCCTACATTTTAGACACAAAGGTGACTGATGTTGAACTAAAAATGTTTGAGCATTTCTGGTTTAATATCATCTACTCCAGCTGCCTTTCCACGTGTAAGTTTTTGATGTCTACCTCAAGTAATGATATGTACTCCAGAATGCATTCCCCTTGAATATTTTCCATCGTTGCTGTCACTGCTTGTTTCAGTTAGCAATCTTTCAAAGTAATTACTCTAGACATTTAGAATATTTTCAGTTTTTATGTCACTTTTATTTTCTGATTCCTTTTACAGTAATCTTTCCTTCATTTCTAGGCTTTTGCAATGGCCTCCTAAATATTCTTCCACCTTCCTGATATTTATTTTTGAAAAGTACCAAAGTAAAACAAAGCTAAACTTTTGTTTAGCTTTGTTTTACTTAGTTTAGTTTTGTTTAGCTAATTTTACACATTGCTTTGCTTACATTCTTCTCTGTATGAGCACATACTGACTTATTTGCCAGGAACTTTTGAAATGCTTTCTTTTTTTTTTTGACTGCCTTTCTAACCTAGGTCAACAGAGTTCTGATTTTTATACCCTTGCGCACAACCTCACCACATGCCTTTCTGGCTGAATCACTCAATGTTTTCTTCAGGATCTGCCACTGAATCTCTGAAGTTTGGTTCTTGTTTCCAAACTTATTCATTTTTTCTTGAATAATATTTGTGTCTACAATTCATCGTCTGAAAGCTGCTCTGCATTGATTCTTTTTGAAAACTTTCTTAATACACTTTTCTTTTCAAAATTTAATGATGACCACTTCTTATTTTAAATTCTATGTATACTCTTTGTTCCTAAATCATAAAGAAGATTGCTATCAACAATAACATAGTCAATGAGAATTTTTCTTATTTCTTTCTTTCTCCATATAAATTTGTGCACATCTTTATATTGCAGAACAGTCTTAATAATGAATAGTCATGTCCTGAACAAAAATCCAGCATGTACTTAGCATTACTATTAGCTTTGCACTTTTCTCCAGATTTTCTCAAATCATTTCTGTATATCTGGTAATTATTTCTTACTCTGCTGCTTAGATCTCCAACATCAAATAACGTTTCTTTGTGTCGGTTATCTTTTCTAATGTCTTGAAAAAGCTAAAGAGGTCTCCTCCCACTTTTCTTCTTACCGCTTTGATCCTTCATCCTATCCTAATCCCTCACCCACATGGCTGGCAGTGATAACTATATGCTACCATACTAGGGAGATGATTATGAGCAAGGTGGTTTTCCACTGCCTTCCTTGCCGTAGGATATTTTATGACCATAGCAATGTGTGTTCATAGGGCCAGTTTGCCTGTTTTGAGGGATGAAAAACCCGAATTACTATATATATAAATAAATCTGCTAATGACTTTTATTCTCTGTAGAGAATAGAGCTTAAAGGCAATGCTGTCTAAGCTGTTGAGTTTACAGGACACGAAACCTGAGTTACCAAGAGGAGGAGGGGGGGGGACCCACCTGCTTGTGCCAGAAATCAACTAACTCAGAAACTGGATTAGTTGATCTCTGGCACAGACATATAACATAAATATATTATATATATTGAAGAGGGAGAGAACCAGAAAACTGGGAGTGTGGGGTGAAGTGAGTTGACAGATTTTGAAAAAACTGAAAGTTCAAATTCAAAATTCTGCAAGTTTCAAGAATATTTGGGTAAAAATAAACCTTAAACCATAGGTATAGGGATTGATGTTGGAGTAGCTGCTTTTAACACAGTTGAGTTACAGTGCATTATTTAAATGTAAATTTAAAAACTGAAAGCCTTGATCATTGCACAACAGAAAAGTCTAGCACTGAAATATATATATATAAATAAACTTTTTTCTTTGTGAGCTGCACCTAAAATTCCATATTACATCATTATCTGGTATCTTCCATTAGAACTTAAAGTAGAGTTGAATCATAAAAGTGTCTTGTTTTATTTTTAATTGAAGCATATGTTGAAGCAAAAACTATCTTGGAAATTTTTATGAAGGTGAGAGGACCATTGTTTATAGAATTTATATTTTTTGTAATATTAATAATTCATTGCTTTTATTCCCTGGTGTGATTTTTGAGAAAATGTGATTTTTGAGCAGTTATAGTGTCCAGACAGAAAGGTAGCAGGTAACATTTAACACCAGGTAATAATGGATTATTTAAAATTGATGAAATTGACATTTTCTTTAAACTTGAAAATCAAGCATTTACATGAACCATTAAATTTTTAAATTATTAAGACATTTGTATGAAACTAAATTCAAGAAAGTTTATTTTTCACTGGGTAAGACTATAATAAATTTAGTTTAATCCTTTATCCCAGTGAGAGCAAACAAAGTTTGCACCTGAAAATATCTTCAGGACTGAATATAATGTTGTACTAACTTAATCCTTTATCCTAGTGAGAGCGAACAAAGTTTGCACCTGAAAATATCTTCAGGTCTGAATACTAAGTTAGTACAACATTATATGCAGTCCTGAAGATATTTTCAGGTGCAAACTTTGTTTGCTCTCACTGGGATAAAGGATTAAACTAAATTTATTATTATTATTATTAAATTCAAGAAAACTATATCAAAAGCAAATGAAATGGATTTATTTATAAAAGGTACTTAAAATTATGTAATGGAATTATCTATTTTTATTAATTATATATTTATATACTTAGATTTTATATTATAACATTATTATATTATTATAATTTATATAATTATATAATTATATTTTTTTTTATTTTTACATAAATCAGATACTTTGCCCAAGAGACCAAACATAGAACTTTTGCAAGCCAGTAAAAATGGATATTTAATTACATTGAGAAAAAAAATCAAATTAACAGAAAATTCATAAACATTTTAAATTCTTCAAAATTATAAATAATACAGTTTATAATGCTGAGATTGTTTATGCCTACAGTATTAACAATATAAATTTACAAATATCGACTACATGATATTTACATTATAAATATCACTAACAAAAAATGCACTTCTACATTTATAAGTGTATATATATAAAATAAATAAATCCTCTAATGCCTTTCACTTCCAGAGGAATAAATAGAACTCTTTCACTCTATATGGAAATTGGCAGGCAATATCAATCTCCACTTGTCCTAATCATTGATAGTTGATTTTATTGCTTGTGACAATTTCTTCACCCACATATCAGAGGTCTCATACGTAGGTAGAGGGGTTTTTTCGTCTCTCAACAGGTAAACCGGCTCCCGTGAACACACACACACACACACAACAATCTACAGACATAAGACAATCCTAGAATAAGGATTAACCAACGTATTCCGTAGGATTTCGATTTGGAATGCCTGAACGGTGTGGATGGACCTACGAGCGTAAATCAACAAACTACGTCTCCATATAATGCTAAAAATAACTTCTCCTAATCAAACTTTTGTTTAGTTAATTAAACTTAAAAAAAGGTGAGGATTACAAATAGATAAATAATGTTGTGATATATTCAATATTATTTGTAACATCATGTATATTATGTTTTCGTGATTAAAATATTTCGAAGTAACCGTTTATTGTAATAATTTCTTTCCGATAACTGTTTATGAAAATTTTCATAGGGGTTTCCGCGAAAAAGAGACATTTTTATAAAGGTTTCCGGGGTTTCAAAAAATTAACATTGTTGTAGTCATTTAGTCATTTTGTGCTTGATGCTTATTTCTTAAAGATAACAATCCTAGTTTTATGAGATTTAACTGGCATATAGAATTCATCTGGTTAGATCAATTAATTATAACGTTAGCAGTTATAGAGATTGCCAAGTCTGTCATTTAAATTAAAAGGAAACAAATAATAATAATAATAATAATAATAATATAGAGCATCAAACATTGCACATCAAACAATCCAAAGAGTAACGTATCGCTATCATACGATATTGTAATCAGGTGATGGAACATTTTTGCTTTTCAGTAGATAAGATATTAGTGTTATAAATACAAGTTCAAGGTCGGTTCAAGGAGAATTAGTATAAACTGTTATTTACGAAAAGAAATAAAAAATAAATAAATAACGATGTAGCAATATTAAGTTTAATATTAAGTTCTTATTCAAAATAAGCATTATTTAATAAGCTAAGAACCGATTCTAATCTACAGAAAGAAACGGAGGGGGGGGGGGAGGGGAAAGCGAATACGATTCTCAATCGTATTCGCTTTCCCCTTTCATGAAATACTTCTCTTGTAAGAAAGTTAGTGACTTAAATGGTGAGTTTTGGTAGTGATTTAATTTAATAAAAGAAATTCAGATCAACAAATTACGGGAAGTTTTTTTTTTTTTTTTTTTTCCCTCCAGTAAATAAATCCAGTATTTTATCTCCTTCAGCTCGGAAATCAAGCAAGAATTTTGCATTGAATCGGATTAATTAATATTAAATTTTAGGCGATGGATAAATTTAATCATCCGGTGTGACACCATATCGTACTCATCTCAGATTATCTAATCCTTAACCCACCTACGTACCTTTTGTACCGTAGGTGGGTTACAGTCTTTCTGGTCTTAGGATTACAATATTGCGTGGGATGGGCATTACATATCATTGTAAAACCACTATGCAATGGTGGGACATTGGATATGAAAACTGAGCGTGAACTGTTGCAGAATGGCTACTTGACAACCCCAGTTAATTATATAACGAAAAATGATTTAGAATTTTCCAACTATTCCAATTCAGGTTTTTCCAACTAAACGCCTGGTCTATACCAACTGAGCTTCGGAGTCTCAGTGCCCATTACTGCCATGAAAACATTCATCATAAACAAAACCTTATAAGAGGAACCGCCAATTTTAACAGACTGACTCTCGATAGTTATTTAGGACTGCAGGGTTTCGTGTGCCAATCAGAGAACGCAATTAAGAGATTTAAAATAAAAAATAAATTGCTTGGTCTTGTACGGAGGTGGCAGCAACTTCCCTCCCGAAACGACTCGGGTTTACCACACCTCAAAATAGGGAAACCGGCAGAGAAACATGCACTTATCAGACATAATACACTGGCCTCACTTGCTTTAGCCGTAATGCGGTATAACCCTAACTGTCCTGAAAAGGACCGAACTAACTAAAGAGCTAGTTTGAGATATAAATCGTATTTAAGTTTGACAGCTGTGGTCCTGGGACTAACTTGTAAAATAATATACACGAATTTCACAGGCGTTTGAACTACAAAGCATTCCTGTTTGTAATTTGTTTTCAGTGAAAAGTTAGCACTGTTAACTATACTATTTTTAGATTACAGCTAAATCCTTGATTTGTTACAAAATTTCAAAATACCCGTGACTCTCCTTCATCACTCTTTTTCATCTTTTCAGTGATCAAGTGCAGCGTAATATAATATTTGCTACTGAGAAGGATAATTATAGCAGATCAGACTTTGAAATGATGAGTTAACGTTATATTTGGTTGGGAGTGGGGGGGGGGGGAGGCAAATAAAAAGAAAAATAAGCATCTTATAACTGAAATACACAATTATTATGTACTTGGGTAAATTATTATGCTTCCCTGAGGCCAGAATTCAAGTTTTTGAAGAGAGCTTTCTTTCCTTTCTCCTAAAATAATGAAAAAAAAAAAAAAGCTTACATTGCCCTCAAGGAGTGAAGTCATCTGCAGCAAGGGAATTTTTTAGATATATATTTGTGCAATTTGTTGCGACAATTTCGACCTTAGATATTTCATAAATAGTTGATAATATACTTTTTATGGCTATTTTTGTGTTTTAATAGAAGTACGTTCACAACACCAAATGTGTAATTTAAAAAAAAAATAGTTACCCCCCCCCCCAACAAACTTCCAAATGAAAGTAATCGTTGATATGAAGAGCTCATTTTAAAAAAGCGAATTTCGTCGCTACAAGGAAAAAAAAAAAGTCTGCGAGATGATTATGTTCAGAGCAGGGTGTTAATTTCGATGGAAACTTTGTACAGAATATATTTGAAAGTGCGGGAAATATCACCCCAACATCCGGACCAAATTTATTAGTTTATCAGAAAACAGGCCAGCCGATTACCATGAGCCTAGAGAATAGTTTTCCGGAAACACTCCACAGAACGCTATTCCGGGTACCTATGATCTTGTGGATATTCAGTAAGTAACGTATTATAGGTTGACCAGTCAACCTCTCGTATATGGGCCCAACATAATAAAAAAAATAATAAATAAAATAAATAAATAAAAAACAGGAGGGGAAGGTCAGTCTTTTAGGATAAAATCTCTATCATCTTTCCGTAACCATCCCTTGATGGCACCTTCTCTTTAACATGACACATTATTCTGACGGAAGTGTCTTAATACGCAACATAAATAGTCAAAATGAAAGGATGTGTTTGGCCAGCAACGAAGTTCAGGTAGGCCACATCATTCACCTCTTTCTCTACTAGTTCAGTGTCTAAGGAGGAAAACACTCCACCGCTTTGCATTGTTGCGATCAAGCACGGTCAGTCTGAAGTCTCGAATTACTGTCACCATACTCTTATAAGAAATTAAGGAGCCGCGTTACATCATTCCAAAACGTTTCTCCAGTCCCAAATGGTGTCCAGTCGATGTTTCGCTTGGCTGATTCCACTTGCTAGAGCAGGCTCTAACGTACATAACACATAAATCCGACTTTGGTACACATAAACCATTTTTTGGTACACAAAAAAAAAAAAAAAGCATAAACAGTCGCAAACGCTGTTTATGCTTTTTTCTTTGTACGGATTTTTTTTTTTTTAGATAAACGTCATACAAAACAATGCAAGTATCAGCGATGAGACTGAAAAAAGTACTGTTATGTATCATAAAATTACCGACAATAAAACAACTGTTTCACATTCACATCATGCAATCAGGACAATGTGGTATTAATATACTGTACGTCAAGCACGTGCAGGATGATGGAAATTTGTAAGTATTAGAGAAGGGGGGGTGGCTCTTTATCAAAGCAATGTACGTATATGATTCGTTTCGTTTTATATATTTCAAAGCTTTCCTCGGCACTGAGGTTCACTGATTTTATAGAAAGCGTTCTGAAACACCGATTTGAATATCTGCTTCACAAAAATAACACGCTGTCTTCGTCGCAAAATTGTGCTCCCATAATTATACAAAAATTTGCGTGTTCTTATTGTAACAGCTTGTTTTGAAAATCAAAAATAAATGTTACTGTTTCTCCACCCAACTTATATCTAAAATAACATACGAAACAAAGGGAGATCAACTGTTATTTTTACTGTGTGGGAAACAACGTAAAGACACTAGTAATCAGGAAAAAAAATATTAAGACTTTTGCTTTTTTGGATGTGGAGTAAACTTTTAACTGCATTCAAAGGGGGGGGGGGGGAGTCTGGATAAGTTTTTCTTAAAAAAAAAAGACGAAATTGTTATGAAGAATATGTATGTTAAATGCGAGATCTGTGTGAAGACAAATTTGGTAATTCGGAGTGGTTTACGCTTAATAATTACTGCGACAGTCTTGTCTCCATTGCTGTTCATTGTGGTGATGTGTATGAATAGCCTAGATACGAAAAAGAAGAAATAAAAAGAACCAAAAAGAAGAAATAAAAAGAGGAACCTGCTATGTTTAGAGATGGTTGGTGATCTAGTCACATTCAGAAGAGCTAAGATACTGGACATGGAACAGTGGCACAGAACTACGGATTCCATATCAATAGCAAGGCAAGAAGAGCGAGGGCATGGTTTTAAATCTCAGAGAAAATGTGCAAATTAACGGTGTTAGACTCATTTGGAACCAAGTGAAATTCTTCTCAGATTAAGAGATACTGAGGAGATTTTCGTTGGGCAAAGATTTTTTTTTTTTTGTTTAACAATGTAGGTAGTCTACTTTGAAACAATAAGGTCTCACTTGATGTGCAAGCTTTTGATTAACATGTATCTTTGCCTATTCTGTCCCCTCAGCAGCGAGAGAGAGAGAGAGAGAGATGATAGAAATTAAAGTTTGAGGTCAATGTTGGCAAAAACAAGAAAAGACAGCGAAATATGGATATTCGAGTTTTAGAAACTAGAAAGTGTTGAAGAAATACGTGTGGAACATCACTCTAAAGTGGTTTGGACATAGAAACGAATTTAGAAGAATACCAAGAAGAATGGAAATGGAATTGAACTTATCTTGGGAAAAGCCAAGAGGAAGATCAAGGAAAAAGGTGGAGAAACCAGAAAAGAGAAGATTCCAAGATTCCGAAAAAATAAACTTTAGCTGGAGCAGTGTTCATGAAGAAAGAATGGGTTGGGGGGGAGGAGGGCTTTGATCCACCTGGCCTGACTTTCTCTTGGAGCAGCTGATATCTGAAGAACGAAATATACGCGTAATAAACATGATTTTTCATAAATTGTTATGTAATCATACAGCACAAAAATATCTAGAAGTTTAGTCCTTACTAACCAAGTACATACACGCAAAAACCTATAAGTTAGCTAGACAAACAGCCTTCTCGTCTGTGTAATGAAATGCAATCTAAATTAAATTTTCATTGACTAGATTTGAATGCTGGTATCGTGTATTCATCGGAGACTCTGAACTAAAAAACTATGTGGTCACAAGCATATAACAGAACTAAACTGAGGAAGGAAACATAAAGAACTATTACGAGCCTATTTATAGAGAGAAAGTGTGTGTGTGTGTGTGGGTGGGTGGGTGTGATATGAGATACCACATTTAGTGGTCAACTGAAAGATCACCGTGGAAGTTTATAATAACACAAATTCTGTACGACTCAGCAGAGTGAGAACTTATCTCTTTCACCATCACCATACTATACTTCTTGTTGCACGTCGGTACTGATGACGCAGAACTGCTTGACAAACAGTTTCATCTGGCTGAGTGCTCTTGAAACGAGTGTCATATCTTATATTCAGTGAGACAGTCTAGTGACTAACTGACGCTGACTCTGAAGAGCAAAACTATCTTGAAACAGTAGAGGGATCAGAAGCGAAGATACTGTTCCCCAGCAGTAGTAGCAACAAAAAATGAATATTCAATTATTCAGTGCAATAACAAAAAAAAAACCCTATCTGTATAGTTACAGCATAAATTTACAGTATAATACAACTTAATTTTAAATAAATCCACTCATTAAAAAAAGCTTGGATCCAATACTATGTAACGATGTCATGAAAGCAATATGAGGCTCTTCATACAAGCCTGGAGCATCTTTCTAAGGTTTAAAGTGGTAATTATGTTACAATGCTACATTAATTAAGTGATTACTATCATTTCTTTGATCCATAAGAAATATAACATTTATTTTCATATATTTTCACACACACACACACACACACACCCTTAAAGGACTGAGAATACTGATTTTAATGGACCGTAGGCATCAGCTTTTCCAAAGTATCAACGTCATCGATTTATCAGACGTTGTGTAGTTTTCATATTCCTCCGTTTCTTGTCTATTAGTTCCAGTTGAGCCATTAATATAAAACCATTCTCTATCCTTCTAACATAGACTAAAATGCAAAACAAGAATACCTGCATATTTTTCTAATAAGGGCGGTTTCATGGTTATCGCTGCTATTGATTTACGTTTTATCATCTGGAACAGCAGTTAGAGATGGTAACATAAGTGACGGAATATCATATAAGATAGCAAAACACAATTCACCGTTTGCTGTTTCTGTTTTTCGAAGCGCGGGGGTGGGGTGGAGGGGGGCTCAAGCTGTTCTAAAAGCACTATTTCCGCTGCTCTGGTAAAATGATAGGATATCAAGGGGATAAAAAATTTGACTTAAATAAATAAATGAACAGAAGCTCATGAGCCAATAAATACGGAAATTCTTCATGTTTACTGCGATGTAAAATTAGCAAAACTGAAAAATCATTTTAATCATTTCAGGATGTCTCATAAAAAGTACTAAAGCATTATGCAAAGGTTGTTATAGATTACAACAGTCCTTTTAGTCTGTGTCACAGTTTCTCAAAATCTATTTGCCCAAGAGCACATTCAAATTTCAACAGTCGCGCAAAATACTGAAACCAACGTAAAACGAAACCAAGATTTTGTTCTTTATTGTCATCATAAAACCTTCATGAAGTCAGAAAACTCATTGCAGTAGGTCCGTTCTGCGCGGCTCAAAGTCTTAACGCACCATTTTTAGACTCATTCATAATGTCATAATAACAAACAAAAAATCACTTCTCACTAATCACACACATTAGCAACTCCCAGAAATAGTCCCTTGTTCTACCCTTCGGAAAATCTTGCAGAAAATTTTATTTGCAAATAACTGGCCAAGCCATAAATGGGACTAAAAACTACGGAAGGGTGTATACTCAAGGGCCGAGATTTTTGAAAATTTTATTGTTATTCCTATCTGAATTTTCTGGTTACTATTTCTCACCACAACTACTAATCGATGTCATAAGCGTATAGCATACTGAAGATTCCTACACTGAGTTACGCATAAAATTAAACTTTTATTTCTTAGTTAAACTAGATATAATATCATTACTATTATTACATTTACTGATATTCTTATTAAATTTAAAAAATCCTATTTTGTACACTTTTTATCAACAAAACGTAATTCAAACTCATCCAGTGGGACCTGTGCCTCTCCTCAAACACATACTAATCGAAAATGATTAACGTGTTAATTTGAAACGTGATTATATTCTCCAATCCCCTAAGTATGCCCGTTGGATTTAGTATTGATATCGTTACTCTGCTGCAAGAACTCGCTACAGATTTACAATGCTTCTATGATAAAAACTTTATAAATCAGGATTTAAGAGAATGTGTAGCAAGACTTTTGATATCTGCGATACCTACCATCTCGCACGTTCAACTGCTATTATTCTTTTTTTTTTCTTTCCTGTCAGGTAATACAGAAGCAATTTATAACATTAATTAGAAATTAGAAATTCAAAAATCATACTACAGAAGCCAAGGAAAAGCAAAAGCATCTAATACGAACATAATTACTGTTGATAATAATTCGACAGTAATTCAGGTAAGCTAATAAAAAGGTAATGTAAAAAATATTAAAAGAAAACTCTAATGAAATTCTGTTCTATTTTTCCAATACAAATTCCAAATTCTGTTTTCCAATGGCACTTTAATTGCTTTTCGTCTGAGTTTCCACTCCCAACCAATGATTTCTGAACTACGTCTTCAGCGGGTAGCCGGTCGGCCGAACCAGTGCGAACTAGGATAAGTATCAACAAGTGTAACCAATTAAGATCTATGGTTCGTATGTCAAAAGTAATTATGTTATAATAGAGTGTCTCCATTGCCACAGGGGTATAATATGAATGCATATGAATCAGCTAGCCAAGTGTTCCTGCGTCTCTCGATTAACTGCATTACATACAAATAGGTTTGGATTATTAAGGAATTTGATCATATATTTTGAAATGCCACATTTTAACATTTATATCTATGTCGAAATCATAGATAATAACGATAATGATTATAGGCTTTTCTTCCAATCAAGCTCGCACAAACAGCGAAATCAATTTAAGAAGTTTCTCGAAGTGGAATCGGGATTAAAGTAGAGGGAATTTCTATATTGAATTTCTTCTGCCATCTGTAATAAATATAGGTTAGTTTTTTGTGTCTCAGCGTGAGCCTCTACGAATCTTCGGATCATCAGCAATGTAAGCCGCAGCATGCCAATGGAATCTACAATAATTCCAGGCTCCTAGCTATTTCCGTCTCTGGTCAATAACGCACACTTCAGCCAAGTGAATAGCGGTACTCCTACATGTCAGGCTATTCCTGTTGCACCATTTGCCAGGCATAGACATTTGTTACACAATTGCACTGGAGAGTGGAAAACTAACGACTGCAGGCAGATGCGTTTGTAGGTAGCTGAACTGACTTTTGTATGTAGAATGGTTTTGCTGCAAATAAGACACCTGCAGCGTAAAGCGGACAGCCACTTGGTAATGGGAGCATGCTGTGCACGTTCCATTAGACTAGCAGTTGCAACTGTTAGGTAGTCTCCGAAATTCTACCGTACACTTATGAGTGTGAGCGTCATCGTCAGAGGGCATCCTCAAAGTTACACATCAATGAGAATCACTACGACCAACAAACACAAACATGGCTAGTGAACGGTGTATTTCAATTCATGAGTAAAAAAGTAGTTTAAATCAACCTTTAAAGGGTGATTATTTAAGAACAACAACAAAAAAAATAATAATAAATAATCATATTCGAATAACAGCTGATTATTTCATGGAGATTTAAAAAAATGTTTTCCAGTATAAAATGACTTGTTCGGAAAAATCATTTTTGCTTAAGTAAATAAATAAATAAAAAGCGTTGTGGGTTGGGTTATTTAGAGTTATGGCAAAATCAACCAGTCACCTCCGTATGAAACTGGCTAAAAAAAAAGGATCTGTACTCTGCTTTTCATATGATGCATACATCATCAGATGAAATGCTCGTATAAAGATTCTTCATATCTTAGGCGGGATTTAGCTTTTCCAAATAATGGTAATCATCAGTTCCCACTGAACAATAACAAAAAAGTAAGTTTCAGTACCGATTTATTTATACAATGTATAAATTAGGCTTCTAAAAAGAGTGCGACACCTTCATTCATGCTAAAAAAAAGTGCCGTATTTACTCGAATATAACTCGCCCTCGCGAATATAGATACGCACCCCTGATTTTACTTTACGAAAAAAGAAATGAAAAAGTTTAGCATATACCTCGCACAAAATTTTAAAACTTTAAGAAATAGATAATGAATGTTGTTATGGCAGTTTCAGATATTTTGGAATTCGGTTAAAGAGAATCAGCATTTCAACTCAACAATCGTCGGCTTGCCTTTGCTGTTGAGTGTTGAATGCACCAATCATATGCGAGACCGGAAGTAGCGACAGTGAATAGTAGATTCTTCGTAAGTCATACCCATTTTTTTTTTTTAAACCATTGTGATCTTATGATAATGAAACTGTTTTAATTACAAAAGCATTATCGCTATTCAAATATATCGCGTGATGAAGGCGAGCGGCCGGTCGCATAAATAACGTTGATAATTAAAATTTAAGTGCATTCATTTTATAAATAATGTGAGCAATTATAAATTATAATGAATACTGAGAATTTAATTATAAACGTCAATTTAATTTTTTTCTGAAAAACGTTAGTTTCCGAAAATCTCCGCATATATCTCGATTATGAAATACGGTAGTTTCATAATCGTAGCATCCGTACGGATATGTGCTTTTTTTTTTCTCTCTCTCTTTGACATATTATTCGAGAGAGAGAAAAGCACATGTATATTGCGTTCTTTGAGTACTAATATAAAGCCACAGCATGTATCGGCCGGGGAAGATGGACAGAGTAGAGGCCTGAACTCTAAGACAGGAGCTTCTTGGTTATTTAGACATGATGTGAAAGAGGTTTATTTTTAAATTGCCTCATTCCACGCACGCACGCACGCACGCACACACACACACACACACACACACACACACACACACACACACACACACACACACACCTCATCAAAAGACAGCAACAATTTACAGTGATAGTAAAAGCACTACAGACGGCATAAAAAACCAAAACCAAAACAACCATATTGCATTAATAGAACAGACAAGAAATCTGGTTAGGAATCTCACTTTAGAGGGATGGGAAATCGAGTTCTGCTGGGTGAACGCGCATACTGGGGTAGCAGGTAGAGAGCGGATCAGCTGGCTAAAGAAGCAGCTAGAAACAAGTTACCGAAAGTACGTATACGTACTCAAAATCTGCTATAAAAACACTTGCAGAAGAGAAAAGCCTAGATTTGTGGGAAGAAGAATGGAAGACATCAAAAAATGGATCAACAACAAAAGAATTCTTGCCAAGCATCAGAAGCAGATTCCGGTTGAAAAGACGCCATTTCTCCAGGTTTAACCACGCTACTAACGGGGCATGGAAAACTTAAGACACTACTTACACAGATTCCATATCCTGGAATCGCCATCATGCACTTGTAGTCCACACCTTCAACAGACTGTTGACCACATAGTCTACGACTGTCAGCTATTGGACTCCATCCGGATGCCCCTAATACAACATGTCATCACTTCCGGAGACAAGAGGCCAGTATCAAAACAGAGACTTATCGAAAAGTATTACTTAGAATTAATTAAATTTGCCAATAAGATCAACTTCCAGTGCTTGTAAAAAAACATAAATTACTGATATTGTGTGAATTATATGGTGTTAATATATGGATATATAAAAATATAAATGTAAATATGAATATTGATACAAAAATATAAATGTAAATATGAATATTGATACAAAAATAAAAATATAAATGTTAATCAGTACTTGTAAGCTACATGTAATATAAGCATTGTATGCAATGGAGCATGTAGGAATAAATTACCTCCTGGTAGGGTTACTATTGGGAGGAAAATGCGCGCACACACACACACACACACACACACACACACACACACACACACACACACACACACACACACACCTGAAATGCAACTCTGATATTGTACATTAGTGACAGGATGCAAGTAATATCGATTCAAGTCTTAAATTAAGTCATTTCCAAAAATAATTCAGCAAGCCTAATTATGGTGTAGCCATTATCACACCTATATGTACTTCAAGCAAACTTTTTAGTAATTCGATATTCCTAATATGTTAATTGATGATACTAAAAATTACTTTTTTTTAAGTATCTTAATATGAGCATATGTATACTACCAGAAGCAAGATATAGCATACGACAACCAGTTTGAATGCCGCTTATCTATCAGTAATTAATTATGCATAAAAATTTATAACACGTTTTCCATCCCAGAGAAGAAACAGGTAAGGTTTGTTGGAGTTCATGAACCTACCCTCCGGCATTATAATTCATAATCTTCCTATTGCCTGTTTGATAAACGTGCAAGGTTAAATTTATATATATATATATATATATATATATATATATATCGACCGGGCCGTCCACATGAGGTCATTGCGGACTACATTGGGAAATTAAAAAAATATATGGAAAAGGTGAGAACTAATTTTAATATAAATACGTGATCTTATTTCAAAGCTAGAAATCATATACTTAGCGCATCAGTCATTAAAGTTCATACTTCATTCGTTAAGGCAGATCAGTTTGCTTTTTCTCTTAAAAAAAAAAAAACTGTCTCATAAGTACTTCGTGTGGTAAGATCGTTCTTACATAAAACAAAACTGGAGCGTTTTTTGGCTCACTTTTGAGAACAGTTACTCGCTTAGATGATGATGATGATATTCAGCCTACTTTCTACCCACTACAGGGTGAAGGCCTCCCCCATTGCGGGAGGATTGGGTCTACTGCTCCCATGGTGACCCACTCCAACTTGGGGGAATGTGTATTTCACCTTCATATGAATGTATGAAGGTGAAAGACAATCACAAACATCCATGCCTAGGCGAGATTTGGGTGGAGAGGGGGGGATACGCTAACCACTCGGCCAACCAAGCCGGCATTCGCTTAGATAAGTACCACTAAATACTGATATCATATTTCTTCGATTAGGGAAAAGCAGATCATGATATAGGTAGGAAAAGGTTATTCAAGATCGCTCACTTAATTGAAAAAATAAAAAAAAAGGTCTAAAAGATTCACTGAAGTCTTCAGAGGTTTGAGATTTATGAATTTCTTCAAGGGAAAAAAAAAAAAAACAGAAATAAAAGCAATAGTTATAGCTCTACGTTATAGTTATAGTAGAACATGCGAATAACGAAATAAGATGTAGCTTAAAGTTTATTACTGCTACCATACAGTTATTGTTACTGAATAGGTGATAGAAACGCATAAAATGTCGAACAGAAATCGCCACGAAGCAAAAACTAACATATATAATCTATTTAAATTAGAACATATATAATCATTGTTGTGAAAATATTACCTTTCATCAGCCATTACAATGAATATATAGAGCGCAAGAAAGAAAAGGTAAACGTGACAGGAAGTTTTTTTTTTTATTTTTTTTTTTAGGATAATGAAATCCATGATAGCTTGAAAACCTATAACATACTTGCTATGTTGGACTAGATCAGTGGTTCTTAACCTTTTCGAAATCACGGAACACTTTTGATTATAAGAAAAAATTGGGGAACACCAAAAGCATTAGGATCATAAAACTAACAATAAAAATATGCATGGACCCTTTAATTTAATGCGAGACTTGGGCTTGTTGGCTTTTGCAGATTTCAGCAATATCAGGTCTAATATGTGATATAGCTACTTTCATCTTTTTGTCTATATTAGTAAAACTTTCACGCTTTTTTGTTTTTTATATTGGTTAATATTGAGAAACCGAGCTCACACTAATATGATGTTGACAACTGTAACAAAATTTTCAGTGCCCTTGTGTAGAGAACTAAGTATTCGGCTTGGACAAAAATCCAAAATTGCTCGAGAGTTATTTCAGAGAATGTCATTTTTAGAGTACGATCCGTTGACAAGGTAACTAATTGTTCTTCTTGTAACGAAAATTCACAACTCGATCTTTAACTGTACCAAATGGATTTCGTATCCAGTCATAATTGTGTGTATTTAAGGAAGGAAAGTAACTTGAAATCTTTTCTTCCAATATTGTTAAATGTTCTGTTATAACGGAAATAATTCCCTCGACATTTTTATTATGGAGCGAAGGAAACATATCTACTGTATTATTTTTTTGATATGCGGTTTTTCCAAAGAAATAGAGATCAGAGTAGCCAGTTACACTCAGACTGTGTCATGTGACACTTTCACCAGTGGAACACCGGTTAAGAACCACTGGACTAGATAAACCGAGAACATTCAGTGAGAAAACAAGAATACACTCACTGATAGGATAAAAACTTTAATATGAACTTCCTACATGTTTCACTATTCAAAGTCTGACAGCATCTTCAGGAAGTTTTAACTGGGAAAAAGCAAACGAGGAAAAACTGCAATACTCACAAAAAGTTATTCAAACAACAATCCAAAGGTACAGTTAAACACGTGAAAGTGGCATACTTGCTGTTTACAGCCGATGGTTACGCTTTGATTTTAGATATCTTCTAGCGTAAGAGGTGTGATATGCTACACAGTTCTCCACGAATTCTCCACGCTTGCTATGCTTGCTGCGCAAGCTCATTAATTGAGAAAGAAGTAATATTTATTTGTTAATAAATGCATGCATTTATAAGCATTCCATTTAGGCTTTGATTTTTGTAGACAGAAGAGGTTTTAAGCTTGCGCGGAAATAATTGAGCTTTGCGTTGTAAGGCCGACGCTAGTCAAGCTACCTTGGCTTGCTCGGTTGTGGGAGCATCCAGGTCCTCGCGTCAGCACTGTGATTTCATGCGCGCGCATAACCATTTCCGCTCCCTCCACATGATCTCACCCTGTTGCTTAAACACGAGCCATACGCAGTCAAAGTAGCTCTAGCCAGTGAGTTTCAGCAGCCTTTACAACTGTGCGTGTTGCTTGTGAAAATTAAGTTACAACCAACCTTTTACGACGATATTATTGACCAATTCATAAAGAAGAACTTAGGGTAGAATTTGTATTCAAGTAGCTAAATTGAAAAAGATAGAATATCAAGTTAAGGGGATAATAAATCTCTCATTATTTTAAAACCGGGTACGAAACTCGGAGATCGAAATCTAAGAGTTTCATGCCGAAGAACTATCGGCGAGTCCAAGCGTAAGTCAACACCTGGGTAGTACAACACTAGGACAACTCGGAGCAAACTCCATCACTATCCTTAATATTTTCTCATAATGTAAAACGCAACTCCTAGGAAATGTATTACTGTTTTACATTATGAAGAGAGGTCACTACCCATACCGGTTTCGACCTTTATTGAGGTCTCATCAGTGTGTAGGTAGACCTGCATAATACCAAGGTTTTAAGTGAAACGAACTTACATACCCCTACTATACGAATTGCCAGAACGGTGTACCTAAGATAGAATATCATTTGTAAAATAAATGTTGTATTTGTATGATTAAATGTACATAAATTTCTAAATAAATCGTTTTAAATGGTCAGTAATTCATTATTCGGCTAATCAGACTTCAATCACACCTCTCATTCCCTGAATGATAACAAGAGCAAGCGTGAATTTCAAGACCAGCATTCGCCCCTGATGCTACATGAATGGAATCAGCACTTGTGGCATTTTAACTTCTGGATTCTTGTAGTTGGTATTAGCAGCTAACATTTTGCATTGAAATATTACTTGAGAAATGCTCTATAATTAAGCAAAATTAGAAATGAAAATTCCGCATGATGATACGGAAGGTTCCTACGTTCGAAGAAAATCTCCATCCCTAAATATTATTACTACTGTATTGACTTCAACGTTCATCCGATGTTATTTTGAAGTGAGAAGCTATTCATGGATGTTTTTTAATTCTGTTTCTGCACGACGCTTTGTCCAATGGATACGCGGAACTACAGTTGAAAACGAATTCTCTAGTGATCGTACGAAAATGTTTACAGAGGAGATAATCGTCGAAATTAGAAAATAAAACATATCTACAACAGTTCCTATGTATTGGCTCATATGTACCGTGAGTTAGCCGGTCTTATAGGGCAATGGAAGAATTTTTCCTCGTGGAAAGTCAGTTATTTCGTTTCTGCATAACGGGAAAATGACACAGAAGACCACATGCAATTAACAGACAATTCACTGGCCTCATTGTTTTTCGACTGTGATTCAAAATAGCCTAATCCGACTCTTGAAGAGATAGAAATACCGCATTGAAGTCTCTTATTCTTGAGTAGATTTTCGGTCAAATACACGGAACAGACATAATCTGTCCAGTATCTTATATAAAGGAATTCTGATATTGTCAACCTAGGATGCGAACAAGGTTCTTGAAAACAGAAGTGCTGAATATTTCCAAGCCATGAATTGTTTGTTTCAGAAATAATTGCTAGAAACAACTAAAAAACGTTTTAGACGGAATTATCCCGAAAGTGCCATGCAATGTGTTTTTCTTTCTTTTTGCTTCTTATTTCATTTTTATTTATTTATTGTATATCGGTTAACATTGGTGGTGCCCAAATGGCAGATAGCATTTAGCTTCAATAGGTCATTCACAGCAAGTACGCACTGCAATACAAAATACCATGAGATTCAGAAACGCTTCGAATATGTTGATGCAGGATTCCTAAAAATTGTTGCATTTCTGCACAGTGATTTATTTCAGGACGAATCATGCCCTTCAAATGATATTTTAATTTGAAAATTTTCATTCACTTTCATAATATCAAATACATTATAATCGAAGCCTTACAGTAAAAGTGTTAATTCCAAATGAAAATATTACTGGATTCCTAAAGCTATTTTATTACCATTTCATTAAAACTTAGAGATTCTTAAACAATTATAGGTTATCTGCCGAATAAAATTTGTAAAGTATTCCAAGTATTTTAAAAATATTTGTAAATGGAATCGTTCGTTTACAAACATTTAATGCAAAAAGACACCATTAAGAAATTTTGTTTCGGAATTACTTTACAAATAGCAAGCTCGAAGCACCAGCATTCCCTCATAAATCCCTCCCGCCCCCCGTTGCTATGAGGATGAGGCAAAAAAAAAAAAAAAAAAACAGAGATTTCCAGGGAAGATCTGGTACAGATCACAAGCTCTGGACCCTTTTTCGTAATAGGAAAAATGGAAGACTGAAATGCAACATATAAAAACTATTTTTTAAACAGTTCACATTAATGAAATTTATTTTTTAAATACTGAAATTAGATATCCTAAAAAAATATAACACACCCACCCACACCGTGAAATTATTAATTCATTTCCAGTAACCATTATCAAAATTGCAATAATTTAGGAAGTCTAGAAGAGCACATAAATTTCTAGAATATTCTCTTCTATAAAACGGATATATGCGATACAAAATTTTAAATAAAAAAAAAAGTTAATAACATTAGCTGTTGATTGTTGCAAACCTAAATTAACTGAAAACGAAATTAGTATTTCTCTATTATTTTATTATTTTAGTATAAACTTCTAATTAATTAAATTTTTCTACGTTATGTAGCTAATCCAGCGACAGATTTCTTATTATTATTTACAGGAGGAGTAATTTAATGACTGAGGAATTAATAATAATTTACCAGTGTGTGACAGCAAAGTTTAGTGGAAATACAGCTGCTCCGTATTTCTGTTCAGCATTTGCGGTCTGGAAAAAAATTTTAGTTCAGCTATTATTTTTCTTTGTAATGACCATAATCTTCTCACAGACGAATGGATTTCATATGAACCACAAATAAAGTACTTAATGAATGCAGAAATCAACGCACGTTTAAATTCGCAGTATTTTTATTTTTTCTTATTATTATTATTCCTTCCCTTCTCTTTTACCTTGCGATGTCGAGGATTTTTCTGCATTTAACCGCTACCGTATAAAATGTTAACCTTAATAAAGTTAGCCTTATGCTTCCCGATGTGTCCTATGTCTATAGATGCGTGTTCACGGGCCGGTTGCCTGTTCTAGAGGACGAAAAACCCGAGTTTCCGGGTGGAAAAAAAACCTACCCCTGTATGAAACCGGCTAACGTATTTGTGTTTTATTTCTGCTATTTTATATTCCTCTGTACATCTACTGATTTTTAACTTTCCGCATTTTTTAAAATCTCATACTATTTTGGGATAAGTTCTAGTATTCAGTACTGAATAATATAAAATTGGATAAAATTTCTAGAAGTTGGTACTTGGAAAGCTTCACAAATATGGCAATCGTCTTTACCTTTCAAGAATAATCAGGTATTCTTTTTTTTGTCCGCATTATTTCTAAAATAAATTTCAAATTTCATCATCGTTCTGCTATAATTTTGTTTATAAGCCAATACAGAATACACTTTGATCGATTAAGTCCGAAAACTTCCAACCCGTTCTTGTTCGTTCAGCATCTGGTGGATGTCTGCTAACGGGGCGTACCACCTGAAGGTGAAAAGTGGACATTAGGTCAGAAGGTCGGTTCTCCCAACTCCTTAAAGACTGTGGAGCTCTTTCCAATTATATTTAGTTTTGCTCATTAAGTAGTCTTCTAAGAAGTACCTAAGAAGACCGAATTTTTATAATATCTGAAGGTATTAGAGTCCTGAAAAATAGCAGATTAATTTGGAGGAAATTTGTTGACAGGAGGTTAATAATAATGTAAACTTTATTATCATATAGCACCATGACAGTATCCTGTACACCCCTTGAGGTTACATATCAGGAATTTGATGACGGCGATGATAATTTTAAATTAGCAAATAAAAAATAATATTTAGCTATACGACATTAATATACAGAAGTAGCTCCATTTCCGCTATGTCTTGCGTCGGTACCAATCAACTAACTAGAATTTACATGAAATAAGTTTTCAGAAATTCTAAATATTAACAATAATTTATTCCAAATCACTCTCAATGAGAACCATGGGGAGTAGGCTTTCCTTAGCACAGGCTGCTGGGGAAACAAAATTACCTTTACCGGAAAAAGAAGGGAAACGGGAGAGGAAATCAACCCTTGATCAATCTTTTTAACAGTAACCACATTCATATATACATATCGGTATGTATCCGTTTTAACCAGAGTAGTGATTAGCCAGTATATGATTACCTGCTTTTTTTTCTCCGGCATTGAGTTGGTCGGTTACGCTGTAGGATTATTTTACTTCCGTATGCTCATCACAAACATAAAACTGACCTTGAGAAAACATTTGGTATTGTTTACGCCAAGTACACACCAGTTTAAATGCGAATTTGGGTAATTCGTGAGTTGTCATTGCTTCCTTAGGACTTAGTCGTAAGGAGGCAATTATTATAATAACATGTATTCTGGTATGACTTCCTATTATATATATATATATTCCGGCCGGTTTGCTGTTTTGCAAGAGAAAAAAAATATTCACACTTCATGAGACTGGCTAACTCACCTTTAACACTTATTTATCACCTATGATTGCATCGTCGACTAGCAAAAGATAAAAAAAAAAAGTTGAAAGAAAAATTGTTGCTCTAAATCAGCGATTTTCAACCCGCATACCGCGATATTTGTGAAGACAAATTAATTGAAAGAAATAATGTTGTAATTTGCGCATTTATTTATTAGTGTCTGGTCTTCCATCCGCCCCTGAAGCTCCCTTATTTATATTTTACGAAACTTACGGTTGGTGAATATTACCAAAAAAGCAATAGAAGTACTTTGTCCATCTCCACGTCATATTTGTGCAAATCAAGCTTTTCCGCAATGAATATTATTAATAACAAAAATAGATCGCGGCTGGAAGCCTTGGAAGATGATTTAAGAGTATGCCTATCTAAAATTCGACCTCGCACAAAAGACATTCTGAAACAACATCAAGCTCAGATATCTCATTAAAATTAACTGCAAGGATGCATATTATTTAATACATTTAATATTCATTTGAAAAAATTAATAAAAAAATTTTAAAATAATTTTGAGTATTCTTTTTCTTACTCAAAATGTCAAAAATATAGTTTAGATTTTTTGGGGCAAAAAGGATAAGTAATTCTATCCCAATGGCTTTAACCGGCCTTTAAGGCCCACAACCTTCCAAGCATGCTTGGATTTCGTAACGAAATACGAGGATAGAATGGTCACTCCCATGCCTCAAGGTATTCTTGGCTGTATCCCTGTGTGTTCAAACCGGCCCTGTGTGTTCGCAGGGCCAGTTTGCCTGCTTGCAGGATGAAAATCACCAGATAAACTGGCGGAAAAAACCCTACTGCCCGCGCCCAAGACCGGCTAACTTGGCTATGGCTGAGGAAGATCCTTCAGCTCCTCACGTCTCCGACGGGAATCGAACCTAGGACTCTCCTTCCCCAGGCATATGGTTGCGAAGCGCAAAGCCTAACCGCGCGGACGGATAAGTAATTACTATTATTAATATCTTGTGTGTGTAAATCAATCAAAATTATGCCTGTTTTTTGTCAGATCGTCAAAAAAATTAAAAGAATATATTTTTGTAGAAAGTTTTTTAACTTGAGTATATTATGTATTCAAGATACCAAGTAATTTTATATAAACTTGGTTTTTAATCCTATTTCCCAAGTGAGCAAACAGACAAGTAAGTCAAGTTTGCGCCTGCAAACTTGACTTACTTGTCTGTTTGGTGTTTGTCAATAAAGGTTGTTAGTGCAAGTCTGAGGCAACTCATGGTAGTGCCACTCTAGACAACTCGTGGTAAAGGTGGATTAAGCTCTGATCACTTTCATTAGTATTTTTCCCTTAATGTAAAGCACATCCCATTGCGGAGATGTATGATACTATGCATTTGCTTTTTATGCAAGTTTGTAAATGCTATGCATTTACAAACTTCTTTCGGTAAAATGCATAAGCTCTACATCACTTCAACCTTAGCATTGTCAGGTCTGGCTCCCACTGACGAGACCTCAATAAAGGTTGAAATTGGTATGGGTAGTGACCATTGCCTTTAATGCATAGCATCATACATCTACGCAAGGGGATGTGCTTTACATTAAGGGAAAAATACTAAGGAACGTGATCAGAGCTTAATCCACCTTTACCACGAGTTGCCTAGAGTGACACTACCATGAGTTGGCTCAGATTTGCACTACGTGCAGGCGCAAACTTGACTTACTTGTCTGTTTGCTCACTTGGGAAATAGGATTAAAAACCAAGTTTATATAAAATTACTTGGTTTCTTGAATATAATAATATATTTTTAATGTGCCGCAGAATTTTAATAATTAGTCTAGGTGTGCCATATTATGAAAAAGGTTGAAACTCACTGCTCTAAATAATTGGTCAGAATTGAAACCAAACTGCATATACGTTCTGCCGATTTATTTCACATTTTTAAGTGTCAAAGTACAATAACTCGTCATTTAAGAGAAAAGGTGTCTATTTAAATGATCTGCTACTTTCTTTAATGATTGCTGTTAATGCTAACTTTTTATGCTTATATCAAGTTCTCCGGCGCCAATTTTTCATTAGGTTAAATTTAGGTTTACTTTTTTTTTAATATATACAAATTAATTAGGTGTTACATTCTGATGTGAAATCTGAAAGCCAAGCAGCCAATATAGGATGTCTGATCAAAATTAAACTTACACCGAATCATGGTTTCGAGATTTCCAAAAACTTATTTTTATTGTACTTTTGGATATCCACAAATATGACTTTCAAAATTAAAGAAATATGATGTTTTGGTTATGATTACTGCTTGCTTGTAGCATACTAACAGTTTTTTTTTTTTTTTAGAGTGGCACCACTGACCTACCTTACGACATATCCTGTTCTGATGTCCTCATTTTCTCCAGCATGTTTTAACATCGCATTTTGATCTATTTTAATTTTGAACAGTTTCTTGACACTTTCGTAATTATATTTTTGCTATTATAGGAGGGAAAAATTAAATATTAAACCCTTTTTTTATGTTTGTTAAAATATTTGAAACTAAGGCAAATTTTACATAAATGTATACTAACTAGTCTATATTTACGATCAAAATAAATCACTGAACAATAATCAAATCAACTGTAGTAGTTTGTATTGTAAATGAAATAAAACTTTCTTTATGATCTCAATGTCCCCTGACTGCTGAGGTTTACCTAAATAATGGTAAGCGGAATGGTGAAGCCAAATTATGCAAAATCCTGCACGCTACGAAAAATATCTACTCCCCCCCCCCCAATTTTTTACTGCTACGTACCAGTAAGTCAATGGGAGTTCCATAAAGTAATTATTAGTTCTGCATCGTTGTTTGGAGAAATAATAACAATGGAAACAACAGTAAAAACAATACTGAATTTTTGGAAAATATAATTTCTTACATTAATTTTTGTTACCGGAATGGCCATATATGTCAGCCATCTTCTGTTTTCTTACAGTAAAATGTAGTTTAGAAAGTTATTTTTTTATGAAATAAAATTATTCTGTTTTTCCCAGTCTGTAGCTATTCGCCAGATGGTAATATCTTCTCGTCACGGGCGAGTGATCGAGCGTATTTGTCAAGTCCTGATATAATCTAAAACTGATTCGCAAGGGTTCAAATGTTCCAGAACTCAAATTCGACTGGAAACCCGGACAACTATCAGTCTCCAGCATTTTTCTCTGAAGCTAACAAGCTATGGGTTCGCACCCTCATTTACAAACATCTATACAGCAGTGTTCATGAAAGTGGACGGACTTTCATTGCACGATGTAAGGTCACCATCCTACTTACCAAAGGCCAGAAGTGGCTTGTAAAAAAAAAAAAAAAAAAAAAAATCCATGTTTCGTCTCTAGAGACAAGTTTCCGGATTATATAGCTCTTAGCCCACTCATAGTGCGAACCAAGGGTTTACAACCTTTCTGGGTAGAATTAAAAAAAAACCGAGGTAATATACCACAGGCACTCCTTGACCCCCCCCCCCCCTGCCTTGATTAAGGCCTCCTCGGCATTTATCTAGATGAAATTCAGGTATTAAATTCTATTCGAATTCCGGAATCAGCACTTGTACTTTATACGTATCATCAGACATTACATCAGTCTTCTATTCAACTAAGAAAAGTTGTTTCGTATTCACACAGTTACTCCCTCATAACATTAAAAAATCTGTAGATGTTGACGAGCTTGTTAGCTATCTAGTGTCCCTGCACGCTGCATGCTGAGTTTGTAATAATACATCTACCGGTAATTTTTTAAATCAAATGAGGAAAGAAGCGTGACAAGAAACAATAATAAATAATATGCATGTAGTAGTTGAGGAAGAGAAAAAGAAATACGGCATTCTTCCCAAACTAACCTCGAGAGACATCGTCTCTGCAAGTAGAGATATCTGGTCAAGTGATCTAATTATGGATCAGGCATCCGATCCATAATTAGACCCCCTTTTTATTATGTATATATTCCCTAAATAAAGCACCAGTAGCTTTTATATCATTAGTGGATATATACTAATTATATATTACTTTTAAAGGCTTTTCTACTTTAAGACTACCTGAAAATAATTTTCTGTTAAGTTGTTTAAAAGAGTTGTCGCATTTTTCGGGATATCTTCTATAGACTAAAAAGCAATCCCTCCATATTCCCCCCTCTCCAATAGAAAGCACGATTCCTATGACATAGTTTTTTTGTTTTTTTTTCCCCATTTGTGCGCTACTTGCCTGTAGGACTGAGTCAGCCAGATTAGACAAGTTGTTTTCGCTCAGCATCTTGAGGTTTCCCTCCATCAGTTAACTAAATTGCGCAACATGATGACTATCTAGGCCATTTGAAATTATGGCCAAAGCATCTAAGACTATGAGTCCAGTATAGTATGTCTGTTAATTGCGTGTGCTCTTCTAGCTAGTTTTTCTATTCTGCGGGATGCCACCTACAACAACATGATGAACACACACTTCCAAGGAAGAAGACGCACAGCACTGACTGACTACTTGGTAAGATCAAATGTCATTTTTTTTATGTGGTTCCCACCAACGAAAGGTTATTGCAAACCTTAATTAATTTTATATTTCTTCGTATTTTTAATTCATTTTTCCATGGTCTCACGAAGGCCTCCAATACGAAGTTGATAGTCTCACAAAAGGCAATAAAATACATCTCCCACCTAAAGACAATCACATCCATCCATTCCACAGCGGGATTCGAACCGTTGATTGGAAAGCAGATAAGTACTTGTTCAACTAGGTCCGTAAGTAGCCTCAACAACACGTGAATGCAATATTACCACACTCTTTGTAAGAAATAAAGATTGAATAAGTCAGATAGGGTTAAAAATATGGTGGTTGCAAAAGGCAGTGAGTTTCGGTTATAATAATAATGTCATTTCAGAATATCTTTCTTAATTAGTAAATAATAATTATTGTTATAAAGTAGTAATTATAATTGTAAGAATTACAAGTTAATAAAATTTTCAAGTTAAAACGCATATTGTACAGTGATTTATGGACGTCTTTAAAACTCAGCATGAAAAGTTTCAAAAACTTTTTTTCAAAAGTTTAAAAAACTTTTTTGAAAAAAAAAAGTATTTTATGATCTTACTATAATATCCTGTACTCTAGAATTTGTGTTCAATACATAAATATAGTATGGGTATACAGAACTTCTGGTTCTGTATTTACATGTTATTATCCTGTAATTCATCCAATTGTATTTTGTTCATATTATACTGCCGTATGATATGTAAGTATCTGTTACTCCAATATTTTGTAAAGTAAGAGGTAATATATTACTCTAGATGTAAAAATTAAATGAAACAATAAAGAGTTAGATATTATATCACGCCCGGAAGCATGACCTCTTTTATGACATGGCAGGCGATACTGCAGATGTTTACTGATCTCCTTACACCCGCGCTATAACTGAGGATCATACAAATCAAATAGTTAGATATTAACAGGAAGATTTAAAATGCTACAGAATTAATTTGGCCATACAGAAACCGATTAGCACCCAAAGTACATTCAGAAATCCCAAATTTAGGCTGAATACTCGGATGCAATGTTAATTAATTTTAACTAAGATCGCATTGCAACAACTCATTTTAAATACAAACATATATTTTCTAAAATAGGAGCTTTTTTGGAATGACAGGTTTAGAAAACTTTTATCGCATTCGGGTTAAAGTTCGAAGATCACCTTTGGAAACACCAAACGTCATCTCGAAGACGCAATCTATGCTTGCTGGCAGTATGAGTTGGTCACCATAGTGACCAACTCATGAAACTTTATGTAGCGCTCGGACTGGATTTTGCTTTTCATCTGTGATGAACAGTAAGATCTAGTTCGACAAATGGAGGCACGAATTTACATGACAGTCCGAGAAGCGCATTTTTTTTTTTTAATTATGTGATTCCACCAAAACAGGATTCTAAACGTACAGTACACAAGCACTGTGGGTAGGTTAAGATTTTTATTTATTTATTTGTATTTTTATTTATTTTTCGGTAATCCAGAACCCTTGCACTAGGGGAACAAACCCTTTCAAGCCATTTCAGGCCTCCAGTAAGCAAAGACGCGGTCTCATACCGGGCGATGATTTAATTTAATATCATTAAAAAAAGTGGTACGTATCCTAAACTAAAAAAAAAAAAAAAAAATACGCAAATAATAATACAGATGACGATATTAATAATAGTGTTACTAGTGCATTACTTGATACAATATAACTAACGTATTATGTAAACTGCGATTAACAAAGTTACGTAATTACATGCTTAAAATTGAAAGAACTTAAATAAATAAACATATTTTTATATTCAAGATATATATAATGCAACGACTATTCAAGATCGTTTTCCTCTCACGCGCAAAATTAAAAATTTCACAGAGGCTCGCAGCCAAAGAGGAAATGCTAGAAATTAGAAGCAATATATAAAGTTTATATTGAAAATGGTTATAAAAGATCACAATGATAAAAAACATTAACTCTGAAAACCATAGTTGAGCATGAAGGCCATTAGAAACAGAATCCTACCGCGGAAGTACAAAGCAGGATGGTTTGGTATACGTATGTCTTATGGATCAGAGACCGTTCTCAAATAAACTTGGGATAGCACACGAAAGACTGAAAAAAAAAAAAAAAATATATATATATATATATATATATATATATATATATATATATATATATATATATATATATATATATATATACCAGTGTTAAAGACATAATAGACGAAAAATGAAATCTAAGAGAAGATGGAGAAACCATATGCTTTACAGTACACAGAACAAAAAATCATCACTTTTCATTCTAAAAATTAATATGAAAAGCTAGAGGTCGAAATAATAAATATGCATTTTGTCCTTTCAAACAACCCAAGTGACTACATTTTATTTATTTATGTTTTAAATGGAGAAATGGAATGATTTCAACTGTCAGTTAAAAAACGAAAACGAGGAAATATACACAACGAGATGAATTTATAACTAAATTCATGTTGTTATAACGTCCCCCCCCCCATAGGCATTTATAAATGCCGGATTCTAGTCGAGTTCGTGTCGGATTAATAACTTTTTTCTTTCTACAGTACGAATCTTACTTCTTACTTGCAATGAATGTAAGTAATGCAAGAAAACATCTTATTTGCACTGAGTATATAACTGTAACAAGATAAAACATAATTGCATTATGTATTTAATGAGTACAACAGAAGTCATTATGGTTATTTACTTATTATGCAGCTTTTTACTGATTTTCACAAATCCTTGAATATATTTATTCAAAAAAAAAAGAAAGAAAAAAGAAAAATCATTCGATTAGACAGTAATTTAACTAAGTTATAGTAAGTTATTTAACTAAACATTTTATTATTAAAAAAATCATTTGATAACCTCTTACGCACACACACACACACACAAAGTAATACATGGCTACCTACTTGGAAGTCAACAATCATAGGATCACCTGCGCTAGAACCTGTCTGGTCCGGAAAGGTGAAGGACGTCACGCGTAGTGCTAATCTTTGTCTCTTTACGTGTCATTGATAAACAAGAATCATGTCTTTACTATACCTGCCGGTTCATGGCACGTGCTAGGTGAAAACCGATAACTGTTCTTATTCGTACCACCAACAAAACTATGATTTAGTTTATACCATAAACTTGCAATCCTTTCTCAAAATAACGTCTCATCGTTTGGCCTTTAAAACACTTTACATCACCATATAGGTCATGTTTACGAAAGCAAATTGAGACACTATAAATGAACAGGAATACTGTTGCGATACTTGGTTCACTAATCGCATGTGTACAAGCATAATTACGTGTCTTTAATTATGCAGATATTTAATAAGTTTGAGGTATGAATCATCCAAAGTGACTATTTGTTAACTGTCAGCTAATTTCGTCCATTATATCACTTTTGCCTTTTTTTTTTTTTTTTTTTACTTAATAAAACCGATCGATAGACTTAAATACTTTTGTGATTGTTTCGATTAATAAAGGCCATTTTAAACGTGAATATTTAATTTTATCTTCCTAACTCTGTCAGTCTAAACGAGCTAACTAACAGTCCCTCAGATATTATAATTATTATCCGTTTTGCCACGTCAACCAACAGGAGTTTAATTGCTCCGCAGAATCTACAGTAGAACTGGTATCGCGACCTTGCGGCCACCAAGCTGTGCGGGCAAGCATGTATACACGCACTACTCGCTACTAGAAAACGTTTGCGAAAGCGGTTTAGCTCACTATTGAAGTCGGCGGTGCATTGATTTGAAGCGGCTGACGGAAACGCACGGTTTAAACTCTGTTTCCTATTTACTGGGATCGATTACAATGTCTGGTAATCAGTTGTTTCGGTACCATGAAGAGTCTCTGTGAGTTACAAACACTTTACCCAACAGTGAAAGCGAAATGATTCAACAGTCATAATTCTGCTCGGTTAAAAGTATATTCTTTGGGCATAAAACCTATACGTTTGTCATGCTAACAGATATTTCAAACAGCAGTTATTAGGGTTCAGAATATAGAACGCTTAATTAAAAGAAAGAGTGACCCATTTTCCAAGGCTGTTTAGATAAACTTAATTCTATTTACAACACACTAATAAAAACAAATGAGACAGCTTAATTTAATTATGAACAAAAGCGGACAGAAACTAAAATATATACTGTATATATATATATATATGTACAGTAAATTCCATGTCCTGATATGCATTTTTGATACTATATTGTTGGATATTACTGCACATACTGTTTATCTCTTGTTAAACATGTACATACTATTCCAAAATAATAACACTAACACACAGTTGTGAACTTTTTTCTTTCTTCTATTTCGGACCCTCAGTAAGTCAGTTCGGTAATGACGATGCTTTCTGACTGGTAAGACCTACGTTCGAATCTCTGCCGGAACGCGAAGAATCCTCATAAGGGTTTACCAATAGTGAAAGTGAGTTAGCCGATCGCATGTGCAGAGGCGAGAGGGTTTCACTCCCATAAACTCGTGTTTTTCATCTCGTAAAACAGGGACAAACTGGCTATAAAAACACATGCATTTCACGGACATAATCCACTGGCCTCATAGCTTTCGTCGTTATTGAAAAAAATTTTATATTTCGAAATATTCTATGATATTTCCAAGGTTACGAGCCCAAGGTTACGTTTCTATATAATATTTGAGATTTAAGCATAAGCAGGGACATTGGAGACAATTCCAGCCTTGGAACAAAAATATTTCCAGGCTCCCATCGTAATTAAGAATTTGATATTATTCAACCAGAATATATATAAATACCGTACTACGAGATGCATCATTGCATTGATTATGACAATTTATTCCTCGAATGCGGTCTATTGTATAAAAAATAAGTGTTATAACAAACACCTTTTGTGGAAAAAAAAAAAAAAAAAAGTGAATCAAGTAAGTACTAAAGCGAAGGATTCGGTCATTATGTAGAGTAGTTATCAGGTTGATATTGTATACTTGTTGCAATTACTACTTCCAATTTATGTCTCCAACAATTTCAAATGCAGGTGTCAATGACAATGAAATTTCGTTAATTTATTAAACTATTTGACATTACAAAGTATTTTTTAAATAATTTTAGTTTTTTTTATTTACTTTTTATTCACGAAACAAAATCTTGTTGTTAGCTCAGATGACTTTTACCAACTTCATCAATTTTGGACCTCCATTTTATAATTCTGAGCTTTGACATCTTCCGTGGATTTCAATATATCTTTTACTTTCTGCAACTGTGAAGTACTCTAGGATATTAGTCAACAATAAAATTTTAGAATTTTATACGTATGCTACCACGTGCTGGAACGGTAATATTTGTCATTAGTATAAAAATTCGCGTGTGTGTGTGTGTGTGTGTGTGTAATAGTTTATCTTTTCATTTTTAATTATTTTATTTTTATTTAATTTTTAAATATTATATTTTACTTTATTTGTATGCGACGCCATGCTTTCATCTTTCAATATGAACACTAAATACAAACAAATGATGTTAGAAAATAGCCGATACTTCAAGTCTACTGATTCATAAATATAATTCTAATTATCGTACCATATTATGAAAAAAATCATACATTTCGATTTCATTTTCTTAAATTTCAGAAACAAAAATTCCTTATAGACATCTAAAGAGAGAGAGTATGCGTCCATTTTAATCCAGGATTTATGATGAGCAGCCAGACAGAGACAAACAGCGGGTGTAAGATTGTTCGTTATTAGAAGAGAAGTGAAGGCCAGTTGACGAACATTCGCAAGAAATATACCTCAGGCCTACTTTTGAAATACTAATCCAATAATTGCAAGGAAAGCTTAAGTACTATTTGTTATATGGCGTCAGGAAGGCGCAGTGTTATTTTGGGGACCTTTAGAATCTCTCCCCTCCCCCATTACGTTATAACAATTAGACTGACGTTTGGGATCCTAACGGAAGCGAGTTCCGATAGAGAACCTGCTGCCCATCAGTATGGCACTTTATGAACTGGATCACTCCAAGAAAAACGAATTTTTAGTTATGACAAACTCTGACAAATTAGAGGGGTTGCCGTTTCTGTAAGATATTGGTGAGTTGCCGTTGCAAAGCAATTTTTATTCCCGTGTGCAAGGAGTAGCCTCCGTTAATAAGAATACTGCTAAATGTATAAGAATTAATCTACTTTGGGTCTCAAGTTGTGAAGCCTTCGCTTTTGTCAACAGATAAAATTTGGTGGGTACACGGTGAGTTTTAAATAACGAAGGTTCAGTGATCTCCATCACCCCTTGAATGTTCTTAAAGAGTGCTGCTGAAGTCATGGGCAGAGTTCGAAGATTCTAGACATTCCCTTTATGCGCGCGTATGTGAGGAGAGGAGAGGAAGGAATAACCTGTCTATTCATTCTTGACAGTTATTATGAGTATAACAAAATTACCTATGTAAGGATTCGTTACCTGCCGATGTATGCAAATAGTTGAGTAAAATGTTAAGTGCTTATGCCCTAAGCTTGTTAATTTCGACAACTGGACCAGGTGAACAACTTCTCTGATCTTCAAAGGAATGCTAATTAAGAAAGAAACCAGCTGTTGATCTGAGAAATTAGTTCAATAAAAACTTGAATAAGTCTAGTGTATACTATCTTTATTATTTTAAGGAAACTTTGAGACACTGACGGCTTCTTGTTTATATCCAAGTAAAATAGTTCGGTTATGAGCAGAAATCTTTATATATATATATACGTGGGCTGTTCAATAAGTAATAAGACTAATTTTACTGTGGCGAAGCCACTCATCACAATATTAATTTCTGTGGAATAAAGAAATGTTGCTGTCTGTATTAACAAAAGAGGTTGATAGATGGCGTATACGGGCTGATGTGCCAGAGTGTCACGTGACTAAACGCAAGCTTGTTTCGGCGCGCCTTCGAGGCGCGGCCAGTCTTCGAAATGGAAGCGTCCTTGGAACAGCGTTATGCGATTAAATTTTGTGTGCGTTTGCAAAAAATCGGCATCGGACACTTTTAACATGATACGCGAAGCTTTCCACGATAAAGCAATGTCGAGGGCAAGTGTTTTTCGCTGGCATAAAACTTTTAAGGAAGGAAGGCAAAATGTGGAATATCTTGAACGTGAGGGAAGACCTTCAACATCCATCACAGAGACAATGATCAACACAGCAGCGATTATCATCAAGCACGTCAAAAGGAAGCGTCCATTGCTGAAGAATGGCTTCTTATTGCACCACGATAATGCAAGGCCACATATTGCTGGTTGTGTAGTGGACGTTTTGCAGAAGAACAACACAGATATCCTACCACACCTTCCATACAATCCTGATCTCGCACCGTGCGATTTCTGGCTGTTTCCTCAGCTCAAGAAACCACTAAGAGGCCGCCATTTCGAAAGCAACAAAGCGTGTGTAAAAGCTGAGGAGGCGGTTTTGAAAGAACTCTCAAAAAACGGACTTTCACATGTGTTTAAGAAGTGGACGCAACGTTGGGATAAATGCATCGCGTCTCACGGTAGTTACTTAGAAAAAGACCATGTAAATTATGACGATTAAAGGTAATCTGTTTTCTGTATAAATATAGTCTTATTACTTATTGAACAGCCTAAGTGTATATATATATATATATATATATATATATATATATTAGCGTACATATTTACTCGGTAGATAATGTTATGAGAAAATTAGTTTGAATGACTATAATACAGAGAATAAAAAGAATAAAGTTTAATGCTGAGATACTACTGGTTTCGTTGAACAAAATTCAACTTCTTCAGGTATCAAAGACAAAGAATTATGTAAAATAACAGACATAATAAAATTACATCAACAGAACAACGAAACTAGTAGTATCTCAGCATTAAACTTTATTCTTTTTATTCTCGGTATTATAGTCATTCAAACTAATTTTTTCACACACACACACACACGTGCGCGCGCGCGAGAGAGAGAGAGAGATCTTTATATATTGGCTTTTTTTGAATTGAAGGTGACTTAGCCGATCTCATACGGAGGTAGCAGGGTTTTCCCTCCCGGAAACTCAAGTTTTTCATCCCGCATAAAGGCAAATCGGGCATGAGAACACAACGAATTTACAGACAAAAAATATTAGTGATGTCAAGGGAAGCAGATGGCGTTCTGTGTAATTGGCAGATTGAGTGGTGCTGTAGAGTAGAGTGCCTTCCCTCGATAAGTCCTTGTATCCTTGGAGATGTCACGTAATAATAATAATAATAATAATAATAATAATAATAATAATAACTGTAATAGTAATAAATTAATCCATCAAGAAGCGTATTCTATCAAATTAAGCATTCAAAAGAGTAGAATAACTACTCGCTTCAGTGGGTCAAACGATCACCAAATTTATTGTGTGTATATATATATATATATATATATATATATATATATATATACACACACACTTCGATAGCCAACTTATATATTTATAACCCTTTGATACCAGACAAGATTAGTTATCGGCTGACTTTCGTTAATAATAGGATTCCTTGCTATCCGTTGATAAGGATCCACACAGACCGAAACGGTTATCTGAGTAATGAAAGTGGTAATCTATACTATAATGAAGGAAAATATGAGAATGCCACACAGGGATCCCTTTCTTAAATGTAATTCGTACGCGATGCGACTATGGTGCAAGGGGGCTGTTATTACATCTAAGACATACGCAACTACTGTATCCCACTCACTCGTAACTTTCATTTCGAATCTTTAGATTGCTTACCTTACATTTTCTACTACTATATTCATTTTTGATGAAAACTGAATATTATTCTCTTATTCAAAACCAAAAAGACGGACAAAAACTGTCGTACATAATCAGTTCTCAGTTGGGGACCGAATAACACCCCGCTGGCAATCAGTGAAGGCAATACTGTAAAATTTAGATCCTTTTTTAAGTCATTAATAGTTCTTACGCTCAGGTGCCGAGCATTCTATTTTACAACAACGTTTCACAGAAAACTGATCCTATATAACATATAATAATAGGTGGCATTCAGTAATGCTATTCTCATTTGGCAATGATGCGTCCAGTGAAAGCAACTTCTCATCCTAGCTGAGCATGTCATGAGTTCCCTAAGACAGGATACGGCACGAGCTAGCTATCCTCATTTAGTAATGGCGTGTCATTACTGAAATTTGCCTTTTGTGTTGAAGCAATAGTAATGTTGTTATTACGACACACAAAATAGTACAGAGAGAGAGAGAGAGAATGCATAATTTAAACAAACAACAAATGTACATAATAATCAAAGAAATTCTATAATAAATATTCTATAACCCAGATAGCATCCCAAATCATATTACACATGAACGATTACATCACCTGAATGAAGAAGAAAAAAACAATAATATGCACTCAAAGGAAATATTTTATTGCATTTATTGTCATTATACAAACATAACATTCATACAACCGAATATCAGGCCCGTGTAATGGGTTCCTTAAAACAAGGCACAACACAGAGCTCATGCCACCATTCTGGTAATGAAATGTTCAGTAAAAAGTCTGGCATGGTGGGAAATAATAAAATAAAAAGAACACATTCAAAGAAAATAAATTTTTCTACAGCCTTTATTACTTGTCATATGATGGGTTCTCGCGCGCTAGCAGACTACATAAAATAAGCATAACCGTCAATATCAATTTTAGGTTATTCCTCCATCTGTTACTTAGTATTCCATTCTCATGCTGCACCTCTAATCGTCAACGATTCTAATGTGGTTATATAGCGAATGACTTCAAAATCGAAGTGAACCCAAAATGTTTGCATGGAGAGAAATGGGAAAAGAACACAGATTTTTCCTTTCCCGTTCTTCTGCAATAACAGATTATCTAACAACATGATGGTTAATACATTGTTTTATACAGTGGAGCATTTCACCCTAACTAAATAAACGTGATTTGTAGCAAACGAAAAGAAAATGAATGTCTCGAAAAATCAGGATAAAATCATTTATAGTTCAAGTCTTTGAATTTGAGAATTCAAAGACTTGAACTATATTTAAAATTAATAAAGATTAAAATTAAAATTTAAAATTTAAAATTAATCTAGAGACAGCATGTCTAAAGCCCAAAATTTGGCTCAGATACGTCGAACGATATTTTCGCCATTTGGCTCCACGGCCGCGAAGCTCTAAATACATTCCTTAGCCACCTAAACAAACAACACAAACGTATCCAATTCACCATTGAAATGGAAAAAAACGACTCTCTTCCTTTCCTAGACACAATTGTCACACGTCTTCCCTCTGGCTGTCTCTCCTTCTCAGTTTACCGCAAACCTACACACACAGGCCAATACATACACAAAAATTCTTACCACCACCCAACACAAAAATTAGGTGTCATAAGCACCCTTAAACACAGAGCCTTAACTATTTGTTCGAATGAACAGGCTCTAAACCAAGAATACAAAATCATCAACCAAACATTTATCAAAAATGGATACAATAAAAAAACTATTCACAAGATCCTCCATAAAGATACCAGTAAGAATAAAAAAGATTTCAAGAATGCCATTGCCATTCCTTATGTTAGAGGCATTTCTGAAAAAATAGACAGAACACTTCGCAAATACAACATTAAAACCACCTTTAAACCCCCAAATAAGCTAAGACATCTACTCAGTTCCTCTAAAGATCCTCTTCCACACCTAGCACACCCAGGGGTATACAAAATACACTGCACATGTAACATACCATACATAGGGGAAACAGGGCGAACTATCCCAATCAGACAAGACGAACACAAACGACACATTAAATACCTCCACTTCGGTAAAACAGGCCTTTCTGACCATGCACTCCAAACATACCATAGAATTGACTGGAAAAATACCAAGTCCTTACACCGCACCAAAACCTGGTTTGAGAGAAAATTTAAAGAGTCTTGTGAAATGCTCAAACACAACCCAAATCTCAACAAAAATGATGGCCTCACCATTTCAAGAATGTGGAGGACCCATCTACAACCTGTATAACATCCTAAACTAGCATTAGAAAAATTCCCACTACAAGAAGACAACCTGGTGACGTGTTTAGATCATTCAATAGCAACTGAAAGAAATCATTTTGTAACTATCCAGAATATTAATACATAGGACTCTAACAGTTTATTGTAGTTGCATTTATCTATTTATAATATATATATATATATATATATATATATATATATATTTTTTTTTAATTTATTTATTTATTTATTATTTTTTTTTTTTTTATAATTTTCTTTCTTTCTTTCTTTATTTTTGTTTTTCCTTTCTATCACTAGAGGTCAGGCTAGAAAAAAGATTTATTAACTATGTAGATTTAGTTTACTGATATAGAAAGCATGAGCATGTAGCTTGGTTCTGTATACAGTTGTATTCTTCCGATGATGACCTCGATATAGAGGTCGAAACGTCAAGTTTTATTTTATTTGTAATTAATAAAATAATCTGTTCAACACGTGTGTTTTTGAGTCCCTAAATCTACAAATATGAGTGCTGATCACCGTGTAACCCTAAAAGAAAAAAAAAAAAGAAAGATAAAATTAATAAAATTATTATGACTATGACGCCTCCAAGGAGTCCTACTGACTCATGGTGAGAGTTCAGTCCAAGCTCCATCCACCAAATGTATTATTGTCTGCTAAATGCGTAAATTCTCCAACTTGTTTTGCTGAAGGGGAAACCCTGCTCCCTCCCTGTAAGATAGACCAACTCATCAAATGAAAAGCCTTTAACCAGGACTACTCTAGTCAGAGACAAGATTTTAACCAAGCCTTTTCCGACTTAAAGGCGCCTACTGCTTTAATTTTTATCTTATTTACACTTTTACTTTCATTTATAGTCGACCGAAAATAATTTTAAATGTAATTAATTAACATAAATTTTATTAATATATAAAGTGAAACAGGTACATAAAATGAAAGCAAAAATATTTAAATATATAAAAGAGCAATTATCTACTATGTACAAACCTCAAAGTTATACAGTCTACTACACGATTAAGTTTGCATTATTATTAACAGGTCTTATCAATAGTTCTTTTCTAAAATTAATCTGTTAATTATCAGGTCTCCAATACTGCCCAATTTTACATTTCGATCTCCTAACACTAGTAACTTATTAACTGTATCAATATCTTGTTCCTTTTCCTCCTCTGGGTCTCTTTTCCTAACAATCTAGCATCACATATTTGCTTTTCTAGCCTTTCCTTTCTCATTCTATTGTAGTTAAGTGCCTATAACCTTAAATTAACTGTGCTCACACATTCGTGAATGCTAACGTCGTTTTTTTCTGATATCAACAATTTTAACATGATTAACCCATGGATACCATCTATTCACTCTCCTAATTTTCCTCAGAACTTTATATATAATCTAATGTTTGATCAAGTGTTTTATTTATAACCAAACTTTCAGATCAATAAATTAAGATTAGTTTAAACACTGTCTTATATACTGCTAGTTTAGTGTTTTGCTATTTTCTCTCTTATTCCATATAAATTTATTCAACTGGCTCTCCACCATACCTGTTTTACTTATTCTATTTCCGTATATGTCGTCTTCACTAAAATTTGTGAAGACGACATATTATGTATAATATACTGTGTATAATAAAATATAATAAGGAGAACAATACAGTGAAAAGCAGAACCACGGGGTACCCCACACCAGCAACAAAGTGAGCAGTATAATATCAGCACTGCGATCCTATGCAACTCACAAATGTATCGCTAGATCTATAGTCAAAAATGTATACTTAATTGGAGGGCTCAACTTGTCCTAAGGGACGGATGAGGAAAGTTGGGAGGAAGCCCAACACGACGACAACTGACTAAAACATCGACTCACATCACTTTTATGTACCTTTTGCCAAACTGCAAGCTGATGTCATAGTAAACTTGTCATATATAGACATGCTAAAGTTATCCTTTATCTTATTTCCCAACGCATAAACGAATTTTTTTTTCTTTCCTTCAAAAACAGTTATCTAAATCGACCTGCATATTTCAATGGCACGTATAAACATCCGGAGGCTGAGGGATCTATAAGTGAATTAGGCCTAATTATTTTGGTATGTATCATTAATAATTTCGTTCCTGTCAAATCTCGTATATTTAACACATTCGTTTTTATTTTCTTAAATTGTCTTTTGTGTGGATGCTGCGTGTCATGCGTCTAGAAATACGGTGACACTTTAAGCTAAAATATCGAGATAAATATAAAAAAAAAAAGTTACTAAAACCAACGTAAAACGATGCAACTTTAGTAGAAAAAAAAAACGTAAAAATTTAAAAGCATACAAAAGAAAAATATTCAAAAGTTGTGTTTGTTTATGACTTCTAATTTTTAAGTCAAATTAGATGAGGCAACTATTTGTTTAGCAAGCTTTATTGCGCACGTAATAGCCTATTGTAAATGAAAATATCTGACAATAGTTTATAGTATGCTTCTGTTAATTATATTAATAGGAGAGGTATCCAAAGAAAGCGCAATGTGACACACACACACACACACACACACACACACACACACACACACACACACACACACACACACACACACACACACACACACACACACACACACACACACACAAAAGCTGGTGTTTCAATAATGTTGAAATCCTACGACATCTGTCAAACACTCTTGCATGGGCATTCAAACTACGTATTCACGTTCGACCTGGCTGAGCTCTTCTCTTCTCTTCTTAGTATGATCTGTGTGTTCGAATTCCACTGTGGCATGGGCACTGTGTAAACGATAAGGTGGTTTTAGTGTTTTAATGCTCAGTGTGGGCTATCAACATTGCAGAGTGATCTCTAGAGCAGAGTTCCCAGTTTACCTTGCTTTGTTCCAATATAGAACTAATATGCCAGACGTTTCTCATTTTGATGAGTGAATGATTATCACAAAAAGTGGTTATAGCAGAGCGTTATTATAACGCTTTCTATTTGAGCCAACAATTGCACGTCATGTACGTACGTTCAGATGATCCAATACTATTTTTGGAAGCTGTACTTTCAGCACATAACGGTTTTCAACACACTTTCTTTAGACAGCAGTTCAAATATTTTATGAAGAAATCCAAAGATATTCCGACATATCATTTCTGCACCATTTATGTATTCTAAAAGCATTCTTCTGCATAGAGTTAACTTATTCTGCACTGTCTGAACAGCACGTTTCATGCAGATACCACTCATATGAACAAATTCAGGATCCAGTAAGAGCTTAAGGGATCTTGGTAAGAGCTTACCAAGCTCTACAGTCCTAAAAGTCTGATTTCAAACATTAACAGAGCTCTGATAGTTCTATTAAACAGTGTGGAGCACACTGGCACAGCTTGACCGTCAGTTCATTACAGTGAAAGGCAGATACATGTACGCTATCATCTGAACAACCATTTGCATCTTATGATGCAAACTAGATTGTGTATCTCCCAAAATGACAAATTTTCAAAAAAAAAAAAAAAAGTTGGTTTATGACAGTTCCAGTCGTAGTCAATTCGTAGCACATTTGTAAAACTGTCTGAATAAGCATTATAACAGTTGTTTCCACTTTCTTCAAACCAACTAGAACTTATGGATGAAAAACTTCGCTATTATCCTTTATATAACGTGGAATCCATGTTATCCTGAATGTATGCGAGAACTTGAATATCCTTCTAAGCTATATTATATTAATCCTTCCAATTTTTCTGTACGGCATCTGCAATGTCCTGGAAATTACTAATAATAATCAAGTTATATTCTTCAACCTATGTAAAAATCCAATGTTGATAAGGTGCTTCTTCCTTGCCGCAATCTGACTCATCTATGATACATCAGAGTATAAACTTGGAACACTTTTTTTTTTTTTATTGTTCCCGAGGTTAAGTACGCTTTTAGCTCTAAAGAGAAAGAAATTTGATATGAAACAAATTCGGCAATTAGATTTTTCACGTCATCCTTTCAGTAATACTTCAGTTTCATTTAATATCTATCCCAAACTGTTTTACTAAGAAAAAATAAAATATACCCCAGATTAAGACAACGTTCGGGTGCCTTTAAAACAGCAATAGTAGACAAGGTAGCTAAATGATAACACTGTTACTTATTTCAGACCGATCGCGTCACTCACTAATGACACCCAGCTGCAGAACGTCAGCAAATTTGTACTTGACGCTAAAGACCAGAAGCCGTTGGAAACGCACTGGTGGAGAATCAATTAAGATCTTTTCGATCGCTACTTTGTGAGTACGGAACGCGTTTTACTAAAATTCTGGCGATTCCATTGCTACGTACATAAAATGAAGATCAACAGCATTCTTACAATTAAGAATCGTATTCGTGGCTGTTTATTTCATATTATAAACAATTAAAATTCGAAACAAGCTTTCTTTTTCACGGTGTGAAGTCTGGCAGACTCATATCTAGTTTGTCATGGTGAATGAATTGAATAGAAAAAAATTGAATGTATAAAAATATTCATGTAGTTTATAAGACATAAATATCGATGCTTTCATAGCAACTTTTTCATCAAAAACTCAGTCAACGCTAACATTCGCTTTTTTGTTGTAATGCAAATAGCCCAAAATGTGCGTACTTTGAACTTATTAAAACAGATAAACATAGGCTTCACCTTTCACGTTAAGAGAGGAATCATAATATTTAAATTTACTGTACGAAAATTACGTTAGCAATTTTTCTCTACTAATATTTGAAAAGCATCATTGGATTCATACAATCCCGAGCTTTCGTAGTCTCACTATGAAATATTTACTACTGCTAGGATATTGCGAAGCAGTTCTTTTTAAAACTGTGCCGGCTTTTAATGCTTAGTGTTCCCTAAAAGATTCCTAACGCTTACTAGAGAGTACTTCTACCAAGAGTTCACTGCTACAAGAGTCAGCTAATTGCTACCTGGCTTATCAGTGAGCTAAGTAGTGGTTAGTAATGTTAGGTGCACTCACATGTGTATGTAGGTGTGAGCGTGCACAGTTTTAGATTCTTAAGAGCAAAACGAAAGGAAAAAAAATAATAGGAGGTTATGAATAAGTGTGTAAAAGGGGTAATCATTCATACAGCATATTACAGTTTGGTTTACTAACTGTAATGCACTTACTTCAAAAGGTTCGTGAGAAAGCATGAGATACTACATCTATTTAAAATGAATATTTTTTTTTTTTTTTTATTAAGCCCTAGTCGAAAACATAATGTATATAAATGAAACTGATAAATCAAATATAACTTCTCGATCTGATATGAAAACACTCTCCCAATTTCCTTTTAGAGAACAATGTTTTTATGCGAATTTTTAATGAAGTTAATACAAAATGACATCGCAATTACATTTAGATAGAAAATGGATATACACTGGATATATATATACAAATAACTATAAATTAAGAAATCAGAGATTTGCTCTTTCAATGATATTTAACATATATTACGGAGTTTCTCAATATTCATCAAATAAGCTGATTTTTTGGCATTTAGAACAAAATCTTATGCTAACGTCAGTATTATGATAACTACTATAATGGACCTAGAGATCTTCTACATAAATATCAGCATTACTATAATGCAAAAGAATTTTACTTTATATTTACATTAGTGTGGCTCTCCATGCATTACTTATATAAAGGTTCTTCCAATCCATTATATTACACATCATAACACATGTGATTGTCTTAAGACATGATATCTGGCCTATAGGGTTAAAATTGGATTTCCGTGGAAAGACCTGCGTTCAGATCCCATCTAGGAAGCGAGGCAATCATTACAAGTTATTTTCACCCGAAGAATGATTAGGCAGTCCTATACGAAAGTAGCAGGGAAAAAACCCTAGAAATGAGATGAAAAAAAAAAAAAAAACTAAGGATGAAAAAGCAGTCGGAGAACACATGGAACTAACATACACTGCATATTGGATTCATAGAGTGCCGGCTGAAGTAACTTGGGCTAATTAAGCCAAAATAAGATATAAGTGGAACTAGTCTTTAATGGCTATCAAATAAGTTATTATATTTGTTGAAAATGGCTTCAATTGACCACACCTAACAAGAGACCAGATGGGCGATGCATGTGGATGGCGGAAGAGCCTAAGGGCAAAAAGTTTCTCCATTTTTTTGGATTTTTTGTAGGTGAGATAAAGAAGGGAGGGGAGGATGAGAATCAGTAACGTTTCTTTGTCTTTAACAAGACTATTGAATCAGAGTGTAGTAATGCTGATATTTATGTAGAGAATCTTCAGTTCCATTATATTAATGGACTAGAGATTATTAAATTCCCAAATCACCACGACTTTTTTTTTTTTTTTTTTTTTACGGTACTTCTCAAACAAGAAAGGCTGGATAACTTATAGCACATCCTGGTACCACGGATGAGTTTGGTACTGAGAAAAAAGAGAAGAAAATAATTAGCTTGAACTCGAATATATATAATGGACGTCATAATATAAGAGGCAACTCAGGATATATAACAACTTTACTATATCTATCAACTGTGTGTGTTCAAAGACAGGACTATCTGTCTTTGTGAGGAAAGGAAAAACAAACTTTCCCACCATCACTACCGACACTAAATAAATAAGGTTGACTTGAAAAGGTTAAGAAAATGATCGTGTCCTGAATGGGATTATAATCCACTCTTTCTAAAGGACCCCCTATCAGTGTGGGGTAGAATATCAAATCGCGCGCGCGCACGTGTGTGTGTGTGTGTGTAACAGTGATGGGTGGGAGAGGAGTGTGATTGATCTGATTACTCTTCTTAAAACACAAACAAAGGTTTTATACAGTTTTACTGCTAGGTTACAAAGTATATTATACTTCACAAAGTTTAAGCACAACAAAGTTTGCGCAGTGTCTTCGCGGCTAGTCTACTTGAAGTCTCATTAGTGGGAGCTATCCACTGATGTATATACAAGTACACTAGTTGGAAAGAAGTCAACGGACACCAAAGTGCGGGGAATAAGCAGCCATTGCGCCAACCTTAATAAGATGCAGGACTTCCTCTCATTGCGATGAACACAGCAATTCCAGGGCATACTTTCCACAAGCATACGATAGCGATCAATGGAAATTTTGGACCATTCTTCCTGTAGGCATATAATGAGGTCCTGAACTGTTGTAGGAAAACGTCTCTTGACCTCACCCGACGCTCCAGTTCATTTCATAGATGTTCAATAGGGTTGAGATCAGGGCTCCGTGGGGGCCAGTTAAGTGTGATGACGTTCACGTCCACAAGCTACGCAGTTACAGAAGCAGCAGCAGTAATGTTATGACAAGGTGGATTGTCTTGCTGAAAGAGACAATGGTCAGTTCCGTAGAAAGGCCACAAAGTAGGAAGCACTGCATTGTACAGAATGTTCATATACCTCTCAAAGATAAACAGTACCATACCATCACACTGCCACCTCCGAATTTCATAGTTGGAGTTACGCATTCTGGTAAGAGACGTTCATCGGGCATCAGCCACACCTATACTCATCCATCTGCTCGGTAGAGGGTGTAGCGTGATTTGTCGCTCCATAACAGTTTTCCAAGCTTCCACGTCCCACTGCACACGCTCTTTGCACCACTGAAGACAACACTACATGTTAGTTCGGGTAATGTGGAGTCCTTCCATGAAAACTCATGTTGTGAGACTCGGTTCTGAAAGTTTTTGTGCAGATTCGTGTTCCAGTAGTTGTCCAGAACTCCACATTTAACACGTCGGCCGACGAATGCCAGTTTTTACATATTATTTTGTTGCACCCTACGGTCACGGTTGGAGAGTGGGGTGGGTCTTCCACTGCGGGTAGCACTTGCAGTTGACTACATCCGCTTACATCTCAGTGTGGTATCATAGACTATAGACCTGGGATGGCCTAATTTGTCAACAATCTGCCGAACAGATAAGCCTGCAACATAGCGTCCTATCACAACGCCTCTTTCAAACTCCATCAGTTCCCTTCTCGCAGCCATTTCACCTGAACACAGTTGCACTTGGGAGCATCATATTCCTCCAATTTACACCAGCTACAAACACGTAACTTGTTACACGGCACGACGCACCAAGTCCCAAGATTCTTACCGCGCAAACTTTGTTTTGCTTACACTTGGGTAATAGATTAAAACAAGAATATAATTTCTTGTCAAGTATAATAGACAAGGATTTCCGAGCAAAAATAGAAATCGAGTTTTTGAGGAGACTATAGACGTAATTTTTATGAGAGAGGTTAGTAGTATTAAAGCCATATACAGGGTGTTCGGGATAAATTTGACATATTTATAATTAATTATATTTTTCCGTAAGTTACATGTATTAACACACACTTCTCTTCATTTAAAAGTTTGGACCCTTCTTCATTCATATACAAGATGTCAGAAAGGATGGATAGCTGGAACCCACCTGAATCATGGAAGAGAATAACTTGTATCATGATGATTCGTGCCCGCCATCAAAATAAGGATATTACGACTGCTGCCCAATGCTCCCTGAATACAGTAAAAACAATCAGGCATGAACTAGAGACCTGCAATGGTGACTACGAGGATGTAGCAAGAAGAAAGATCCCTAGCAGACGATCTGATTGCGTTCGTACAGCAGAATTCCTCGCAAATCTGCAGGAACAGGTGTTGAAGAACCCTGGCATTGGAATTCGGGCTTTGTTCGTGGAGTTGCTAACTGTAGTCAAGCCCTGGATAACAAGGGTAGCCAATGGTAGGCCGTATGTATGGCAGCAGGATTCGGCCCCTTGCCACACCTCTGGGAAAAGTCAAAAATGGTTGTCTGAAAATTTCTACGACTTCACCAGTCCAAATGTTTGGCCTCCAAACTCCCCAGACCTTAACCCCATGGATTATTTTGTATGGGGCGCAGTTGAAAAAGACACCAATCGCACTTCCAGTAATACAAAAGCCCAGTTAATGGATAAAATTAAAACAGTTTTTGCAGCCCTTCCCAGGGAGACTGTAGCATCAGCTTGTTCGAGGTTCCGAAGCAGAATTGAAGCTGTGATCGATGCTAATGGTGGTTATTTTGAGTAAATCTTGTTGATAGTATTGTAATTAACTCTGCCTGTAATGTTTTTTTGTCAATTCATTAAATTTAATAGATACAAAGCAGATTTTCTTTTTCCTTACGAAACTGTCAAATTTATCCCGAACACCCTGTACAGAAATTTGATCTTGCTTAAGATGACCATTGATGAAGGTAAGTACGAGACCAAGAAAATTCTCTTTTTCGAAAAATATAACAGTAGTGAATTTTCTTTTACCCAAGTTAGTTGAAATACTTTAGTCATACAATCAAATTAGAACTATAGTGCACTATAATCATCAGCAAAGTGAAATGGAATTTGTAGTCGATGGAAGAAGATAACTAAACTATGGAAATAACTAAAAATAACACTCTTGCTGCATCTTAGCGACAACAAAAAAAGTTTGAAGATTTTAGGCAACCGACATCACAAGCAGTCAATGAAGATTGAAAGAAAGAGAACTTCAGAAGTAAACAACTACTCAAAGTTTTACTCACAAAGTTCGAACAATTTATGGTCATATTTTATTATACTAATTTTAAATTCTAGAAAAACAGAATATATTATTGTTGTTGTTGTTATAGAAACACCTCCTAGAGTTAAGATGTATCGAGGAAAGCTATGTTATTGAATCTTTATAAAAATCCTTTTTGACACTTTTTTCAAAATAAATGAATCAGGATTTAAGGAAATATAAATAAACTGAAAATATTTAAGGAAGCAGTGTATATAAAATAAAGGGATTTATTAGAACTGTTAATTTTACAAGGTCTGAACAGTATAGTTAGACAACACTTAAGTTACAAATATTTTCTTATATTATTTGTCGCCAAAATTTATGTCTAAATATCTGCGCTAGTTGAAAAGAACCAGTTTGAATCCAGTTTGAAATGGTAGGGTTAGCTCCCCCCCCCACTTTAGGAACTAAGTTTTCTTTCCCTCAGAACGAAGTTTCTATTCACCAAATGCCCGTACTTCCTGTTGCCTTCGCAACGATGACGCCTTTAAGCTGAAAAGATCTCGTTTAGATTTCAGTCGCAGTACAAGCGGGACATTTAGGACTTTTAACTAAAGATGAGTTAATCAGTCTCATAGAGCGGTAGTAGAGCTCTTCCTCCTCCTCGGGTTTTTGTATCTCGCATAACATGCATACCAGCCAGAGAAAATGTGCAGAGAACTCACCTTACAGCCTTAGTTGCTTCAGCGCCATCTCGTAAAAGAACCAACAAATCAAATCAAGTCATAAGTTGAGTTACTTCAGCGCTCTCCAGCCAGTTAAGTCTAGTAATGTTACTACTAATGCAAATAAAAAACGCTGAAGAATTTGTAATACAGTATTCCCACAAAGCACTGCTGCTTTTCGAAAAAGTTTGAAAATAGGACTATATATATATATCATTCTTGTAACTTCAGTATTTATATATAAAAAATCAACACTAGAATATTTTGAAATAATAGAATGGCAGAATTATTCAGCCTTTCTGATTAACACAAGTATTCAATAAAAATTTCTTATAATATTTCTAATCTGAAATCAAGATTTTACTAAGAAAAGTCTCAACTTTTGTATAAAGACACGGTTTTTACAAAAATGCCGTTAAGTACTATACTTCGAAAAAAAAAAAAAAAACCTTCAATAAAGAAATTTGTGGTGCTTGTCATCATGCCTCCCCCCCCCCCACCTCGGTTTATTTTTAAAATCAAAATGGATGTATGTGAAAATAGAAGGTAAACTGATAACATACGTGGATTATTTATCTGTTTTTGCAAATATATTTCACACTAGCGGATCATCCATTAAAACAAAAAAATCTATTATCATTGTATTATAATATAATCGTTCGTTGTTTGCAGCAATCACGGTCTTACTGTGACTCCTACCGCAAAGTAGTTTTAAAGGTAAAATACTTTTAATAACAACGAATTAAACTGGAAACTTGCGTGAATTTATTTGTTAATAATAATGTCATGGCGACAATTTGCAGCGCTTATAGACAGAAGATTTCCCGTGTTTGGAGTGTAGCTGAGTAACATCGAGGCAGTATAACCGATTCCCGCAGGCTATTAAAATTTAGTTCCTATCGTCTCGGGGCTTGCAATCGATGACGACTGTCCCTTTATTCCCGACTATTTTGAAAATATGGATCGTTAGAAGAATGACATATTTTCTCACTATAAGGAAAGATTTCACTTGACATGAAATTTAAGCTAGAAAAGAAATAAATGTTATAGCTTATAATGTAAACTGCAAGTTCGCAAATAACTGCCACAGATAAGACATCAAAGGCAAGATAACAATAAATTAGTAATCATATTTCACAATACTTACATTTGAAAATAAACATTTGAGCATAGTATTAATAGAAGAAGACAATATAATATTGTTATAACATGTATGCCGACCTTTTTTGCAGAGAATAGACTATTGTAGAAAAGAAATTCACGGAACTTTGACGAAAGATAAAACTGGATGTTAAATGGATGAAGAGGTCGTGTATAGTCAAACAATTCATTTTAGCCTTTAAGATTGTAAAGTTTTTTTGTTTTTTTTTAAGCGCATCACTACTGCTGGAAATTATAATTCCTGGAATTTTCTCTGGTTCCAGTAATTATCACTTCCACTATATAAGGCATTCGAAAGGAATCATATGCTTGCAAAGCGAAAGAATAGGTGTCGGAACATGATCGTTTACAAGTTCTCGTTTTCATCCACTGACTGCACCTAAAGAGGAGGATTGCTCCGGTCATTCATCTGTTCAGTACTATGGTATTAATTCTCAGACTTTTGTTGCAGATCTCAAGTCAGGGTGGGGTCTGTCATTGAGTTCTAGCCCTACACTACCTACACTTCAATCTTTGGAGAGGAAAATAGAGACGGTCAGTAAAGAGGTAGAAGGTATGAAGACCTAAGGCAAGTTAACTGATGTAAGAAGAACCCAGGTGAGTGAGGAGTCGAGAGACTGAGAGAGAGAGAGCAAGGGAGAAATTAGATGGGATAATAGGTAGAGGGAATGAAAATATTAAGAGAAAGAGAGAAAATGAGAAAACATCAAGAGAGCATTGGAAACGAGAGCGATCGAAGGCTGCAGGTATGCAAGGAATGAACGGGTCTGTGAGGTGATGTATGGAAATTCAATGATTCGTGGTGATGCAGAACAGAATATTATAGGAGTGTTACATGGAGAAACAAGTGAGAGTGTGACTATGAGCACGAAGCGAGGTGAACATATGATTAGATGGCAGGTACAAATGACCTGAGGGGTAGTGTGAATGGGGTGGCAAGAGATCTGAGGTTAATGTTAGGAAATATGCAGCAAAATATTGTGAGATAGAAGAATACTGCCTAGATATGATAATGCAGAATGGAGGAGGAAAGCAGATAATGAATGACATGATAGCGAGGATGTCTGAAAGAGAGGCCTAAAATATGTGGATGGAGATAGAAAAGAACTGTATGAGAGAAATGGGAACGTGGAAGGACGCAGGCATTTGGAGAGATTGTTAACTGGAAAAGTGAGAGTATTAGGACGGGGAAACTAGAGTTGCTGGGGGGGAGGGATGCAGATTATAGCCTCTTGTGAGAATAGTCAGGAGATAGGAGAGTGTATTGTATGACGAAGAGTCAAAATCGGAATGGGAAAGTAGTTGTGGATCTAAGCCACTCCTGCACTTTATGTATTTTATTGCCAGAGGTATTCAGAACAAGAGGGAGAAGTTTTTGGCGTTGGTTAGTTTTACCTGGCGAAAAGTAATTGCCATTAGCGAAACGTGACTGATAGGAGCTATAGGATAAAATGTGAAAGGTATAATATTTTTAGAGTGGTCAGAGCCAATAGAACAAATATATAGTTGGTTCCTGCTATGGACTAGAGAATGCAAAGGATCTTGTGGATAGTATGCATCGGAAAATAAGCTCAGCGAGTGGAGGACGAGCAATTATTATAGTGAACTTGAACTATGGAAGACATAAACTGTAAGGAGGAAGGATAATATCGACGGAAAGAAATAGAAATTGTATAGCTTCTAGGAATAATTACCCTAGGCAGCATGTGATGGAAGATAACAGAAGAATGAGAGAGTGCTGGATCTTGTGACTGCATCCGAGGATTTGTCTGTAACCAGCGTGAACCACATGGTAAGAGTGATCATGCGGTCTTGATCTGAGAGACTAAATGTGTGGACTTTTTAGTTAAAGATTATATGGGGAATTACAAACCTGGTAATTATGACACTCAGAAGACTGCTTGATGGGAAACGGTGGGGAAATTATGTTAGTAGTCCGTGGGAAATGGTCCAGGGGAGGGGGGAGGGGTGAAAGAAGTAATAGCACTTACCTAGAAACAGGTGGATAAATCGAATATGAATTAAACTGATGAGTAATATCATCAATGAGGAGTTGAAAAGAAAAACAATAAAAGTTTGTGTGGAAGAAATTTAAAGAGAAAAGTGATCAGCAAGCCAATAAACAGGATGAAACATGGATAGAAAGATGACCAGTATGGTAAGGAAGGCAAAATCAGAGTACGAGAGGAAATTGGCTGAGAGACAATGGTAATCCAAGAATTCCTTCAGTACGTAGCAAGTAAGAGGAAGAATGATTATGGTAGAATAATTTAGATGAATGCTGATGATAGGGAGATGACTGAACCAAACGCAGTAGTTGAGTTACCGAGTGATCACTTTGCAAAAGTGTGTTATCCAGGTGGAGATATTGCACGAACATATGTGACAAGAATAGAGGTAGACAAGAAGTAGGGTTGTGTAGGATATTACAGAAGCTTGATGCGCATACAGCTATGGGATTAGATGAGATATCTGCTCGCGTACTATGAGAATGTGCCTGGGAACAGTGCAGATATAAACAAAACAGGTCTTTAGAATCTAACAAAGACTTGTTCTGCTTTTGGCTGTAATAAATGCTTCACGGATGCCTACTAATTTCTAGTAGAAAGTAGGTGACATTGTGCATCATTCCTTTTATGAAGCATTAATCACTTCCATTAATGAAGAAAGCCTTGGCCGTTCCTTGCTTCTGAGTACGGGTTCATCCCATAAATTTCTGTCGGCTTACGTCAGCTTCTGAATTCGCCACTTTAATGTTTCCATATTATTCTTTCCAGCATTGCAATTATAAGCGGTTTTTTTTTATAACCTATAAGTGCTTTTATCGGCTCAAAATTTCACCGAGTTTCACTGCAGTCCTCTTAAACTCCTTCTTCTTCTCCAACTGCGGAGATCGCGGTACAGAAGTTCTGCCACTGGGGGTGAGAAAAAAAAAATCACGGATTGTTTAGTAAAATATTGATTTTTTAAATTTTTTTTTAAAATTCCATACGAGGATCATTCAAAGAGACATTATAGTTTGTAGTACTTTTTCTGGACGTACGGATCTTTATGAATGCTGTCAATTCGACTGAGCATTAGTTGGATTCTCCTTTGCGTTTTCTTTCCTCATCCTTCCTTATATGAAAGAACAATTAACGATATCGCTTTACACAGCACATCAAGCGAAATAATCAGGGATACTTACATGAGCTTCCCCACATGGAAATTTAGGTTATAGGTTATGGCTAAGTTATTGGATCGGTTTCTGACGTAATCCTGTTTTTGTACTTCTCTGTGTGGCCAATGCGCTGCTAAAATTATCACTGTCTTTCCTCCAGTTTCTTCCAAAACTTAGAAACAAGATCAGTTGCTGAGGAACACCTGCTTAATCCAGCTTTAGTTAAATTGCTATATTTTAGATTTGTTCAGTATAGTATCGTAGTTTCATTTTAGCACCGAACCAACTTCTCTTTCTCCTCTTTTCTTTCATCTACTCCTGTTCTTTGGAGCACTCTCCTTCATTCTATCCACACAGATTTCTTCGTTCTTTTTTTTACCATGTAGCTCATCCACAACATGATGTGCTATAGATAAATAAAAATGAACTGACAGAGTAAAATGTCAAGATTTTTCAGTAAATGAAACAAATCTATCATAATTTCCAGACAATTTGGATAAAATTCATTACACGTGCTTATACTTTTTTTTTTTTTAATATCAACTGGTTTCTCCATTTTCTTAAAAGAATTGAAGTGTAGTCAAGCAGTGGTTTGGTAATAAAGATTTGTCACCTTTCTTGAGAATAGATTGGTTATGGCTCAGCAAATCAGGCTGCATGGGAGTAAAAATGAATACCATCCAAAATCTTCCAGATCCATTTCACAGATATACACACATATGGTCATAATCGATCCAACTTCAATGTTATCCACATATATTTCTTCAATCTTCTTACCCTCTAGCTTATTCTTACCCCCCCCCTTCAATCTTCTTACCCTCCCGCACACACACACACACGCGCGCACACACACACACACGCACGCACGCACGCTATATATACATTATATATTATATAAAATGAATTGAGGTAGTAAAATCTATTTACATATCCAGCTGTAGTCTTCAAATAGCAGTTGTTTTCTCCAACCACTCGTCTCGTTTTTGCCAATTACACTCTCTTCAACACTTTTCTTATCAAAGGCATTTGTGCATATATGTGTTGTGATATCTCCGGATAGATGATGTCCGACCTAGAATCTTCTTTAAAAAAAAAAAATCTTTAGCTAAAAATCTCAACCTAAATGCACGGTCTTCCTTTGGATCTTTCGAAATACCCGGTGGCATTTCGAAAGATCCAAATTATTAGCTCAATCAAAGCTGTTTAAGGAAGAGCAAGGCCGGAAATGCATCATATCGAAATGCAGTCATGGTTTCTGGTCTCAAGCTATAGACCGTAATTGTTGTTTACCCTTACTTCAATCTTTTTTTTGCGCCTTTTTTATCCTTACATATTGGAAATTAGCAGATGATCTAACCCATTCCCAAGAAGGGCAACAAATCTTTATTACTAAACCACTGCTTGACTGCACTTCAATTCTTTTAAAGAAATGGAGAAACCAATTGATGTACAGGGTGTTCGGGATAAATTTGACATATTTATAATTAATTATATTTTTCCGTAAGTTACATGTATTAACACACACTTCTCTTCATTTAAAAGTTTGGACCCTTCTTCATTCATATACAAGATGTCAGAAAGGATGGATAGCTGGAACCCACCTGAATCATGGAAGAGAATAACTTGTATCATGATGATTCGTGCCCGCCATCAAAATAAGGATATTACGACTGCTGCCCAATGCTCCCTGAATACAGTAAAAACAATCAGGCATGAACTAGAGACTTGCAATGGTGACTACGAGGATGTAGCAAGAAGAAAGATCCCTAGCAGACGATCTGATTGCGTTCGTACAGCAGAATTCCTCGCAAATCTGCAGGAACAGGTGTTGAAGAACCCTGGCATTGGAATTCGGGCTTTGTTCGTGGAGTTGCTAACTGTAGTCAAGCCCTGGATAACAAGGGTAGCCAATGGTAGGCCGTATGTATGGCAGCAGGATTCGGCCCCTTGCCACACCTCTGGGAAAAGTCAAAAATGGTTGTCTGAAAATTTCTACGACTTCACCAGTCCAAATGTTTGGCCTCCAAACTCCCCAGACCTTAACCCCATGGATTATTTTGTATGGGGCGCAGTTGAAAAAGACACCAATCGCACTTCCAGTAATACAAAAGCCCAGTTAATGGATAAAATTAAAACAGTTTTTGCGGCCCTTCCCAGGGAGACTGTAGCATCAGCTTGTTCGAGGTTCCGAAGCAGAATTGAAGCTGTGATCGATGCTAATGGTGGTTATTTTGAGTAAATCTTGTTGATAGTATTGTAATTAACTCTGCCTGTAATGTTTTTTTGTCAATTCATTAAATTTAATAGATACAAAGAAGATTTTCTTTTTCCTTACGAAACTGTCAAATTTATCCCGAACACCCTGTATGTATGTATGAGTGTGTGTATATATATATATATAAGCCCATTAACCTTCCCATCACCTAGAAATCTCTTCACTAGTAAACAATCGCCACAGCCGATTTTGACACTGTCAATCAGCAGAGGATATTCTTGCTGTTTTATACACACAAGCCATGTTTACTTATTTTCTCTATTTTTTAGATGAGTTTGGAGAAACGCAAGTGGCACCTATAGTCTGCTTTTTGTCATTTGCAAGGTAGATATGGTGGACAAATTTTTATCCTCAACCTTTGCTTCATATTCCGAGATACCAGAGGGTTCCGATTTTTCACACCTGTTTATGGCTCAATGGCCTTTCACAGTCAAGTAATTTAACTTCATAGAAACCTAATTGTGTTCTGATATGACGGTAATCCTATCAGCGCAGAGTATTAAAGCTGTCAATTGTGTGTGAGCGTCCTTCTGACTAGTTCGCCTGTTTTACGGATAAAAATTCTGTATGAAACCGCCTTATTTTCAACTGAAAATCCTGATGTTCTACGCGTCTGACTGAGCTTCTATAGTTCAGTTTCGACGATGTCCTTTGATTGGAAAGACGTGGATTCAAATTCCGACCTTTTCCCGTCGATTGCAAATCGACACATATTAAATTCCACTTTCTCATTTAATGTCCAAGCAGTTCTTTAGCTAACCTTATTAACTTCACTACTAGCAAAACTCGATCATTATCCTCCCACATTACAAAATTCTTCCAGTCTTACTTTTCACAGCACCTATATCTCTGGACAAGGTGAGATTCCTCTTCTTGGAATAATTCTAACTTCCAGTCTTCCTTGGTATAAACCTACCATAAGTATCCCCTCTGCATTTAATTAGATTTTTTTTCTTTTGATCCAAACATTAACTTGGAACAACTATTAACTCTAATTAAATCACAAATTCATCAAATTACTGTAAACTAGTCTCACATTTGAAGCAATCAGAGGATCATGAAAGTTTTTTAGGAAGCGCCCGTCCTAAAAATCCCACACTCCGAGGAGTGCAGTCAGGTTGATTAATGATGAATATCAGTCACCATTCACTCAATTCTCTCTTTCACGCAGACGTCCAGTTGTTGCTGCTTGCATTTTATTCAGAATTAGCATTAGTAATGTCTCCACTCTTTTCCAATCGCCAGTCTCATTGACATTTCATCTTCCAACTCAAGGACCAAAATTTTCTTCCTCTTTCTCTACTGCTGCCTTTTGGTAGAACCTCCCTTCTTATGTACTTCCGGAACATTAGAATCAAATCATCAGGCTTCAAATTCAATGCTAAAAAGTTTTTTTTTTCCCCCACTCGTTTCCGTTTATACACGGTTATAAATATACTCGGGAATCGTGTATAGGATCACTTTAAAAAATGTTGAGACATCACCCATCATAGTTGAGCTATGAACACAATTCTCAACATTTAATAATTCAAATGATTTACTAATCTGTGCAACAATGCACTGTAGCACACCATAATCTGTGTTGTGTTTCTGCTTTGAAACGTTTCGTATTCGTACGAGATTAGTACGATTTCTGGTAATCTGGTTTTCTAAGTAGAAACAGTGGTATCCATTTTAATATTTATTAAAAGATAAGGAATTCTATTTCTGAAGGGATTCTTTTCATTTTTCCGAATGCCAATTCTGCATTGTGTGTGTGTGTGTGTGTGTGTGTGTGTGTGTGTGTGTGTGTGTGTGTGTGTGTGTGTGTGTGTGTGTGTGTGTGTGTGTGTGTGTGTGTGTGTGTGTGTGTGTGTGTGTGTGTGTGCAATTAGTCCCCGACTTACGACGTATGCGACTTAAGGCTTATTATTTAAATTAGTTTTTCTCAGGTGCTACTGAGAATTAGGAAACCCTCAGAGATTTATGGATTCGATATATCTTCCAATGTACAAAGAATGTAGATGAGATGCATGGAGTGATGTGAGAACAGTGTTTATGAATGGTGTTTGGAAGAGGCTGCTAAAAATATGTTCTTCCCACATTCTCAACAGACAAAGCCTAACAAGAAATCGGTGACAAGATAGTGCTTCAGCTAAAGAGTTCGAATTTGACAATGAAGACGCAGAGTAGTTAGTGGAAGCTGTGGAAGAAGAGCTCTCAGATGAAGACCATTTAGAGCTAGATGCAAAGGAAGTTGCAGAAGAAGAGGAGAGAAAAACACTAGAGACAAAAAAGGAAGCTGAGCTCCAAAAGAAGTTTATAGTGAAAACACTGGCAGAGGTCTTTGTCTCTGTTAATAAAGAAATTCAGTTGTTTGAGGAGATCGACTCCAACATGCAAAGTGGACAGAATTATACGAGTTGCAATTGCTTGCTACAGAGAACTTTATGCAGAAAAGAATAGACAAAGTGATACTGGTAAGTGCACAGAAGCACTTACCAGTGATCACTTACCAGATAAAGAAACACGAGTGTTTCATTATACATTACAGTCTTGTCTTAAGCTTTTTCACGAACTACTGAGGTTCTTTAGCTGTGGACTTCACAACCGCACCGTCTCGAGGAACAGGCCCCGTGGTTGACCCTATGTCTGTAGATGCGTGTGTTCAAGGGGCCAATTTGCCTGTTCTGGGGAGCGTAAAAAACCAGAGTTTCAGGGTGAAAAACCCCTACCTCAGTATGAAACCGGCTAACTCACCTTTAGTCAAAAGAGACCAGATGAAGTTCCTCGCGTCCCTGACGGGAATCGAACCTAGGTCCTTTCGACCAAAGGCTTCGTCTATACCGACTGAGCTACAGAGGCTCTTTTATATATTATATTATATTACAGTACAGTACATTATATAGTAATTTTATGTTTAGCTTGTGCACTATATAATGTCATTGTTAACAGATCCTTATGATTCATATAGTGATTTCCGACTTAAAAGGACCTTTTCGAGTTACGAAGGGATCATCGGACCGGAACTCAGTCGTAAGTCGAGGACTGACTCTATATATATTAGAATTATTTTATTTCTGAAATTTGGTACTAGGTTATTTCTAAGGGGTTGGGGAAGCACAAATTCGTTTGTGCCATAGTGCTAAGAGGTCAGATTATTTGAAGTATCAGTTTTTAGTGGTTAATCCCTTCATTAAAGCTAGCAGAAATGTAGGCTATTCAAGTAGATCAAAGTAGTACTGAGGTCCTATAGTGGCAAATTCGCACCGAGTAGAAGTTCTGTATTGTTATATAACCTATGTAATCAGAGCAACCTACATAGCTGAGGTAACAATATGGAAATTATATTCACAATCAGAGCGAAACAGTCCAATCGTACTTAGTGCTAGTACATTAATATTTCATTTAAAATGTGAGGTTGATCCTAAATCTCAGTTCGGATTTAGGATAGACCTCAACTGAGATCCAGAATAAATTAAAAAAAAAAAGTAAATCTTATTATTAAACGAGTTTAATCAAAATTAGAAAAGAATTTAACCAAAAATAATAATAAAAATAGCATTATACTCTTATGTTATCATATGAAAGTGTTCAAGGATCTCGTTTTATATGTGAAATTTAAAATAGAGCACTTCAGCTATTTTATATATATATATATATATATATATAAATCATTCTCAGTCAAATCAGAGTGCTGGCGAATGGACCGCAAGACGAATTTTCTTTTATCCCCCACTCCACCCCCCACGGCCTTCCAGAATACTTGAATTCAATCTTCCAAGTATTTCAGCCAATATTAGCCGTGAAAGCTCATGGAACTGCAGTGACATAAATGATCTAATGCTGGCTATCAGTCTAGAACAGTGGTCGCCAAAGGGGTCGGTATCGCCCCCCTGGGGTCGATATGACATTGTTAGGGGTCGATTCGACATTGTTAGGGGTTGATTCGAGCTCAGGGGTCGACAGAAAAATATAAGACATCATTGTATGGGTAATATTTAATTCGATTAACTTGGATTACCTCCATGACAAAAGACATAGAGGTAATGACAACGCAATTAAGAGTGAATCGTGGGATCAGTACCTCCATCTTACAGGTCCATGAATAGGACCTGTAAGATGGAGTAAGGTCATGAAAATGTTACTGAGGCCAATAAAGTACGCCAAAATGACGTATTTACCAATAAACGGATGTTGGTGGTTCCTGCCGACCGGCGCAGTGGGAGCGAGATTGCAACACGTGCGTGGTTCTTATTTACTGATACAAGTAAATACGATCCCAGTCTCATTTTTGCGCATCGACATACAAGTGAGCGTTAATGTTCTAAAATTCATCAACATACATATTATAATTCAATCGTTATTCATTCACGAACTAAACTTCTCTATGTTGAAGAGTTGAGCAGCGCTGGTAGTAATACCAGTGATATTAATACCAGTAGTTTATTAATATCGCTGTTAGTAATACCAGTGATATTAATACCAGTAGTTTATTAATATCACTAGTAATACCAGTGATATTACTAGTGATAGTAATAGTAGTAGTAATATAATAATATATACTATATTATACATACAATAAACACTCTAACTATAAAATAAACAATCTAAAAACTCACATAAGCGTCTTGTTTTGCTTGTCCTATTATAATTACGTAATAGTAAAATATAGGGGGTCGATAAAAAGTCAAGAAACGCTTGAAGGGGTCGACGGGCAAATGACTTTGGCGACCCCGGGTCTAGAACATACAGGGTGTTCGGGATAAATTTGACATATTTATAATTAATTATATTTTTCCGTAAGTTACATGTATTAACACACACTTCTCTTCATTTAAAAGTTTGGACCCTTCTTCATTCATATACAAGATGTCAGAAAGGATGGATAGCTGGAACCCACCTGAATCATGGAAGAGAATAACTTGTATCATGATGATTCGTGCCCGCCATCAAAATAAGGATATTACGACTGCTGCCCAATGCTCCCTGAATACAGTAAAAACAATCAGGCATGAACTAGAGACTTGCAATGGTGACTACGAGGATGTAGCAAGAAGAAAGATCCCTAGCAGACGATCTGATTGCGTTCGTACAGCAGAATTCCTCGCAAATCTGCAGGAACAGGTGTTGAAGAACCCTGGCATTGGAATTCGGGCTTTGTTCGTGGAGTTGCTAACTGTAGTCAAGCCCTGGATAACAAGGGTAGCCAATGGTAGGCCGTATGTATGGCAGCAGGATTCGGCCCCTTGCCACACCTCTGGGAAAAGTCAAAAATGGTTGTCTGAAAATTTCTACGACTTCACCAGTCCAAATGTTTGGCCTCCAAACTCCCCAGACCTTAACCCCATGGATTATTTTGTATGGGGCGCAGTTGAAAAAGACACCAATCGCACTTCCAGTAATACAAAAGCCCAGTTAATGGATAAAATTAAAACAGTTTTTGCGGCCCTTCCCAGGGAGACTGTAGCATCAGCTTGTTCGAGGTTCCGAAGCAGAATTGAAGCTGTGATCGATGCTAATGGTGGTTATTTTGAGTAAATCTTGTTGATAGTATTGTAATTAACTTTGCCTGTAATGTTTTTTTGTCAATTCATTAAATTTAATAGATACAAAGAAGATTTTCTTTTTCCTTACGAAACTGTCAAATTTATCCCGAACACCCTGTAAATGTTCTAGACCAGGGGTCGCCAAACTTTCAACTTGTCAAAATGAAAGCCATGCTGGTTTACAATACACATTCGTATTCATCATTTCCCTGGAAATAGGCCGATAAAGACTATTATCTGCTTCTATTATGTTCAGTATACAGAACGCAGATTTATCATGCCTTAAAGTAATATTTATTCTTATAATGCTTCCCCTTCCAACAGTCAAAGTCTCATTTCTGAACAGAGGCATGCCAATTATCATCCACGATATCTAGTTTATGACTATTTCATTAATAACAACAAAAAATGATAGCAAGACAATCATAAAGCTTTTTAACCGTGAAGATTTCGTCTCAAAGCTAAAATATTCAACGAGTGACCTAACTTAAGGGCATGATTTTGTTGTTCTACATATCAGAGAATTGATAGTGACTTTGATAAAATTCTCATAGCTTCTAAGAAAAATGTAAAGTCAGAAGTTAAAGATAGGCACCTGACGAGTTATTTTAAATTTAAAAATCACTGAACGTCACGTCATATCATTGAAACTATACTTTTTCCATTCTTACTTTCTTTCCAGTTGACTCATGACGCTGGTGTTGAATAGAATGAAAGATTTTAGTTGGAAGTTAACATGCAAAAATATTATGACTGGTTATGCCCGCGCGGTTAGCCTAGTGGCTATGCGCTTCGCAACTATATGCCTGGGTAAGGAGTGTCCTAAGTTCGATTCCCGTCGACGACGTGAGAAGCTTAAGGATCTTCCTTAGCTATAGCCAATTTAGCCGGTCTTGGGCGTGGATAGTTCCCCCCCCCCCCCAGTTTATCTGGGGTTTTTCATCGCGTAAGCAAGCAAACCGGTCCCGTGAACACACACGGATACAGTCAGGAATACTTAAGACAATACCTCAAGTCATATTCAGACCAGTCATAGGTCTGAATTGCCAGCTATGCCAGTCCCGAATCACCGTTGAATGAATGAAGGTTTATGCAATCTATTAAGTTGGATTATTAAACACTGAATGGAGCATACTCCTGATAAAAGCTCCAAGTGACTACCATCGACTAAATTGTTATAGTTACAATGTAAATATATATAATATTGCAAAGATCATACGGACACTCACTTTTTTTAAACTTGACAGACCTACTGAAAATTGTGTGTTGCCTTCGGTATAAATGGTTCTATGGAAACGAACCAGTTAATTACACCATGATATCAATACTTCTAAGTTCATTAGAATTGACTGCTATTTTGGCAGAAGAAATAAGCCAAAATACCTGTGCACGTATATAAACATTTACTTGAAAATTCTGTCCAGGAGAGTAGCATCTCCGCAGCAAAGAGTGGATCAATGGCTTATTGAGGTTTGTGAAAATAAGTCTGCAAAACACTCCAATACCGCTCTAATTTCAACATTCTGCATAAATTAAATCTTAAATGTTAAGTAAACAATTACAAACTCATATCACAAGAAAAGCCGCAGATTATTTTAATTATTATTATTATTTGCATAAAATATCCATGTCACACAGAATGATATGTTCACCGTAATAAGCAGGGATTATTTTTTTTTTTTTATCAAGAACAGATTCGAGTTGAAATTTATACTGGTTTTATAATTCTTCACAATACTGTCTACTTATTTTTGATTCATCGTAACAAAACGATCTAGAGTATGATGCTCAAAGAGATAAACATGATGCGTGCCATTTTTAAGATGAATAGGGGAGGAATAATGGCCGAGTTTTGCTATACTTAATAAAATCAGTGACAAGAAGAGCAACCAATCAATAGCTCTGCGAGCATAATCAAAATGGGCTACTCTTGAAAAACCAAACAGTAAGATCAACTGATTATTAAATTCAATTCCTTAAAACAAGCTGAACGTCTGAAACAGATACTGCGATGTATAAATTGTACTTTTCAAAAGTTACAGAATTAACCTTGCCAGAAAATTAGAAACCCTCTTCTTTACATCAGTGTTAAAAAAAAAAAAAAAAAAAAGGAACTTTGTAAATTAGGAATTAGCTGAAATGGGAAAAAAAAAATCCACTTCGAAGTGGGCAATTCGTAATATAACTCATTTCCATAAAGGCCTTGAGGTGCCCAACACGCGGAGATAAACATAGCACTAGCTATGGACATTTCTGGATTACCAATAGCTATTATCGCAAAAATGTATCAACTATGGTTAAAAGGAGTTCCATATTCCAACATCCACTGTCATAACACTATCAGAAACAGTGTATTAAGGTGACGGAACATAAGTTTTAATTTTAAGATGGATCTCCATTCCATAATAACAGCAATCCTCTAACAGAGACCAACCTAATTATGTGGTAAGGATTGTGTTGCAGGCTGAAGTAACTTAGATTATAAAGTCAGCGTATTGTCACATAACTGCATGTGTTCTCTGGCCTGTTTTGAGGGATAGAGGATCGAGTTTCTGGGAGGAAAACAATGCCACCTTCGTATGATGTAGGCTTATTCGTCTTCAGCTAACATTCCTTATAAAGATTCCTAGACAGGATTTTCGATGTATGCACACTACAACAATTGTTGCATGGAGAGGCTTGTGTAACCAGTTATGTAACCATAATGTGACATCTTATGAATCTTTGCGATGGTCGTTGCAGCAGTTATTTCTGTTCCTTGAGCAGTTTCCAGCATAACCTCTGGAAAGATAATCATATGATTTTCTGTCATTACACGTTTCAACTGATGACAGGCTGCGATTATTATCGATGGTAGCTGACTAAGCTCTAGACGCTTAATAGAATAATCGTAACTGCCTTCTGTCTTCAATTGTTGTACAATGTCGTCAACAGGAGCGCAATCTATTTAATCAGGTACTCAGACTTAATCACAGTATGGCATCCTACTATAATACCCTTTTACCAATGGGCATAAGTCATTTTCTGCATCTAAACTTGTGTCAGCAAGTCGTTAACATATCATTCTGCCATAAACTCATCATGCCTTGCGATCACTGGATTTCTCGACTTTTCTTTCAGTTGATGAACATGCAACATCATAATAAACGGAAGAATTCCAGCGATTTCTCAAGATGTGTAATCTCTAAGAATTAAATTCGGAGAAGTTAATTAAATAAGCATGATATAAATCATGCTTATTTAATTCAGTTCTACGATATAAATCAAGTCGTTCAGTTCTACCTGGAAAATACTTTTTATATCATTATGGGAGATTTGAAGGGGAGAATTAACTTTTCTTTATAACATTCATATTTAATCACGTTTTTTGTATTACGCGAAAGAGAAATCAGAGAACAAAAGAACACTTCAAAAAAGAATAATTCAAATTCAATAACTTTTTTTTTTTCTGTACACACTTTCAAAGTCTGAAGAATTTTTGGAAAGGATATAGAAGGAAAAAAAAAAAAACTGCACTCGTATACAAACATTAAAATGCAGTCATTCTAACCCAAGACAAAGTAAATGCCAATAGTCAGTGTTTAAAAGTAATCAGGCAGGTTAATCATTTTGCTACAAAGAGTAGACTGAATGGAACTTTACCTCTTGTTTTTGATCAGCTAACGACAGACCTGTTATTAAAAAAAAACTTTAAAAAATATGAAGAATAATATCTCTTAAAAAACAGAGATTTATCACGAAAGCTACCATTTACGGAATTTACTGAATGGATGCTTCACTCCTCTCCCATGCTCCTTTTCCGCGAAGGACTAAAAGGCAACTGTTACCCCACAAGTGCTACTGAAGGAAAGGATAGTGTGGCGTCCCAATTTCCCATTAAATACTTAGACGATACTTTCGGTACACGAAAAAGGAGGAGTCTGGATTAAGACGGAAAGGATGGAAAAGTGGGCGTACTCCGATTCAGGATTTTGTCATCAAACTGGATGACAAAAATTCCTGTATCGAAGAATGACACACAGACGGTTAAAATTACTTCTGTTCCAGTCGCTTCCTTCAAAAATATAGCTTAGCTTCAGATAATCTACTTCATACGAAATGCTCGTAATATCTGTTAAGACAGCCGATACATCGCTCACTTACTTTTTCAGAATTACTTACGTTAAACTGGTTACTTTGGAAGAGAAATGATTTCGTTCTCCTCCTGCGTTCATACGTGGTATATTATAACTAAATCAGAAAAACAAGAATATGGGAAAACACCTAGCTGTAATTTCCATTGCGATCCTAAGAAACTAAGCACCGCAGTTTTCGATAACGTTATATTTGCATAACATTTGCAAAGTCAGTGAGCAGGCCTATCAAGATGAAAACGCGCGCAACCTAATCAAGACTTCGCAATTGTCAGCTAAGTTTTTCAGCCTAACCTTTCTATGAATGTAAAACAGATTTTCCTTAAAAGGAGAGTTTAATCATATTTAAAATGCAAGCAACTTAGTGTAAAAAAAGGATCCTTCTCAAATGATGCTGCACTTTTTTTTTCTTTTTCTTTTTTTCGGTACTCGACGATCTCCTTTTCCACCAAAGAGCTTTACCCCCATCCCCCCCACATTACATTCACTTCACCTTCCGTGTGAAGTCACGTTTCAGTAATTACTGTAATTGCAAAAATAAAAATAAATTTATCTAGATTTAAAAGTGCCGCTACTTCTGGCTTCTTTTTTTGCATTCAGGAGTAGTGCCTACTTCCTCCGCAACGCAGTAGTGAGAATGACATTTGGAAAAGTCTGGTTCGAATACTGACTAGGAAACTTGGAATTTTTATAATGATTTTACCCATTCACATACGTATGAACAAGGCTTTTCCTTCAAAAACAAACTAATACGTAGAATTCATAGCCTTCCTTGCTGCGGACGTAATTCCAACGAATACAAATACAACGGTTCTATCGATTTTTTTCAAAAGATTTTTAAAACATGTTAAGTTGCTACGTTTCTAATGTGAAAAAAATCAAAACTGTCTTAAGAAAAGCACCGAATTTGTAACGTGATATTATAAACTCCATTGTTATACTGTCCCATTTTCCTGAATCCTCCCTTACCATAAATAGAGTGACATTTCACGATGATTTCAAAGAAATCATCTATAACATGTAATCAAACTAGCATAAAATCATTTGAAGTAAGCAGAATACACGAATGACCAGTGCTTCAAGTGGAACACACACACACACACACATACACAAAAGAAAAAGAAGTAGATGGTTGATCTTCTGTAAAGATAAGTCATCTCACTATAAATGGTTTAAAATCTTGCAAAGAAGTGGGATGGCAGCCAACTGTTACGATTCCATTGAGGAAAATGAATTATAATTGCCCCACTGTGTTTCTAGTACTGGAGTTTATATTTTGCGGAAAGAGAGGGAAAGGAAACCAACTTTTTTTTTCAAGGGGGGGGAGAGAAGGAGGGAAAGAAGCTCAGCAGTCTTCTCTATAAACCAACAAAGTCACAGTCGGTTCAAAATCCCTTATGTTTCCTAGATTCAAACCTAGATTCAGAGAGCACGTGTTCTCTTGACTCCCCTATCGAGGATTCAATCTCGTCCAGCCTCACTTCGAGATCAGAATAACAAATGTTTGCACATATACACATTAATCTCTTGCTTATGTTCCACCATATTAGACCTCTCAACATTCGCACGTGAGTGAGCATATGGAAAATCAAACCAGTGCAACAAGAAATGAACATCAACGATCTATTGTGATTCCTAAACGTCATCATGTGCAAGACTTTCTAAATTCTCTTCTTCAGCCTAATTAAGAATATAATCACAGAAATTTGAAAAGAAAAAAAAATGTACAGTTTAATGATTATAAAGAATTCAAGTAAAGGCTACTAATTAAATGGATTAATGTAAACTAAATCTGAAATTTTATTTTATATTTTAATTTTATATCATACAGTGTTCGCATTGAATGCTTTAAATTTAACTGTAGAACCTAAAGCTTTCGTTCCAGTTCAAAAAGTGAGGGAATGATATCAAGTGCACTCATCAATTGATATGGTAGAATCTGTCAAAGAGCCGACTATGTTTTCCTTCGTCACAGGAGTCAGTTTTATGGCAACCAAATAATCAATAACTAGAAAAATCACTGTTGGCAGGAAAAGGAGGCTCGTATGATGGCTCTGGGTATCGCAACTGAAATGCAGCAGTTAATTGGAGGCTGTTCTTTCTATTTCGAAATTGGAATGCAAATCTAACACGAGAAAGCAACTTACGCCCATTAATAATTAAATGTAGTTAATTTTAAAAACTTCAAAGACTTGAAATGCGTGCGGAAATCGTTTGAAAATATGAATCAGCCAATTTCCAAAAATTAATTAGAAGTGCGATTCTATATTTTACACTGTAGTGTAAATCGGTAGATAAATATCATGTAGTTTATCTGTACAGTGATACCTCAGCTAACGAGTGATCACGAATATTTCGGCTAACGAATATTTTTTTCGCTATTTTTCGGACTCGGCTAACGAATGTTTTAGTGGATGTGCGCGCTAACATAAAGCAGCAAACATGAACGGTCGGGCCATTCCAGAAGCTTATCTTTTCCATCTGTATGTGTGTGACAAAGAAATGAGCTGACCACATCACATAGGGGAGACCCACCAACCCGACTAGGTTGTTTACGTTCCAAAGATGTTTTGATGCAACTTCATTTACCAGTCTGACTCTGAGGGAATTCTGGAAGGATCATTATCATATCCTTCATGCAATTCAAGTCATTGCCATGGCATGGGACGAAGTGTCAGTTAGGACACGTAATGCTGCCTGGAAAAAGTTATGGCCAGACTGCTGCAAGATAAGAAGTGCTGTTTCCAGTGTTCAAGATGCTGAAAATGTTGCTGGGGAACTTGATGCTGAAAATGTTGACATTGTAGATAAGATAGTCTCCTTGGGAAAAGCATTACATTTGGAGGTAAATGAAGATGTAGAAGAATTAGTTGAAGAACACTCAAAAGATCTGACAACAGAAGATCTTGAAGAGTTGAAAAAGGAACTGAATCAGGAAAGAGACAAGGAAGATAAAGAGTGCTCATCAGAGGAGGAGGACAGCAATAAAAAGGGAAGAATCCCAACAGGTGACATTAAAAAAATGCTGCACTACTGGGAAGAGTTTCAGTCTTTGGCTACAAAGTGGCATCCCAACAAAGCTGAAATGAACAGACTTTGTGCCTTGGTTGAAGACAAGTGTCTGAATCACTTTAAAAAACATTATGAAAAAAAGAGAAGTTCAATCGACTTTGGACAGATTTTTGACCTCCTTTAGCAAAGAGACAGAGGCCATCTACTGAAGAAGAGGAGACTTACCTTGAATAAACTTTGAAAATATGGAAGAAGAATAGTAAAAACGTTGTGTACATATTTTCAGTTTAATAAAGTGTATATAATAGTGTAAAGATCGTCAGTTTTTCATTCTACTTTCCATTCTCCTTCATCTAATTGGGTAGCTGTTCATCTCAGCCTTTGGTGAGTTTTTGCCCTTTTATAATGTGCTTTTTACTATTTTATAAAACTTATCTTTAAATATTAGGCAGCATCCAGAACGAATTAAACGATTTTCTACAGAAACCTACGGGAAATCACGTTTCGGCTAACGATTGTGATTCCGGAACGAATTATCTTCGTTAGCCGAGGTATCACTATACTTGACTGTTTTTATATTAGTGATCCGAAACAGTGAACTGCGAAGCACCGGCGATCTTCTGATCTGTCAGTCCGTGTGCAGATAGCAGACACATAATAATTATAAATGAACTCTATATTAATGCACTCTGTGAAAACAGAAACTAGGGGAAATGGTCAACAACAAGAAGAAATAGAAACTGCTGGATTTTCCAATAATGGAAAAGATCAGACTACGTTTGTCCTCTTGCACGGTGTTAGTGTGCTATGATTCTGCGACCACTCAAGCGGAATTTAAATAAAAACTACACAACGTATTAGTTTGGAATTAAATGATTTCGTTTCAGCGTTGCCACTAATAAATACGGTCCGCGCGGTTAGTCTAATGGCTTTGCGCTTCGCAACCATATGACTGGGGAAGGAGTGTCCTAAGTTCGATTCCCGTCGACGACGTGAGGAGCTGAAGGATCTTCCTTAGCCATAGCCAAGTTCGCCGGTCTTGGGCGTGGACAGCAGGGTTTTTTCCGCAAGTTTATCGGGCGTTTTTCATCCCCCAAGCAGGCAAACCGGCCCCGTGAACACACAGGGATAGCCAGGAATACTTCGAGGCATGGGGGTGACCATTCTGTCCTCGTATTTCGGTTACGAAATCCAAGTATGCTTGGAGGGTTGTGGGCCTTAAAGGCCTGTTAAAGCCATTGAGATAGATAGACTAATAAATACTGTAGTTACGTCAGTTATCTACCTACACGAAAAAACTGCTAGTCATGCGAATGTTATTGCATCAACGATAAATATCTGGGCAAACTCCGTTACGTCATGTTTACAAGAATAACTGTATGTCAGTGTTACACAAAATAATAAAACGTCAAATAAAACCAAAGTTTCGTTTTATCGGAAACAATGTGGCAACAGTGCTACAATCAAAACTGGAAGTTAATCTACTAAAATGTATTTTGAAGCTTTGTGAGTAGCAATGCCGAAAAACAAGCTATGTTAAGCGCAATATTATATTTATTAATATTGTATATTATTATTAAAATAAAGTGTTTTTAATTAAATTTGGCATTTGTGATGATCATTCGTAATAGAATAATAAATTCTTGGTGCTTTGTTAATATGAGTACCTTCTGTTTCTCTGCACAGTACAGAGACTAACTGAAAACGAGAGCCTTGACTGACTTCTCACGTGGAGTAGTAACTTATTGAAGCAGAAATAAGGTTTATGTTCTTATTGGTAATAATGGTACGGCAAAGACAAGTCGGCACAGAATGCAACAAAAATTCGTATGGTCCATTGCAATATTACCAGCGTGAGACTTCGACTTAATGTCCTTGGATAGCCTTACTATAAGAAACAGCCGTTCTGAAACTTGTTGGTTCAGATCGTCAGCATACAAGTAAGTACACTAGATGGGAATAGTAGTTTTAAATGAGAGTATCACTGTCGTTAAAGACAATTATCTTACCAGACAAAATGCACTGCCGCTGACAACTGCTTAGATCAGTATGCCTATCCATTTAGCGTTATCAGTAGTAATCCATTTTATACAAAAATCGTATTACAGTAATGATAATTTGAGGAGAAAGCAGAGAAAGACTGTCAGAGGGTTTTTTGTTCCTTTTTTTAATATAATACAAGTGAACATTGCCGTTGAATATCCAAGCCTATAATAAATTTATTACTACCCATAATTTAACACGTTCATTGCCAATCACGCGATATCGCGCGATGCGAGTTCTCACTAAACGGCCGATCACGCGTTATCGCGTTGACGTCGCTAACTAAATAAAAAAATAAAAAAAATTTGGCCACCACACGAAATTCCAATTTTCAGCTTGGCAATGAACGATATCGCGCGATCACGCGATGCGAGTTCTCACCAAACGGCCGATCATGCGTTATCGCGTGGACGTCGCTAACTAAATAAAAAAATAAAAAAAAATTTGGCCACCACACGAAATTCCAATTTTCAGCTTGGCAATAAAAGTATTAATGAGATAGCTTCTCCTGTTTTTGTTCATCGAACCAAGAAGTGTAAACTAAAAATAAAGATCGGAAGCTACCGATTTTAGTTTACGTGAAGATACCACACCAATTCTCTGAAACATCCAAAACATCCAGATATGTATATACACTGGATGTACGATCCCCTACACAGCAGCAGCAACAGAAGTATTTCTTCACCTTTCGTTGCGGGCAGGTGAACAATTCCAGAGTTATAGCAAGTAAACCAACATATTCCTATCATAAGAAAGAACTAAAGACAATATATAATCCAGCAATCCTAATTCGCAGTATATTAGAATAACGCTTCTACTTCAGAGTAGTCAACTTCGAATCTTCCTAAAATCATTGATTCAGAAGAGGGTAAGTAAACCAATTGATAATTCTTTTCCTTTATGATTCACATCACTCTATTGCACAGATGTGTATGTGGTTTGATTTTTCTTTAGGAGAATCCAAGGATACCGGCATTCAAATCCGTGTAACAATTAATCTCTTGCACTTATGTCTCTCTCTCTCTCTCTCTAAATAGCTCATCTTTATAAACGATGACGAGCTTTGGTTGGAAAGACCTAGATTCGAATCTCGTCTAAGACGAGAGGAACATTTATGAGGACTTTTCAACTTAAAGTAATCAGCTCTTTTTATATATTCTGTAGGTGGTAGAGTTTTTCCTCCCGAAAACTTGGGCCTTTTTTCTTCTTCAAGACAGACAAATTGGCTTATGTGAAGGGGTGATGAAATATACACACTCATGGTGCAAAAATTGTGCGTTATGCGAACACAGTCATTTACTCAAATACTCAAAAGAAACCCAAGAAACAATCAAGTCTATTACTAAACTGTTGGAAAAGGAGAGGAAAGTGGTGAAGAGTTGTACGTTCTTGCCATCGTGCATCGGTGGATTCTCTGAGAACTTCAGGACCGCCACAACTGTGGATGTTTGTGCCATAAAATTAAATACTGAACTTCATGGCCTCGGTCAAAGGCTACTGCTACACCGCAGTTAGACTCGAGCATTTTGTGTGTGGGAGGGGGGTTAGGGCGGGTGTGTGTTGATGCTTGGCTTATATGAATTGGGTGATGCAGTGCAGAGGAGTCGTCATGAGTGGAGGAGACCGGTGGAGAGCTGTGAAGACACTGTTCAAATCAGATGGACATGTTTGGGTATGGCGGCCGACAGGTCATTCATTAACACACGGAATGCTAAACCACAAGAAATTCCATTTATTGAGGTAAAAAAATCTCCAATCTAAGCGATACACAATGAGAAGTACAATATTCTAAACGTTTCGCAAGAATGATGAATGCTTGTGCTATTCATAATGGCAAAAAATATAAATATTTATAAGTTGTTTGTAGTCAATGTGAATTCATGAATATATTATAAAATAAAATAAAATAAGACACAAATATTAGTTGTTACAACAATAATAAATATTTCGCTTGTCATCACACTGCGAAGGACAGAATGATCATTAGAAAACACAACTAAAATACATTTATGTTGAAGGGCATATAGATACAGTGTGCTACTTAAAAAGTTTTGGGCTGACAAAGAAGCCTTACAGGTGATTGTGGTGATTTTAAAGATGAATGTCTTTTGGAAAAGGCATTCATCTTTAAAATCACCACAACACAGTGAGGCCATTCCATTCCACTGTGAATCTGACGACTTGTTGGGCTGACGGCATGGTAGGCCCAATTCTGATTTATTGTGGTGATAGCGAATGTATTTCTTGTGTTCGTTTTGTATGATGCATACTGAACTACAAGTCAGTTCACAGTAGTTAAGGCTCAAATGCAAGCTACTCCGTGCACTTGTAGAACAAAAAAATAATCCTCGGAGGAACAAAGGATGACATTATTACGCAATGACAGTAAAAATGTATCAAATTGCGGTACTAAAGAGAAAGAAGCGTTGTAGTTACAATTCTTGAGATGTGTGCATTTGTGTGTGTATATCTTTTCACTCGGATGATGCCTAATAATCCATCTATAATAATAAACCATATAAGAAATATTATCAGATTAACGTTACTAGTAACTAATGTTATTCGAGTTTTCTCTCCAGCTGAATAAACTTATGTTATAGAAATATGAAATATGAGAGACTTATTATATTACATTTGAGATCCAACCATCTCTCACGTGAATATATCCAGCGTTTATTTGAAAAGTAGAAGTGGGAAGTAACAGTTGTGCAATCAGGAGGCGTTTACGACTCTCTGTATGAGTTACTTTAGTATTGCACTATTTTAAAGATATAGTCTTCGAAGAGTTCATATAATGACCTTTTACCGTCGACAAACTGGGTGATGCTTTTCGAAGAGGAGCGTGAGGATTTGTGACAGCGGGGGAGAAATTTAAGAATATTAGAGGAGCAGAAAAGAAATTTCTCTCATTTTTCACAAAACTATCTTACTTTTTTTTTTTATGGATATATGAGTCTGCACTGGAACAATCTCGTCTACAAACAGATCTTTAGTTCATTTAAATATACAGTTAAATTGGATTGCTTTAGTATTCACTGATGAGAGTCTGACTCCGGGGTATTAACGTCAATTTTCACTTGTGGTGCTTTCGGAACTTCATCTGATTGAAGCTATATGACCAAGTCTAAAACAGCATACTGTCAACAAACAAACAAATAAAAAACAGGAATATGTGTTTGATAAACAAACAAAGCATATATATTTTAAAATAAATAAAAGTATAGAAAAAAATATTTGTATACAATTAACATTTTTTCTGAAATTCAGTACACAAAAAATATTTTTAATTATTATTATTATTACTTGCTTTTCACAAAGAGGCTTAAGGATTATCTTGGGTGGAAATAAAGTGAAGAAATTACCAAAAATTCGTATTTATACATGGAGGTATACGTAATTACTGCAAAATTATTATCGGTTTCACGTTAGTGGAATATACCTATCCCACAGCCAGAGACTGGCTGTGGGAAAATCTATCCCACACCAGAGACCGATTAACTCAGTGCTGAAAAAAAAATTGTTGTTTTGAGTTTATGGCCGATATAACTAAGGGTATGAAGTCAGTATAAAATTACATATTCTTCTAGTAGGTTAGCTTGTTTTGAGGGACGAAAAACCCGAATTCCTGGGAAGAAACTCTATGAGACTGAGACTAGCTAACTCATCTTCAACTGCCTATAATGATTCTTTTTCTCCTAGATGGTATTCGAATCAAGGTTTTTCCAACCATAGGACATCGTAATCGATACTGACGGAGATACAGAGAGTAAAGGAGAGGAGAAAAAAAGCAGTTCAATCATATGACTAAATAATCATCACTGTAGCCAAACCGCAACGCGTACCATGAAATTCACCATCCAGGTATATTCATTAGCTTATTTTCTCCCATCCTTTTATCCTTTTTTTCAGTTTATTTATTATTTATTCTATATATATTTGTATAGAATCATAATGCCGACATGTTCAACGCTGTCAAATTAGATAATTATTATACACAGATTTTAATTAGCACATCCCCCAGTCAAAACTATCTAATTCTTTCTTAAAGTTACACAAGTCACGACTTATAAAACTAGTTGTTGAATGCCATTTTACATTTTTCTACCAATAGAAAAAAAATAAGTGCATATATTTGCTCTCTCTCTCTCTCTCCGTTATATTCCCTAGCGCAGTCCTGTTCGGCCAAGTACAGCAAATTCCTGTTGTCTATCACAAATGTATCCTGAATTAGTTTATAAATTTCAATTAAATTTCCTCTCCATACCCCTGTTAGATAAATTCATCAGATTACAGCTAAGCAACCGATTCTCATAACTATCATGCTCTCTACACACTTAGTTAATATTCTTTGAATACTTCGTTCTTGATATCAATTAAAAATCTGGGCGAATAAAGTTTGGAGCCATAATGCAATATTGGGCTGGCTAGTGACTTACATAATAGCATCATAACTTCCTTTCTCCTACAAGTGAAGCATCTTTTAATGAAGCCTATAATTTGCTGAGCTGTACTAGTTTATATAAGACTCCTTAACTAAAATTACCTATTCGTCAAAATACCCAAATCCTTGTATTCGTTAACTTTTTTCATAAGCCTGTATATTCGTCTACTGTTGTGAGATATATTTCACTTGACCTATACCGCTTAAAGACTCATAGATTTTTCTAAATTTGCTGCTAGGAAAATAAATTATGAAAATTATTGTCACAAAGAAATAGAAGATGCAGAAATTTCATCACCACAATGAATCTGCAACTTTCATAAATCATGAAATGAATCTCATGTTATCGTTCCCGTATATTATAGTTTACTAGATAACTATTTAAACGTTCTGTACAGAGACTAATAAAGTACAGTATAATAAATCGAAAATAATAACGAATTTTGTTTAGTATTTAAATTTTCCATAGTTTAAATTATTAAATAAAATTAATTTGATATATTAAACTTTAATTTAATTTTGATTAGACCAGCATTCAAAAGCAATAATTTGGAGTTTAAAGTAAAAACCAGATGTATTCACTGGATTATAAATGTATGATAATACAGGGTGTTTCAAAACAAATGACCCGATTTCAAATAATTATATTTAATAATGATAATTCAATAATAATTAATAATAATAATTAATTATTAATAACAATAATTTAATAATTTCACATGGTACAAGTCGCATTCATTTGTGGCTCGTGTTGGCAGAAATATACAATTTTCCAATCGGGACATTCTTTTTGAAACACCCTGTATATTATGTTTAAGTATTCGATCATAAAGCTTTTTAGTTCTAAAAGAAATGTACTTAATGAGAAACATAAATAATGAAGGAATATGTAATTTTAAAGATATTATTTATGAATATTTATGTTAAGAATATTTTATATAAATGTTTACGTCATATTATTATTTATATAATTATGGATGTTAGGAACAAATTCGTTGGCAATTATTCGTTTCTGCTGAGACCGAGTCGAAGTAATGCAGCTGCCCGGGGACCGGAAAAGGAAAGTTTCCCACTTTATATGCACCTGAGACAGTCACCGCAGCCACCGTTTATAGTATGACCTAGAGACCACTACTCCGCGTATGGTGAAGCCATTGATTTAATGCTGGTTCTCCGAGGATGATAGCGTAATATTCAATAAAAGAGAAAGATTTCCTCACAGGACACTTTTGCTGCAACTATGATTTTGAGCGGAAAGAGATAGGGGGGGGGGGAAAATGTCCCGTCCAGTCGTAAGGACATCAACGGTCGTAGTTTTCGGGTCATAGGCTATATATTAAGAATATAAAGTAGACACTTTCGCTTTCCGATTAGAGCTATACAATCAATACCGAGTGGTAGAAAGTACGGAAGCGGTCCTACACTATATTTCCATTGCACGCATAATTACTAAAAACAGGCTGAAAAAAAAAATCACTTCAAACAATGATCTTTAAAAACGAAGTCACTGTTTCTCGATAATTATTATTAATATGCAACATATAGTTTTTGTTCAATTTCTGAAAACAAAGTTCCCTGGCTACTGCTGAAATTTCGTGTGTGTGTATGTATGTGTGTGTGTGTGTGTGTGTGTTTTAACACATCGCCACATATCTGTTATTCTATTTCAATACTTTTTTTTTTATTATCAATATCTGTGAATAGCTTGGAAATGTGTAGTTTAATATCGAGCTATTTTACATAGCTCGATATTAAAGTGTACCAACTAAATAGCTACCGCATATTTAGTTGGAACATTTGTTCTTGATATTTTCACGACAAATGCGCACACATGGTAAAAGGCCGCTTCTGATTCATTCAACAGAGCACTGGAAACTTCCTTGAATGAAAAATACGCCTTTTTCCCCCCCGTTTTTCATAAGTAAAATATAATGAATGAATGGTTCTAACAGTTCTTAAAGAACGCAGTTTTTTAAGATATAAGGATATTGGATCCAACAAAATTACAACGGAAAAACAAATCTCAAATATATAAAAAAGAGAACTGTAATAAATCTACACATTGTCTAAAAATGTTACTGGCACACAGCCTCCATTCCCGATTCTCTAATTATTCTTTCTGTGAGTACTTACGTAAATAAACATCAGAGCGTTGGTGAGCAAATCGTCGTCTATTTCGTTCTTGAAAGTGTGATTCGTAGATTTGTGCCATAAGCTGGAATGTAGAACGTTTGGAGGTATTGACAAGCATTTTATCTCTAAACTAAAGACTGATCGCCTATGTAATTCTCAATGTGCTATACAGTATACTATTGACAAAAATAGCACTAATACACTAATTACTTTTTTCCCACTTGCCACCTGGCAAGACAAACGGAACTACTGATACCATGAAAAACATAACACCACGCCCATCTTAAATAAACAAACGAAATTATTTTATTCAAAAAAAAAAAAAAAAAAACTATCTGTTTCGGAAATATGTTTACAAAAAATGCACAGTAAAAGTAAAGTGAATAAGTTAGAAGAACTGATTAACCCATTGATCTCCCTCCCTCCCTCCCTCTCTCTCTCTCTCTCTCTCTCTCTTGCATACAGCGTATTAAGGATCATCTCAACTCCTCTGCGAATATATTCGATAACAGTAATCTCCAACCATTTTGTGGACAGACAGAAAAACAAGCTATCAGGATGATAAAAATATCTTAATTGTACTACAATATATCTAATGAAAGCATTTTCAAAAGGATAAAACTATTACATTGAGTAGCCAAAATACTAAAAACCTTATTCTTCTTTGGATCAGTTTTTTTTTCTCCAGCCTGTTGCATTCAAACTACTTGTGATTTTACTTACTTATAATTAATTAATCCTCTTTAATTATATTTTGCCTAAGCAAAAACCAAAATTCTACTTCAAGAATGGGAGAGAACTCATCCGAGCCCAGTTTTCTGGTACCCAGAAACATAATATTAATAATTGGGAGTTTACTATTATTGTTATTATTATTATTATTATTAATTTTTATGAATCGATGCCTATTCACCATAAACCTACTCACAAGCCACTACTTTTAGAAAGATATATAAGAAACAGATTCCACTGTTACAGCAGCAACGTAATTGGATTAACTGATAAAAGCACCATAATCAAATGGATCCAGATTAGTACTCCTCTGTCCATATGAAAAAAAAAAAAAAAAAATTGTGGTGATCATGTAAAGTGGATCCTTCGTGCTTCTGTCAACCGAAGAAGGTAGAATAGCAGTATGGAAAATCTTGAAACAATTCTTGATGAAAATCATCAATAATTGAAGTTAAACCTCATTTGGAAAGAATTAAAGCTTTTTAGGGGGAACTTTGGTGAGTGCAACCGAGTATTATAACATTTCGCATCCTAATTTCATTCTTTTGTTTCCTATCTTGGAATTTTTCACTAACAAATATGGGCAAACACGACTCTTATCTAAATTGTAGGTGGAAATGTCCTATGAGAAATATTTTTAACAGCAATGACATTCATTGATCTTTCTCGATTATCTGTCAATACGCACCAGCCTCCCAAAACTTGGGAGGCTGGTGGGTATTGACATTAGTGTGGTCCTCACACTGGCACTTCCGAAGGTTTGCTATCATTTTCAACTCTTTTCCACTTTTCTTTAGAGAAAGAGAGAGAGTTATCTCCAAATAGTGGCTCTAGGCGGACTGAATCAGTCAGAAGTGCCTTAGAAACATGGAATGTTAGATATGACAATATTGGGAGTGCCCACAAGTAGTAGATTGATAGGAGTTTAATAATAATGTAAACTTAATCATGTAGTGATGTCATTGTAACCTGAACAACCCTTCAGGGTACATATCAGGAAATTGATGATGATTTTGCTGCAACGAAAATATCAAGCCACAAAAAGACAACCAAAATTACATACGTATATCAACTTCTTTCTCCCATAAATATCCTAGATACTCTAAGAGATACACTCAGCAGCACAAAAAAAAATACCTGAATTTTTCCTCTATACAAGAGTATCCAGGAAAAATCTAAGGTATTTTCCAGGAACTCTTGTAAATACACCCAGCAACCTGAAGAGGACATGCGGTTTCACTTCCTTTCTATGATTATAAAACAGTAGCAGATACTAAGGGATTTATGCAGGTCAATTCAATGCCGTAATAAAACGACAGTGATCTAAGTAACTTTGGGCGTGATAGGATACGATATGACAGTTGACACGAGACATGATTGGAAAGAGTTCTGCTGAGCCTGTTCCCGGCAAAACAATACTGTTGAAAGAGAAGTATATCGATAATGGTCCAAAACCCAGAAAATGTCCATCCAACGGAGTCCTGTTTCCAGAATCAACTGGTTGATGTGAAAAGCTGTGGAAAATAGATTTTCACCAGCTGTGAAAAATCACCAAAATCATGCCATATAGCTGGCCTCGGTCGAACGCAACCGCAGCGCAATACGAGAAAGGTTAGCAAATACACAAAAAAGAACACACTGAAATACATACCATTTATTGGACCCTGTATCACTAATGGGATCTGTTCTGATTCGATTTAGATGGAATTGCTGCCGAAGCTACTAAGGCTATGCGCCAAATGTATTTATGTCTGTTAACTACATGTGTTCTGATTTTTTTTTATTATTTTTTTCAATCCTACAAAACAGCAGAGCTTACAAGAGGGGAAACCTGCAAGGAAGTTAGCAGCAGTTTTTTTCCTCTCTGACATTTTTTTTTTAGTTCTTTCCAACAAGAGGATAAATGTCGCGTCATCCTTGTGAAAGCTAGGAAAGCACCACAGATAGCAAGAGACAACCTAAGAGCGTTCACTCCAAATCGGGGGGGGGGGGGAACAACTAGGATACAGAGGGTAGGTACAGAAACACAGCTAATGAGTAACTTGAAAACTGGAAAGTCACCTGAATTCCATTTCGTCCTATGCTGATGACAGAAACCGGGCTGTGACACTTCAGGTATCTTTCTTCTGATATCAGGAGATGCACTTAAGGTGTGTCAAGAGAACACGAACAACTGGTTGGATGTATCAGTAGACCTACTGTAGGATGGAAGTAGGATGAATCAGTAGACCTACTGTGCCAAGAGAACACGAACCAGTTGTTCGTGCTCTCTTGACACACCTTAAGTGCATCTTCTGATATCAGAAGAAATACATCTGAACTGTCACAGCTTACTGGAACTCTACTAGCGACCAAGTACATTTCTTCATGCTCACAGTTTACCCATCTTGTTGCCGATTGGAAGAGCGGACAGCGTCTTTGCTATCTGACTGATAGGCTGTGGGTTCGAATCCCACTATGGCACGGATTAATGCGAATGCCTTTGGACAGTACATGATTCTCATTGTCAAGAATGAGACAACAACGCTATATGGAGGACAAGCAGTTTGAAAAGCACCATATTCGTTTCTACAGCAGGGTGCTCGATTATTTAATTCTTACCCTGCCCAATGTGATAATGTGCAATAGGTTTACAATCTTTCATGGATGGAATTATCATTAAAAAAAAAAACTTGGTAACAATTAATTCTAATAGGATAAATGCACCATTTTAGAAGACGCATCATTCGGTAATGGTTGAGCATAAAGATTATTTTACCATACTTCAATGTTTAGTCAGCAGATCTCAACTTAATGGAGCCTCCGTAGCTTACTCGCTAACCATGCAGCTAAAAAGAGCTATGTTGGAATACCATCTAAACTCCAAGATCCTTTCATAGGGCTTTTCAATTGAAGGTAAATTATCCAGTCTCATACGAAGGTGGAAGAGTTTGCCTACCGGAATTTTTTTTTTTTTTCATCTCGCAAAACAGCTGAACTGGCTGGAGAACATATTAAGACAAAATACACTGGCCTCATAGCATAAGTTGCTTCTGTGACGATTCCGAAGCAATCCGACCCAATCTAACTCAGCCCAACTGTGAATCAGGGAGACGAGATGGAACGAGCTGTTGATAGCCAGGATTCGCCATACTCCAATCTCTGAGGCTACTGGGAGATGCGATCAGTCAGCCAGGACTAACATCGTATGGAAAGCTTTTGAAACCCCATGGATCAAACCATGTGTAGACGGGTCAAATCTATTTTGTAGACTGAAGTGTTTAGCCCTATATTCTCTATTATGCAGATTATTCTTTATTTTTAACGTAAATATAAATTGTTTATATATGAATACCAGGGTTTAAGACTATGTATTTCCCGATGCGCATGACTTAGAAGCTTGGAAAGTTTCTCGATCATCTATATGGGTATATGGAATAATATATGCATGTTCTTATGATTGAAATAGTCAGTTTGCATAGTAACGTAGTTCGAGTAGTTGACACCAGTGTGGTGAGAACCACAGATAACTGTGGTGCAATTAACCACAAGTAATTGTGTGTGTTGGACTCCTGATAGGAAATGCACAATCTCCACTGTGCTCTCTATTCTAGTCGAATGGTATACGAGTTGATAAGGGAGTTTCATGCATCAAGTCGCACCCCTAATAAACCTACTGGTGTTAAGGGTTTCAATAAACCCTCCACGCCCACCAAAGCAAATGTCACACAGTAGTATATAGAAAACAAGAAACCTATTCACTTTAACGCGCATCAAAAGTGCACGTTAAAGTGAACAGGTGTGAAAAATTAATATTCTTTGTTTCAAAAGTACGAGAAAACCGTGGAAAAACATTGCAGATATTGTTGCAATCTAAAAACTGTAAAATGGAAGCTCTGTTGTGGAGGCTGCCGTTTGATTTTGCCGTACTTTCTGGCTAGAATACTCCCAGGATAAAAGACTTAAAAAAAAGGGGGGGGGGGCATAAAAAACAATATTTGGAGCGAGGCAAATTCACGTAGTATCCTGGAAAGTCGCCTTCATGAAAAGAAAGTGACATGTTGTGGCTTTCCAGTTAGCATCATACTAGAACTGCGTTTCTTCAAATAACAAATAATCCGCGTTAATGATCCAACAGAGCAGCACTATACTTAAATTGCTATGCCATATTATCGTCCGCCTAAATCGAGCTGGGACTACTATGAGCAACCTTTGGGTCAAGTCTGTCTGTAGGTAAGTTATTTAGATTTCTACGTCATTTGCTATATGGCAAAGGAGAATCTTGGAGAACCCCTTTTTCATACAAGATGGAGTACTTCACTTAACCGGAGCCTGAAGGTGATTCTCAAAGAATCGTTTTCCAGTAGAGTTATTTGTGGCCAGTTTCTTTGTAACTAATAGAGAAACTGGCGAGATTATTTCTGGTGGGGTACCTTAAGTCCAGTTTATTGTGAGGATCAGAAAATAATACCTACCTTAAACTTAGGCAGCAACAGACAGTGAGAATGCTGCCAATGACCTTATCTAATGTTAATTCAGTGATTATTCGCATGTTGTGGACGTTGCTAGTACACATAGGAAAGCATGTTATGATGAGTCTCCCTCATTCCCTGGAGGTCTATAATAATAAGAACATGATGATTTTTTTCTGATATACTGTTATTTATTCCAAGCCATAAACTGTTACAAAGTGAGTTAGCATTTTTTCCCTCTCCCATCTACTGGCAAACAATTGAAAACGCTAGTTCTGTAAACTAGCTAAGACAATGTCGGACGTATTCCCAGAATGACGTTATTTCAAGTCGAGTCTCAGGAGTATCTAGATCTGAAGTTATATCACTCTAAATCCCAGAAGTATGAGCCAACTTTCATCTTTAGTTCAACTCTTCAAATGATTTTTTTAATAAACATAATTAGGGATTATTATTAGTTCACTAAACTTAAAGCCATTCTAAAACCATTCCAAAACTACATTAAAAATCGTTAAAAAGCGGATTCATTTATTTATTTGCATTAGAAAACAAATTAAAGTTATTCTCTGGTTAGTCTATTACAGGATAAACAAATAATAGTTTTGGCCCTTTTTTTTAAAAAAAAATACACCATATTAGGTTTTTGGCCCTAGTTTGATTTTAAAAACATCTCAATATTCTAACGATGTTTTCTTTAAAAACAAACAAATAAATGAATACATAAATTCCCTTTAGCGAAAATGTTAAAGGCATTGCTAAATTGCTCCTTGCTGTATATAATCGCTGTATATAGATATACATACTTACGATAATTCCTGCGTTTTACCGGAAAGTAAATAAGGTCGTTAAATACCAATATCTTAAAATATTTGCATCTTACCGAAAAAAAAAAAAGAAAAAAAAACTGCAGTTTATTCATATTTAGCACGAACGAGGAAAGTCCACCAGATACTGGCGCCGCCGCAAATAACAAAAAATAGAGCGCTGCATTCAAGGACGAAAAGAAAAAGAACAGATGTTCTCTCGTTTTCTTATCGAATAAATTCTACCGTCAGTTTTAACAAAAAGCATCCAAATAGATCCAGCTACCTAGATATACACAAAGAAAAACGTAGTAATACAAAATATTATGGTGCCAGAAATTCGTAGTGCGTGATCATATCAAAGATTAATACAACAATGCAAAGACCTCCCCCCACCCCCGGTATACACACACAAACACACCAAGAGAGTACATACTACAGAACTACTCAAATTCAAAAAGTAATAAATTTGGCGGATGATTTCGATAGTTTGACGAAGTCTAGACTTTTGGGTACTAAATCAAATAACTGAATGCTAATATTCATAAGATACACTTATTTAGATAACGCAGCGATTTTGGTTATGTGCAGAAGTTCACTACTCTCTGTAGCGAGGATAACGAAGCATTTTATGAAAGTATGCACAATTGCATAACAAACTATTAAAAATTACATGCTAAAACTATTTTATAAATAATAGTAACGAATACAAGTGCAAAATATGATAAAATCAAGCAAAGTGAAAAATAAGCTACTATACAGAATTAAATGGGAACCATAATCCCAAGGATTAATTTCGGCAGAAATCTTTACAGTAATAACCCCAACCACCGTATTTTTGTGACACGCAGGCAAATTTTGGTTGCGTTTTTATTATTATATTTTTTAAAATAGGTTCAACGATGTGATATCATGAGAGAATTTGTTTAGAACAAAAAGAACAACAAAAATTCAATAAAGAAATATTGACTAACACATAAAGAAAATAATAAATATATCCTAAAATTCTTTGGATTTATTTATTTTTAATTATTCTGGAATCTCAGTCCATTCAAGTAGACCTAAAGAAGAGACTGAAATAGCTTAATGTAAAGCACTGTTATAGTCACTTCTTAAAAATATTTGTTTTTAATAAAATATGTTCCAGATTAACCTAGAAAGTACCCATAAAAGCGACGCAGTCAATTAAACGACAATGCAATGAAATCTGGACATCAACTGCATGTCATATCATAATATGCATTTATTTATACATAAAAGCTAATAAAATGCATCCTATTAATAGTTTATAAGCATTTATTTTATCAAATAATTACTTATACTTTTCAGGTAGTAGTTAATGGTATGTATATAAACCTAACGATTTATCTAAATCATGTAGTAATAATAATAATAATAATAAATCCGCTACGAGTCCTTGGAGGATATAATAATAATAATAATAATAATAATAATAATAATAATAATAATAATAATAATAATAAATGCAGAAAATCTATTAATTATGAAACTTTTGAAGGAGTGAACACAATATACATTTTTAAAATAAATTTTGTTTTATTTCTAATTTGTGAATTTTAATTGACTGTAATCATTGTACTGATGGTATCCGTTTAGAAAAAAAATATATAAATTCATGTAGTAATATTTATTTATTCTAAACACACACACACACACACGAGAAAGAGAGAAAAAAGCTATCGTTTCACTTTACAGTAAGATAAAACATTCTCTCTCTCTCTCTCTCTCTCTCTCTCTCTCTCTCTGAGAACAGGTATTGTTACCATTGCCAAAATTCCAAGTGTTCCCCACATCGTTTTATCAGTGTAATAGTCTAAGCAATCATAACTGTAAATATGAAATTTACTGAAGCAAAAAAAAAAAAATTACCAATTGCAAAATATATTATCATATATTATTAGTAAACAAACCAAAGCAATCCAACAGAAAAACCTAAACAAAATTAAGCATAATTATATTATGTGCATTTGATATTCATTCATTCTAACAATAATTTGGCTTTAAAAATTTAAAGGGAAAACCTTTTGAACTTGGGGCCCCTCACAGCAAGCTAGAAACTACACTGGTATCTAAAAATCAATTTAAAAACACAAAGAAAGCTGAAGTGCAATGTTCTACTCCTTTACATACCACTGCGCACTCTCCTGCACGCAGTGAATTGCTCGCGAAAAACTAAACAAAAGGACGCTAACCAAAGACAAATGTAGAGTGGTTTCTTGAAATGTAAATATCGATCGCAATGCGTATTACTGTACAGTATTCAAGACTGATCTAACGACGTCTGCAGCAAGATCTACTGGGTGTTTGCTATCGGCGTTATTTCGCCATCACAAAATCACTTTTGTTACACACAGCGGTAAGTATTGTGCAGGATAAGAAAATTGCTGCTATTTACAGAGCACAATATCTACGTAAACGACGAATTTCTGAAATCATTTCATAAAAAGAATTCTGAATTTAAAAGTCTGAGTAAAGCTAACGTTACAAGATGAGTGCATTTCTTTAAAATACTGCAATTCGTAAAATAGTTAATATTTATCGTCTGCTGCTCCCACGTCTGCTTATTCTGTTTTGAAAAGAAAACAGGAATCATCAGCATTATTTCGAAAAAGAATTGAAGTAACATACAGTACAGATATTATAAACTAATTAAATCTGTCATAAGCAATATTCGAAATATTTTGGGCCTATGAAAACTTCTTTATTTTTGAGTTCCAAAGTTAAAATCTTATATTTATTTACGTTGAACTTAACATCTCTACTCTTCTTTCTAAATAATCCATATATGCCACGCGCTCTAAAGAAGTTTTCGTAGGCTCAAAATATTTAATATTGCTTATGACGAATATTGGGATAATGGGGTATTTGGAGTCGAAGTTCAGGAAACATATAGTAGATGAGGACAGCATTGAGATGTAAGTGAAGACACAGATTTAATAGCCTGGATTTTGTGGAGATGAGTAAGCTTAGAAAAAAATTCAGACGAATGACAAAGCTTGAGGGAACTGTAATTTGCAGAGCAGGACAAATAAGAAAAGATGGGATGATATATTTGCGACTTCAATTCCTGACGGATTTTCAAATAGATAGCCAGGATATTTTTCGAAGGGACATTTATCGAAATTTCGGTTTCATAAGTAATAATATAGTCTTTTGTTTACTTAATTCTTGCTAGTAAACACGAATTTTCTATTTTTTTTTTTTTTTAAACCAGTGCTTTATTTTTCATGAAATTTCAAAATTGAACGTTAATAAAAATTAATATATGCTTTTAGTGAAATTATTACTGATAAGCAGCGATTGCTGTTTATTGGTGCTAAACTGATTGCAAGATTCAACTGAAAAGAAAAACAAAGATAAAACTTACCTATTGCGACTCAGAATAGCCAAATGAACTTTGAAACGCTGACTTCAGTAGTAGCAACAAAAGTGTCATATCGTTTGCCTCATGTCGTTTGGTGCTTGCTGCAGAACGTTGAAGAGATGTATAGGTACAGTTTATTCGAATACAAATATAGAAAAATCAGTGAGAGTTTAACAGAGAATTTAAAATATTTATGCTTATTCTTTAAGTTAAATTTTCATCGAATAACAACCAGTTCTGGTTTTAGTTATAATAAGGCGGTTAGTATCTCATTCAGCACTCCGACATACAGTATATCAGGAGAAGGAAAATTACAGAATATCAAATACGAAACTAGAACTAACAACAAACTTGGCTGTATATTACCTTAATACAAGTTTAACGGTACACAATATCTCGTTTCTGTTTTGTTTCACGGAGAGTTTGAAATATAAAGAAAAAGCTTTTGAATTGATTCGGTTAGGAATGTTTTAAAAACACAGAAAACGGTAATCGATAACCTAAATAATAATTATTATTTAAATTAATAGTTTATTGTTTTGAGCTATCATAACTTGCACATCCTCGAGGATACGCTCCAATAAATAATTACGATGATTTTTGAATAATATACACGGAATGGTGAACAGATGTTTAAATTCAGAAAACGTATACCAGAAGTAGTGAAAATAGCACACAGAAGTGCTACTATAGCGTGAAAACCGTTAACAAGTAAATAAGAGGCAGTGATTCCACTGTATAAAATTATGATTTGACCACATCTGTGGTTCAGGTGACGCACATATTAGGTCAAATTTCTTGGAGATGAGCAAATTCTGAGGAGGTAATAAAGGTAAATATCGAGACTGCGGAATGTTAGCTATAAGTACAAGTTAAGGAAATACAATTTGCAAAGAGTGACAAATAGGAGGGGAGAGGCGATGTGATTGAGGCATAAATTGTTAAGAGGTAAATAGATACTACAGGATGTTCGAAAAAAAGGAAGGTGGAAAACAAGACCATTCTGGAAATTGTATAAAGCTATGTGATACTTGAAGCTTCTTTTTTTTTTTTTTTTTTGCATGCGAATAAATGCATTGTGAGGCAAAGCGGTGAATGCGCACAAAGTAAATGAATTTAAAGCAGGCTATAACAGATAAGCATGCCTCTTAGCCAATTACTCCCTCTCATTAGTTTTTCACTCCAGGAGATATTTTAATAATAATAACAAAGTAAATAAATCTAATGACGTAAACTTGTTACGTAAAATTGCAATTAGCAGTCAACTGAATAGCAAAGTGAATAAATCTTTTTTTTTTTTTTTTTAAGTTAAATGAACATTACTACCAAATAAAAGGAAGGGGAAACAAATTACAAATGACTTGTCCAATTGAAGGCAATATGGGGGCATTTAAAAATAAATAAATACACTGAAAATATACGAAAACTTAACCCGATTTCTTTCAGGAAGTGGGCAGGAAAAAAAAAAAAATAGAGGCCCTTACACAAAAGAATCGTAAAGGTGATTGGAAAAGAATACGAACCTAGTACAATGTTCTTTCATTGGCAAATCCTGGGTTCGAATTCCGTTTAGGAAGGGGAACAGTCAAAAGTCACTGGAGATGGGCTAACCTGTCTCATACGGCGGTGGCTGGATATTCTCTCTATAATAGCGAAGTTACTTGGTTATGAGACTGGATCACTGGATCTACCGTTAATGAAAAATGGGATGGGACAGTGGTGGAAGATAAAAATACAGTATATAAAAAAGAAACTGTTCCAAGCCAGGCCGCAAAGTTAAACTAAACAAAGTGCTCAAAACATCCATTGGAGGACGGACAGCATGATGACATATAAGGAATAACTTAAACACGGAAGAAAACAAGAATTCACTAAGCTCAAGAAAATGTTTTTCTCAACTAAAAGTTAAGTCAGAAAAAAAACAACGTTGACAAAAAGAAAAAAGAATAAGGGAGAAAAAATAAATAAATGCAGTACTGGCACACGCACACACACACAAACACATATACACAGAAATATATCGCCGATCAATTCATGGCAGTTTTTTCAACTGTTCATATTTCGTTCTCCTTTAAAACTTGCGTAACATTTTCCCTTGGGATCTTTCCCTGATAATGTCCCTGAGCAGCCCAGTCCATGTCATCATCATCAGACAACTTTCAGTTCCTGTCAAGCATATCATTGACTTTTACGTATCTTGCGTACGATGGTAGAGATGTGCACCACTTCACAGCATTTCTTGTCTGTGCAGAAACCTTGTTTTGGTTTCGAATTCTGCCCAAGTTTAAAAACATGCTTCTGATATCATCGTCATTTGTAATTTCGTCATATTTACATAAAATTTAATCTGAAATAATTCAGCAGATCGCTTCGCTTTTTCAAATTTAATTTCAAATCAAATTTTACCCTAGGATTCTTATAATTCTATTTATTCGTTTAAATGTTGTAGTCCGTTTATTTTTCGCTTCTTTATCATTTCATTATTTAATTACGATCGTGAATTTATACGGTATTTGAATTATGCAGTTCATCTATAATACTCCGTCAGCCAAAAGTAAACAGGAATAAATTTGTCCTGTTTTTTCTCATCTGTGAAATCGTGCTCTAGAGAGCAAACAGAACTTTTTGAAGTCACTTCAGGCCTCCAATAAGCGAAGTGGTGATCTCACAAGGCAATAAAAATAATCCATCATCTAAAGACATTTAGAAACATTCGTGTATCAGCACCAAGATTCGAAGGCACGACCTACCGGTTGGAGAGGGAGATGCAATCCATTAGAAAAAAACATACAAACGTTTAACAGACAGCTCCAATCTCATTTCTTTATTTTTTTTTAACCCAGTTGAGTATTTTCCACTCGGCTAAATACGTTTGTCTATTTCCTTCTTAAAGACGTAAATAGCACCTGCTGCTGCCATGGAAACATTACGTCATATCCGTCATAAAAAAAAATAAACAAGGCTATTTGATTATATAAACAGATAGCAAACACATGAATGTATACTCAGGAAAAGTTTAAGAGTATCTCACAACCTGAGAATACCTCAACTTTTGTTTTATACTGAAGAATTAAAAATATTATTCATTTCATTACGTTTGCATCCCTAAATATACTAAACATTTCCCAAGGAACTACCACACTTGTTCTGACGAAAAGGAAGAATGTGGAAGAAGTTAACGCATGATGATGATAATGGAGGATTTTTATTTTCATTGTTCTTATTAAGTGTATAAATAATTAAGTATTGAATGAAATGCTAATATATAAGCGTTATATTGTTTAACCAATATATACGGTATGCGCACATTTGACTTATTTAACTGAGAAAATATTTCAAGTATAAGAAATTTTACATAAAAATATATAGGTAGAAACACTGTTCTAAATGTGTTTTTCAAAACAAAAATGTGACTGGAATAACCATCCGCAGCTATTTACCCTTATTTAGTTACAGCAGTTTTAGATACGCAATTGATATGCAGAGTCTGTTATGCTCTTCGCCTGTTTGTAAAACTAAAATTCTAAGGAAAAAAATTCTCTGTGTACGAAGTCTCAATATAAACATGACTAACGTGCACCGCCATTTACAGGGATCAAAACCCAATATGTTCTTCCTCACCTAACCTCAAATGGCATCTCTACAATTACAGTTCGCCTCAACTTTCCTAAATTACATCGTGCAACGATGCCTTCCTTAACGATAGAACAGGCGCTTTTGTCAGGTCTGACAGTTCATACCAAAGGTTACCAAACTTAGAACCTCCTCTATGTGATCGGCTCTGACTGAAGATGTCTTTGCTTTACTGCCCTATTTGCTGCCTTTACTGTTTCCTAATTAAGATGAGATGCTGACCTCTATGATTATTTATCTCGAAACGTTTATCGCATGTAGTCTAATAACCTAGACAGCGAGATGATCTTAGGAAACAGCGAGATGATCTTAGGAAACAGCAATATTCACAATTCAAACTGATTCTCATTCTCTAACTTCAGAGAGGGGTTCGGAAGGAAAACTGAATTATCGTCTCCCAATAACGATCAAACACAAATCGTTCACCTATCCGAATATCAGCTAATCTTCTTCGCTCTTCAAACACCCTGAACCTTTTTCTTAACCAGCTCTCCTTCACACACGCCGTAGATGTTATCAACTCTCCTCTTAGCAACTCTTTCCATAGCCTTGTCCATATTTCATTGTCTACGAAATGACCTTCGTCCAACCAATCTCGGCTTCATGTCACATGGCAGCACAACAATCTCAACTGAGATGACCTTCGGGATTTCTGAGCCTCTTATCATATCTCATTATTGTTTCCACCCTCCTGCTCTAATCAAATAACTGAATTCAAAACTCCTAATCCCTGTCTAAGCCTCAGTTCTCCAACAAATGAGCCCAAAATCAGCTCAAAGTAAAAATTCACCACACATTCACTAATCAAGTAAAAAAACTGCAGTTTCTCACTTAGCTTACGCTTCAGTCTGTGTACCGAACCTCCGTAGCAAAGATATCGTCGATACTGATTGGCTGGAAAGACCTGGATTCGAATCCCGTCTAGGATGCAAAGAATCTTTATCAGAACTTTTCAACTGAAGGAAAGTTAGCCGGTATTATACGGAAGTTAAAGGGTTTTCCATTCCCGAAAACAGGCAAACTTACCAGAAAAGCACATATAGTTGCTTCTGTCGTAATTCTGAAACAAACAAAGAAAGTAAGAACTGTAAAATAAAATCAACAAACTCAAACTAGACTTCGTCAAGGACCAAATGCAAAGCAGCTTTCCTCCTGCTCAAATGGCAGCAGAGCTTCCTGGTTCTTTCTCAAGGCTGTTGGGTGCAACGTCTGCTTTTCCGGGTTTCTACCTCTCTCATATCCTGATGATGATGTAATGGTAAGATCACCTAAAAGATAACCCAGAACTTATGGCATCAGTCTTCTCCAAATGTCGTTTAGCTGATAAAAGCAAATCACTTCCCTATACCAACTGCCTGCAACAGTCTTCTCTGATCTTTTTCCAAAAGGGGATTTTAAAAAAATACTCAGTAGTCTTAATAACAAGTCCAACTATCCATCCAGTCGTACTGAAAGTTCTATTCCAAAATTAACACCCATTCTGCATCACTTTTACAAGTTGTCATTATGCTCATGCAGCAGCATCTCCAAAATAGCACAAAGGCAAGCTTTTATCTAGCATACATAAAAGTAGTGAAATATCAACTAATAATCACCAATTAATCAACAAATAATCACCTCCAAGTAGTGAAATATCAACTATTTCACTACTTGGAGGCCTACCAATTAATCACTGATCACCAATAAGGATTTCACCACTCTCACTTCATGACAGACATACGGGGGAGGTCTGGAAAGTTCTTCTTAGTATCATTTTTGTTCTAAACACCTAGAACAAAAATGATATTAAAGCAACTGATATAACGACAAGAAAGAACATACGAGGATCTAAGAACATAAGTTAACACCATAACTCTTCTACTGGTATGTTCTTTCTTGTGGTTATATCAGTTGCTTTAATATCATTTTTGTTCTAGGTGTTCTCAGAACTTTCCAGATCCCACCCCTCGTACTAGTTAACTTTACCCACGTTTGGACACAAGCCACGGAAGATTTTGGAGAAACTCGACATCGCTCTTAATATTTCCAATCTGATCGATTCTGGCATCGCGACGTTTTTTTTTTTTTTTTTTAAGAATGCTCCCAAGGCTTTTCACCAACACTTTTACTCCTATACATCTACAACCTTCTCTTACTAACCGCAAATCCCATTCCGATGACACTACACTCCATTTCTCTCCTTCATTCGAGACACTTTGTACTGCTCAAATATAGTGCTCAATTTTCAGAATCCTCTATAATTACAGTGACCATTTTTTTAGAGAAAATAAAGGACAAATCAGAAATTGTTTCACTAAACCTAAAAAGCTTTATAACATTTATTACAAAATACAAGCATATACATATAATATGATTGTTTAAAATGCTTACTTAAAAAAATTTAATTTTGATACTTTTTCACAAGAATGAACTTTTTTTAATAAATCAGATTAATGTTTTAAAAATTCATAAAACTGTATACAATTCATGTCAAAGTTGCATTTGGTATAAATGCATGCTTTCAATGTTTCGATTTTTAATTGTTTTTTTTTTTTTCACACATATTGCTCACTAATGAAAATACTCGTTCAGTGGGACATTAGATCCAGGAAGACATAAGCAGAATTCAACGATTTTTAAAACCTTTTTAAAAGATACGTGTTTATCTGTGAAATATTTAAAAATTTAAACTCATCTACATTGGCAGGACTCGTCATTTTGTCGATATTCTTCGATCTTTTCACTGGTGATATAACTTTTAATACACGAAACTTCATCAAACTGTTCGCCGTCATTTATATTTCAGTTCCAGTGACAGGAAATGAACAAAACGCTTTCCTTGATCTTCGCCCACAGAGAGATTTCCTAGTAGGACCCATTCAAATACTTCCATTTCCACGAAAGAGCTGTCCAGTTATTTAAATAATCAATGCAAGTTTGGTAAAATTTATGAATTGCATCTTTAAATATGTTGGCATCAACATTCAATTTACTATTTCAATTCACAAAATAAAGGACAAAATGGCCATTTCAGAAAAAAAAAAATCTAAAGGCTAGCGCAGTGAAATAAAGGACTGTCCTCTTAAATAAAGGACGTATGGTCACCGTATCTATAATCCATGCTTAAAAAACTAATCCCTTCATTATTCTCAGCTGGGGAAGATAATCTATCAAATCAAAACACAATCCTGCCTTATATCTCTGAAGAAAGATTTTGTTCCATCCCCTCTCTCTGATAATCTTCCGATTTCTAGTCAAAATCAGTTTCTATTCTCAGGTTAACTTTAACATCTATTCAATCCTGGCACAAATATATCACATCCATAGCTTCCAAGTAATTGGCATCCTCTCTTTCAAAACACCACTTTTCGCCTACGTAACACCTAAAACTGCATAAATCCCCAACTTATTCGTACTTTAGAATACTATTCTAAACTTGTACGGGTTTTCGTAATGCACCAAAAATCTCCAGCTGATGTTAGATTGTATCCAGAAGAGGACAATCCACTTTATAGATGATCCAGCTTTCATTTAACTCTGTTCAGCAGCTTCCTCATAAATATTTTGCCCCTCTCTCTCCCTGCATTATGTCTTTATAGAGATTGTCACCGAAGTGGCTATCGGCACCGTTCCTCCATTTTCCTTCAATCGTGTACAAGTAAAAATATGAGCAGTAGCTGATCAACATCAGTACACATTTTAGCATCAAACCTATCAAATCAACTTCTCATCTCTTCCTTCATTTTGTCTGGCTCTGGTCTTTGAACAGCCTTCATTTTCTCCAAGGACTACAACTTTCAACTATTCAAGGAACATATCAATATATTCCTTCTTTCGCTTGCCAGCCATATATATATATATATATATATATATATATAACTTCCGCACACACCAGAGCTGCCCACAGAATTCCGCGAGCCGGTTACGCAACCAACATTCGCTTGTTTATCAACAGAGAGGGAATTGTAGGGGTTAAAATGCAGTGGAGGGACTATGAAAATCGTATAGATGTAATAGCACTTGTCAAGGTTTGAAATGCAGCCATTTGTTATTTTCAACACGCTTCATAACACTAAGAATCAGTAAGATGTTTGTGTATCGGACTATTAATCGTTATAACGATAGAGAAGACGTATCTGACGGCCAAAGAACAGGTCGACCACGCTGCGTTAAGATGCAACAGCTTGTGAGGGTTGTGAAGGCATGCCTCCGCCATAATCCTGTGAGAACGCAGAAAGTGATGTTGCGAGAGATACTAACTGATGACCTGGGAGTGAGAGCCTATCGTCGTTCTACTGGACAATTCTGAGCATCACAACTTATGCGCCAGAGGGTGATAAAATCAAAGGCACTTCTCTGGTGGTACGTGAACAACAGACACAGAGATATCCTCGTCATAGATGAGAAGATTTTTAACCATTGAAGAGTCGTTTAACTGCCAAAACAATATATGTCCCGGATGGTCGCACAGCACCCATGATTCAGAGAAGTCCTCACCACGCGTCAGTGGTGGTTTGGAGGTGGTGGTGAAGGGGGAGAGAGTGATGTATCGGGGGGGGGTATCTAAGTTGCATTTCTGTGAGAAGGGGATTAAAACCAGTGGTGAGCTATGAAAATTTTAACAAAGGACTCGCATCGTCGAGCAAAAAAAAAAAAAAAAAAAAAAAAGCCCTTATAATACTTATATTGTGACTTTGTAGAGCTTCTGACAGATATGATAATTCCTGTAGGATATCAATCATTAATGCTAGATCTTTTAAAAATTCCAAATTGAGAAGTCGGTTTAAAAAGTCCTTATATTTAATCGATGCAAAATGCTTGCATAAAGCATCGAATAAATAAGGTAATTTCTCCACAAAGCAAGAGCCGTTCGTAAACTGCAAACTACTCATCGTGGTCCAAACACACGGCCGATCTTTAAAATTTCGATACCAAGGTCTTTTGCAATCGTATTTAATTTTCGTTGATTTTTGGTGATTAATGATAAAAAGCATATAATTTATCTATAAATATTTCAAAATGATTTATTTCTTTAATGTTTTTTTATCGAATCGTCTAATGCTAATTGTAAACGATGAGCTACGCAATGCCAAATCACAATGTTGGGAAATTTTTGTAGAAGTTTGATTGCAACACCTGATTTGTTTCCTAACACTAGCTCCATCAGAACAAAATGCAAAGAGATGATTTTTAAATAGTTATCAGAAAATCCATATGAATTTAAAGTAGCAATTATAGTAGCATGTACACATTCCGCGGCGGTATAATTCATATTTTATAAAATTTATATGAATTTTATAATTCACTTTAACCGCTAGTTAAAACTTCCGCTAAAGTGTATCAAAACACCTCCTAGAACTTGTGGCACGGCCCCTGAATAACACGTTTCATGGTAGGCAGTGGACCTTCTAACAGAACTCAGCCCCTGCACACAAGGCGAGAACCACACAACAGTAGTTGGAGACGAATGTGCCCAGCCACATATCACCATCTGGTTGGCCGTCTGGCAATCCTGATCTGAATCCGTTGGACTACAAATTGTGGTCGGAGCTCAAGAGAGTACACTGCAAGAAACGACAACCCAGCATCACCAGTCTGAAGGTGGATTTGGAGCAAGCAGTGGCAGCGTTTCCATTGGATGTTGTGCGTGCCGCCATCGATATGTGGCCTCACAGACTTCGGACGTTCGTGAAGACAAAAACGCGGACATTTCGAACATCGAGTGCTGCTATATGCATTACACGTGTGGTTTGTATACAGAAGTCGACAAATTACGCAATATCCTACTCGCCACGCAAAACATTTACTCGCCCAAGATCACCTAGTAATTTAATAACATGCCCCAAACTCCATGTCATTAAGAGTTCCACAAAATGATCAATGCTGTACCGTAGTTGGAGAAGTAATTTATTTACTTTTTTATTAAATAAAAACAATGTATTTTGTCTATTCTGCAACTACTAGTTAACTAACAAAATGCACTTGATTACCAAATGTCCTAATAATCACTTGCAGTAATTCTGCAAGGAAGAGTCATAATAGGACCAGCAGAATACCACAATATTGCTGCTGCCCGAACCATTACAGAACTGCCCCCGTCTTTTACTGTTGGAACGGATTGTATGCTTCCTTGGGTGTTTTCCAAACGTACGTAAACTCGTATTGATGTAGGAACAGTCTGAAGGTTGACTCATCTGACCATATCATACGTTTCCATTTTTCTAATTTCCAGGTTTGACTGTCGTTACACCATTGTTTATGCGTCTGAGCATTCTTTTCAGCAATCAGAGGTTTAGCAATTACAGCTATACCGTGAATATTGGATTTATAAAGTTCACATCGGACAGTTTTTGTGAAAACAGGTTCTGCAAGATGAATATTCAGTTCTGTTGTTGCCTGTGCTGAGGTAGTTCTGTGATTTATCGAAACAATCCTTCTAAATTTTCCACGATCTCGTTCTGTCATTTTTCATTTTCGTCCACTGGTTCTCTTCGATGATGTTGTCTTGCCATAATGTGTGCATGCCGACATAACTTTACAAAACCGTCGATCTCGATACACCTAATAATGTGGCAGTTTTTGTCACTAATGCTCCAGATAAACGCGCACCAACGATCTGTCCTCTTTCAAAGTCGGAAAAATCTCCCATTTTTCGATTTTTAACAAGAATTATCACTCAGTACAATCACAGTATATTTGCATGAACTACAGTGTAAACAAAACAAAAGAACATTTAGTGCTGTCAGCACAAGGTTTTTTCAATGTAGCCGACACAAACAGATTATATTACTAAACATCTTAGTATCCATTATTTTGTCCTCCTGAAATTCTCCACTAGAATGCATTGATTATATTATGCAGTTTCTTTTAGTTATTAAATAAAAACTAGAATTATAACAGACAAAAAGAAAGAATAGAAAAGAAGATATCTCGCCTTTGGAAGATAAAAGATATCTTCAGAGGATATTCCAATCAGTTTAAAGAGGGGAAAAGCTTTCGACCAGTGTATCTTAACCGTAATAACATGGCAGTGAAACCTGGAATTAAACTAAAGATATGGCTCACAAATTGAGTTATCCAGAGAAGAACGGAAAGGAATATGCTAGGTGTGACACTTAAAGACAAAACATCATTGATGAAGATATCACAAAGTATAAACTAATTTAAAAAGAAATAAATTTTCGAATTGCATCACAAAAGAGGAATTTTTATCAGGTCTTTTCAAACAACGATAAATACTCAGTATTATCTTTCTTTGAAACTTACGTAATACAGAAGTAGCAGCCTATGGAAATAGAATTGATCATCTGTATTTGTATTTATGTTTCCGGTCTCGTCTAGGCTGCGAAAAACAGATATAACATTATCTCGTATGAAGATGAGTTAACTGACTTCATATGCTGGTGGCAAGGTTTTGCTCCTAGATTTTTCTACCAGCTAAACAGACCTGGATCAAGGATATTGAGCCAAGAATATTGAATATTAAATAATAACTACAACCGCTATCATAGCAAAATTTCGCTTTATGGAAGCCGATACTGATTGAACTACATTATGATATGCTTTGCAACATAATGCAATTAAATATCAGTGGATCTGATACATGAGTGAGTGTTAAGAGAAAAGTTATAGACATTGAAAAAGAACTGGAGAGAAAAACACGCAAAGTTGGTGTGAATAAATGAAGAACAAAAAACTGTTGTATGACAACGCCAGTGAAAGTAAAATCCGAAACTACGAATATGAGAAAAATGTAAATTTTGGTTTAAAAGGAAAAGAGCACTAAGATACGGTAGAAATATGAGAAAAAAATAATGATGGATAGATTATTAGAAATGAGCCATAATAGATACCAGAACACAAAATCACATGGAAGCAAGAAACATCAAAGGAAAAAAAATTGATTACGTTATAAGAAAAGAAAACAGAAACAGTTGGAAAGCTAACAGAAAGTCAAGTAAAAGAGATAACGGTCTGAAAAGGAATTATGGGAAACAGAGCAGGAAGATATGTAAGTGGTCGGAGTCAAAATCGAATAAGAAGGGGATTTTTAAAGAAACACTGTACAAATTACAAAAATATATTTTTAAGAGAAAAGTTAAGAAAAGAAACAATTTTGTAAATAAAGTTTTTTCTTTAAAAATTTATATAATTTTCTTTCATATAATTTCGGCTTCAAAGTCAAGTAACTCGGCTTTACAGAAACGTAATTAATAATAGGAAGATTAATCCTGCTTTATGTCTATTAAATGAACGTGTGTGTTGACAGGCCTGTAACATGAAAAAAACGGAAAACGTATGAGACCAACTCACCTTCACCTTCACTTGAGAAGCGCCTATAAAAAGTTCTTCGTGTCCTAAGACAGGATTCATTCTAAGGTCTTTTCGCCCACAGTGCATCATCGCTATTAAATGAAGTGTAGAGACGTCCGTTGCGATTTTAAATTGAGAATGATTTGTTTCAACTTTTGGCTTGAATATCGATTTAATATACAATCATGATGAGTAAAAGACTCTTAAATGAGTCAATTTGTTATTGCATATATAATATATAATAATAATGGCTCAATAATTGGCTCACATTTTTTTGATAATTTTCTTGAGAATGATCACAAGAGATAACGAAAGCGATGTTTCGTTATGGTTCGATTCTCGTCTCATCGTTGATGGGGGAGGGGACTTCATTTCGGAATAAAAAAAAGAAGTCTCGTACGGAGAATGTTGGTTCCACTGGAGATTACTAGCTAGGACCGCATCAGGAGTTAATTATTACAATATTGGAAATCTAATCTGGGGAAAGAAGAAATATTAGGAACCTTGAATTTGGACCGCAATTAGAACCTGAGATTAAGTGCCTTAGTAATAACCAAGCAACCTAAGGACTGCTCCTGTACCCCCCCCCCCCTGAATACAATAAGTAACCAACTAATAAGAATGTATTAATATTAGTTTTGTATTAAACTGCCTAAAAAAACTGAAATAAATCTTTAATTAGTTCCAGCTGCAAGGCTTCAATAGTTATTGCTCATGCATAATAATAATAATAATAATAATAATAATAATAATAATAATAAAACATCTATACCCATGACACGTATTTACAAGAGCGTAGCTACCTCTTGATGGATCTCGGAACTACGGAACGCAAATCTGATTATTATTATTGTTATTATTATTATCAGACCTTCATGGAGTCCAAAGACATCGTGGGAGGTCCGGTTTTGATACACACAACTCATCATACCGTGCCTTAAACGCATGCCCTGTCTCCACACTCACCATACTCTCAGACAATGCATTCCAACTGCCCGCCACTTTTCCCTGCAAAAAAAAAAAAAACCCTACTACCCCCCCCCCCCCAGTCCTGCTGACATCCTCGTTATACGGCTTCCAGGAATGATCTCTTGTATATGTTTTTCTGTATTTCCACTATAAATTTACAAAAAGAAAAAAGGAAATGCATTGTAAACTTTTCTAATTTTTATTTAAAAAGTGGTTTGATTATTTAATTGAATTTAATTATTTATTTAATTTAATTTTATTTATTTATTTTGCTACAACAGTTGGTTTACAAACAGACTGGTTTCCATTCTAATCAGGATACGGAGAATTCAAAAATTTATCATCCACCTAGCAAGATTCGAAGAAGTTACTTGGCCAGCGCCAAGAAGTTACTTGGCCTATCGAATAATAATAATAATAAATTCAGAAGCCTTCATTAAAGAATAGTGCTATACACACAAAGAAAAATGGATTATTTCGTTGTGATGCTAGTGGCCTTCATAATCATATATATATATATATATGATTATGAAGATTGGCAATCAGAGAAAAATTACTGAAGATAGATCAATATTTCCTAACTTATGTGTACGAATTAAGCCCCCCCCCCCCCAATAGCACGATCTAAATTCTTGGGATATATTGCTGGTTTTAAAATCAAGTTTAATTAACTGTTATATTTTAATGGAGGAACGTATAATAAAAAAAACAAAACAAGATGTTGATAGCGACAAATATCTCTTTGCTATCTCTAATCTTAGTGTCATGGTTTTGAGCATTCTTGAAATTCAATAACTCCCCCCCCCTCTGCTCCTAAAACTGAACTTAATTCAATCGAAATGCAGATAAAAATATTCTCTGTTACATTTTAAAACTAGCGAATGACTTGCTACAAAGAATTTCGAAAACCACTAAGAAAAGAGTCACGAACGAGTGGCGATTAGATGGAGATTTCGAGGATCAATACGGACTGCGGGAGACATTTCTATTTCCTTGTTCACTGTGAAGTACAGGTCTTTAAAGGGATGTAAACGGTTAAAGAGTTCGTTTTAATTCTCTCTCTCTCTCTCTCTCTCTCTCTCAAAAATGGTCAATGACTACTGTATGTTTTTCAAAATGGAAAAATTAACTCAAACAATCAAGGCACAAGAATGCAAGTAACATGAGAGGAATATTACCAGTATTCGATGATTACTTAGAATGTTGCAGAGGAAATATTTCTGAACGCATACCAGGAAAGTCTTTTTACTGAAATAGTAATCTGTAATAATAAGTTATTTATTCGTTGTAATATAAGAACTCTTATTTACAAAACGAATTCTTTTGATAACTTATTGATGCAATAGAATTGAGAATTATTTCCTACAGGTGTTAAATACGTTTAAATACGTATTTGTTTAAATACGTTTCACACTTACTTTGAATCCGGGACATTCAGTTTTCTCTAAAAAGTTGTTAGGCATCTGTATCCTGAAGGATACAGATGCCTAACAACTAACCCCCCCTTTTTATTAATGCCATTTCCGCCCAGGAAATGTTGTCAACCTGTCATACATTAGTATCATAGGCAGGCTAAGAGTTAGATAAGAAGGGATCCTTGCTTTACAGACCAAATATGGTGTGTTTTTTTCAATCCGCTTCCAACTGCCAATAAGCAATGTAGTGATCTCGCACCGGGAGACAAAATCAGGAAGGTCAACATAAACATATAAGCATAAATAATGCGCTATAAGCAGAAAGTCTGTCATGTTAAAACTAAAATTGAAAAATAAAATAAAATAAACGCCTGACACTTTTTTTTTTTTTTTTTTTTTTTTTTTTTTTTTTTTTTTGTGCTGTAGTAAGATTCACGGCGTCCAGTTCTATGTTTTAGTTGAATACGGTATCCGGAGGTATTAGGAGGTTTTAAACGCTCACCACTCAGCTGATTTCCAGTTTTTCGATTTAGAGTGATGCTCCATTTACAAATTGTTCGCACAAGTATTATGCTACTAAATATCCATTTTTATTTATTGAAGACTAATGGAAGAACAATGGCAACCTCGTGTAGAGAAACCTCTAGAAACTTGCTACTAAATTTAAGCTCTGTCATTTAAATTTGAATTCCTCGAGTACTAACTTCGTATCTGTTGGAAAGAGAGAAGCAAATATATATTTGCTTCTCTCTTTCCAACAGATACAATTTGAAATTGATGTTCCTAAGTTCAAAAAATCTGCTAATACAGATCTCAACTCTTAGTAAGAAATGGGTGGTAGACAGAGAGTTAAACCTTAGATGACATATTGCTAAGGTTGCCATAAGATTACTTGGCTATTGAAGAACACATTAACAAGTAGAGATAAGGAGACGTTGTTATTCCTCTTTATAAGGTCTTGATAGGCCCACATCTGGATTACTGTGCTCAAGTCCCTCATTGCTGTGTCCTTGGGTTTCGTGGAGGATGAGGAAGCAGTGGAGAGGATTCAGAGGCGAGTGACCTGTGGAATGTTTCCTATGAGGATAGATTGAAGGTGTTTGGATTGCAAAGTTGGTTGTAGGAGACAAAAAGAGGGATATGATAGATGCAGGGGAAATGTTTCAGCACTTGGCTAGAGGGATCAGAACAAGGGATCATCTCTGAAAGTTGAATGAACGTGTGAGGACTATGTTTTGCTTGGAGAGTTGTGAATAAGTGGAATGAGTTGCCAGAGTCAGTTGTGAGTGTTTTGTTTGTTAATGGGTTTAAGGAGAGGTATGATAGATTGTGTGTATAGACTGGGTCTCCTGCGATGAATCTTCGGACTCCATGGAGGTATCCGTATAATAATAATATCGTGGTTCAAAAAAATAATAATAAAATAAATAAATAATAATAATAAATAAATAAATAAACCAAAAATGAATTTATTGCTGCCTTTTTACTATTAATCGACGGAGACAATAATAATACTTCACTGTGGGGCTGTCTCCGAAGTATAGCGTTGTAAAACCGAAGAAAAACATACAGAATTATATCCTATACATCACTTTTGACGATGAGTGTGTGTGTGCGCGCGTGCGCGTGTGTGTGTGATAGAGAGAGAGAGAATTTGTAAAAACTCAATATTAGAATTTTATTTAAATTTTCATTGTACGCATTGTATATGTGTACAATGAAATTAGCCCACCGATGGATGTTTGAGATTGTTTTTATAGATGGGAGATGAATTCCATCGTCCAGTGTGAAACTATCATTCTGCTTACTGACGGCTTGAAAAAGTTCCATGTTTGGATATTTTTGGAGATTTGTATAGTATAGTACAGTATTTATGTGTGTGTGTGTGTGTGTGTGTGTGTGTGTGTGTGTGTGTGTGTGTGTGTGTGTGTGTGTGTGTGTGTGTGTGTGTGCGTGTGCGTGCGTGTGTGTGTGTGTGTGTGTGTGTGTGTGTGTGTGTGGCGGAAGGGGGGGGGGGGATCTTGAAGATCCAGAAACTGAAAAACTATTGATTCATTCAGCTTGTTTGCCATTGGAAAACAGGATTAATGCTCTGTTGAAGGAAATCGCTGTATAAGTGAAAATTTAAGAAAGGATTTAACCGTTACAAAATATTTTAGAAAATGCTAAATTTGACTCAGCTTGGCCATTCTAAAAAAAAAAAGTATTACGCAATTAACCCGACAAATTTGTAATAAGAAACAGTGTGCAATAAACAGTACAAATGATGAACAAATATCCTATGGTACGTGAAATTTCATACGAGGAAAAGAAAAATGTCTGCTTCCAAATGTGAGTAGACGATGCGATAGAAATTAGACCTAATGTCCGAAACACGTCAACGAAATGCCGTTTGATATTTGTATGTCAGTGTTAAGCAATTAAAATAGGTCATATTACTCGTGCATATGTCGAAATCACCTGCATGACCTCAATGGCTACGGACGCGTTCATACGTCTGTGATAGTTTGACTTCTTTTTTTTTTTTTTAATTAAGTTTCAGACCTTAGAGTGTACATCTATAACTTTAATACTGTTCTGATGGAGGTCTTCGAGATGAAATGGATCTGATATATTCTAGTAAATTCCCCAGTAACATGGTAGTATCTATAAATGCTTAGACAAGTTAAAGACTATTATCGGAACTCTTAGAAAGAAGAATTCTTTCAGATGTTCACTAGACGGTTGTCTGACGAATCGTCAATAAGCTGTTAAGATCTGCCTTTTGGTTGGAAAGATCAGAATTTGGATCGTCTAGATCGCGAGAAACGTTTACAAGCAGGTGAGTGAGCCGGTCACATAAGGAGATAACAGAATTTTCCTTCTGAAACTCGAGTTTTTCTTTCTTTTCTTTTCTTTTTTTTTTTTTTTTTTGCCTCCATTGTGCAAGGGAAAAAAAAAAAAAAACGGCAAGAGCACGTAATTAAGATATATTACATTGGCCTCATAGCAATAGTTGCTTCGGCATAATTCCAAAAACCCAACCCGACTCGGAAATCCAAAACGGATATCGTTGCGTAAAATTACGGTGTTGGCTGTTAGACGATTGCATAATTTTTTATAATCGAAATTTTCAACTATTTTCTTTATATTGCTTTTACTTATTTTACTTATTCATTATTTTTATTTATATTTTTCTTATATCCTTGTACTTGGTTACAGTTGCGTTGTAACTACTTATAACTCTAGATGTCCGTTCGCTTAAATGCAAACAAACAAACTGAAGTGTATTTAAATAAATAATTTTGCTTATAAGTAATGCGGCATTAATAAAAATCATTGTAGCTTCTTTTCATCTAAAAAGCTTTCGGCCATTTCTACAATAAATTTGTATCCTTTTTTTTCTTTGCATTAAATATTATATTTCATAGTTATTCATCTTCTTTTGAATAGTAGATTCATTCTGCCTTACGTTGGATTACTGTTTGAAAAAAAAAAAAAAAAAAAATTAGTCCCGAGTAAAATCCATTAACATGTACGTAGAGTCAGTTCAATGTAACATGTCGACTACCAGTCACAAATTGATTTTCTTAAAGTCTCGGGTAACGCATTCTCCATGACATTGCCGAGTATTTTAAAATGGTCTTTTGCATGACTGATCATACAACAGGTCACCGGTTTGTTCTGTAGAATTTATGAATTCAAATCTATAAAAATACTTACAAACGATCTGAATTAAAAAAAAAAAAAAAAAAAAAAAAAAAGCATTCTCTTTTCGATGGTTTCCTGAATAGGGTAAAATGCTTCAAAAATAGAACTGCTACTACCCTAAGGAATTAAGCAATTCTACCAACCTTCCTAGGTCGGTGAACTAGTGCATTCTTCCCCTTCTACCCCCCCCCGCCATCGTCTCTGGTAGCTCAAGTGAAGTCATGTATGTGGAATGTTAATTAGGCCTACACTTTCGCCCCTAACGAGCTATCATATATTCTGTTCTATTTTTAAAGTTTCTATATGAAGTACATTGTAAATAATTGGCGATTCTAGTTTGCTAATCTTTTATAAAGAAGTATTTAGCAATGAACTGGGAAAATGAATGTTTTTTGTGTAAGCAGAAATGTTTTCTAGTTCCATCTTTGATGTTTAATCACTGTTAAGACGGGTGTGAGCTATGCAACAAAAGCAAACTCTTTAAATGAGAGTAATGTTTTCATTTATTATTGTTAATTTGGCTTTCTTGTTTAGAATAGAATGCTGTATTTATGAAATAAGAAACATTAACGGAACTCTTTTAGTTTCGTTTATATGAAGTAAACTAACTAAAGGCAGGTGACCTTTTTTTGGATCGATAAACATCTTGAATTGACCGGAAGAGATGGGGGATAGATAAGCAAAGAAGCAAATTTCCAATATTCGTTTCGTTTGATTACTGTTGAATTGCTATAGTTTCTAATTCATTTGGAGATTTTTCTGTTCACAGTTTGTGTTCATTTATTAATTTTGGTTGAACCGGTAACTTGATAATTATTTTTGTTTAGACAAAAATAAATAAATAAATAAAAATAATCCAAAATAAAAAAGTTAGGTTGAGAAACCGGGTTAAAATTCATTACTAGTAGAAGGTCAATGACTCGGAACTTAAAAAAAAAAGTTAATAGTGATAATCAGTACATGTATTTTATTGTTTCGCTATAAAAAAACTTCGCTATAAAAACGAAAAAAAAAAAACAACTATTATATACAGGAAGATAATAAAATGAAAACTTCTCTGAAATATAGTTTTCATTTTATTATCTTCCTCTATACAATAGTTGTTTTTTTTTCGTTTGTGATAACAGACGGATGTAACGTGATGTTTCCATGATAACTCTAGGTCCCACATTTTAAAATGCGTGCCACCAAACATTCTGTGCACGTGCATAGTAGTTAAGGAAGAAATTAATGAAATAAATAAAAAATTTCGAAAAAAAAAAACAAAAAAACATAAAACTGATAAAAATGAAAAAAAAAAAATCCTTAGCCTACTTACGGTACAAATGTACTATAGGTTTGCTGATAACTTTTCGCGGGTGGGAACCACATATTAAAAATCATGTGAATTAAAAAAAAAAAAAAAATTTAAAGACAAGCTCGTCAAGGATTTGTAATCAATGCACGCACGCACACACACACACACACACAAATTCTATTCTGAATCTCAGAATAAACGAAATCAAGAAGTTTTGCAATAATAATAATAATAAAGAGAATCATGGGAAAATATGCAAATTTATTATAAGGGCACCTCCATGGAGTCTGAAGACTCATCGCGGGAGATCCAATCTATCATACTTCTCCTTGAAACCATTAGACAAAGTACTCACAACTGACTGTGGCAACCCATTCCATTCGTTTATCACTCTCCAAACAAAAAATCGAGTCCCCACACACCCTTACTAACCACACCTTTATTCAACTTCCAGGGATAACCTGTTGTTCTGGTCCCTCTAGCCAAATGCTGAAACATTTCCCCTGCATCTATCCTATAAAATCCTTTAAGCAAACAATATAAAACATAGATTATGCAAAATAATGATTGAGATAATAAAAAGCACTTCGTAAGGAAAAGGAGAGGATGGATATGGAAGCTAGCTATTTTTAATGAATTATGCCATGCCCCAAACACATCCATTACACCATGAAAGTTTTGCTTTCGTCGTTGAGGGCTATAACATGTCCTCCATCCTTTGCAAATAGTGGAAGGACAAGAGTTAGACGTTAGGTATACGAAGCTAAGCAAAATATTCTGAAAACTAAAGAGAGAGAGAGACACACACACACAGAGAGAGAAAGAATACGAAATGACGAGAAGAGAAATAATTATATTTTGTTTACATTACTATGACGCAAGCTCGTGATTTGGAAGAAATACAGGTGATCTTTATTAGGAATGAAAGGAGTGATGAGTGAGTTAACGCTTTGAATGATTTGTCATGAAGATACTGTCAACGAATATGCACCCGATCTGAGGAGAGGTTTGCAAAGATTCCACGTGACGGTTCACGACATCATAGCTATATGTCTCGAACATCAATATTTACATCGGAGGGCTCTCTCAAATACTAGAAGGTATTTGAATTCTTGCACACCAGGCGTTTCAGAAACAATATTACACCTGGTCAATAATAATGAAATTTCCATTTTAACACTGAATGTTTCGGTGGTTGCTCTTTGTCACCGATTACCTATATAGCAACACGAGCCGGAAAAGTGGCAGTCGTTATCTTACAGTTTAGGACAGAATGGCATTGCTCAACCTTGAACACTATCTGACGAATCCCAACTCACAAACATGTGTTCCTTGAAATGCGTTTGTAAGTTGATCGTATGATGATTTTTTTTTTTCCATAAGATATATCGTTAAATTTGATAATTCATTTCTGAAATAACTTTATACCAAAGATTGTAAAAATGGATAATTCTAAAGGAATTTATTCTATAAAGACTACAGCATTTTTTAATACATATATTAGGTATTCAAGTCGCAAAAGCTGCACAGGACACTTTTTTTTTTCATTTCTTCGGGCAATTGTTTGAGCAGGCCAACTCTCTATTAATGCCTTTGCAGACGATAGGACTCCATTCGCAATTTATGTCATCATCCTGTAGTGTCTTTAAAGCCACCTTAATTAGATTTAACCGCAAGAAGTTTGGCTGTCAAAACCTTTTGTGAGAGGATTAGTATTATTTTCGTTTTCTTCATCTGTGTCTTCCCTGCGTTCCTTCTCCATTTGAATTAGATCATTTGTCAGTTTAACAAAATAAGAATCACTAAATTCATCTATATTTGAAGCATCCTAGTCCTCCCTCAGTCCCATTTGTATTTTCTGTGTGATTTTCACTTTAATTTCTTCAGAATCCTGTGAACAGGAAACAGACTATGGGCACAGTTTTCTCAAACAGCAGTTCATTACTGTTGGCTTTATGGTCAATTTATTCATTTATTTTTTAATGCTTCCAAGATATCGTATCCTTTCCAAAAATCTTTCAGCTTTACAGTTTCATCTGCACTGTAATTTTGCAGACTCGCCTTCCATTATTATTTTTTTTTTCGTCCAACAAACAACCCCAAGCATTAGCCTGAATTCTATAGAATTATCTACCGTTTCTCCCATACGTATTTTAATATCTCGAAAAAGGCTAACTTTGTCTTGAATCAATCCAGTACTCAAGCGTCGGGGTTTTTTTTTTTTTTCTATTTTGATTCTGAATCCAAATAGTTAAACAGTTCTCCGATGAGACAGTTCGTTTTTTAGAACTATCTACTGACTAAGCAGAGCGACTGCATTGCGAGTATAATCACTTTTGTAAAACTGCTAGAACGATTGCGTTGATTATAAATTCGACTAACTGAAACAAGAGATTTGCCGTTTTCGGATAGCTAAATTATGTTTATTTAATTTTCTATGGAAATCGGTTTTTGCAACTTTAGCAATCACTATAATTTGTTTTCCATAACGAAAATGGAGGTATCAGGAATAATAATAATAATAATAATAATAATAATAATAATAATAAAAATAAGCTGAATATGTAAACGTTACTCGTATATTGAGAATATTCACTGCGCCACATAGCAGGAAATTGAGGAACTAAATATATTCCACTGCATATCGTAAAATACTGCGAGAAACTTCGCAGTTTGCATATACTAATCTTGTACTATTAGCAACAAAATAAAATTCGGGACGATATGTTACAGCAGTTGTTTTAAAAGTATTACTTTTACTTAAAACTTAATTTTTACTTCGTTATTAAATTTACCTATTTTACTTACATATTTATTTATTTATTTATTATTTATTTAACATTTATTTATTCTATATTTCATCACGGTAATTTGACAACCAGAACAGTTCATCTTGGCTTAACCCTGTGGAGGTCACGGCTGATCTGACAGATACAAACAAATTGTTTATTATAAATATTCTTACACATATCCAGTGTATAGCTTGGAGGTCATGAGTAGCTGCGCATGCATATATTATGAGTGATATTCCACACTGTTTATGCGGTCAGTTTTGATTTAACACGTGCTATGTAAAGGTGTGTGATATTTCATAGTAAATTGTATCTGAGAGGTACCGCGACCTCCGATGTCAGTATACAATTGGTTTAGTTTTTTTTTTTTTTTTTTTTTTTTTTTACCGTTAAAAATGGCTGGAAAAATATATCGATTGGTAATCCATCAGATGTTGAAGAGATTCAGCGATTTTGTTACTCGAGTCCGATGATGAGAATTCATTCATTCATTTCGTATGGTGATTCAACGGCCGTGAGCCCCTTTTACGGGGAGGTACGGCACCACCTCATCTCCCCCCCCCTCTATTTTTATACGGGCTCGGGACCGGCATAGCTGACAATTCAGACCTATGGCTGGAGGGATTGTCTTAAGTATTCCTGACTGTATCCTATGTGGTCACGGGGCCGGTTTGCCTGCTTGCGGGATGAAAAACCCTGCTGTCCACGCCCAAGACCGGCTAACTTGGCTATGGCTGAGGAAGATCCTTAAGCTCCTCACGTCGTCGACGGGAATCGAACCTAGGACACTCCTTCCCAAGGCATATGGTTGCGAAGCGCATAGCCACTAGGCTAACTGCGCGGACATGATGAGAATGATAGAGTCGAATGTGAAAGTGATATTTGATAGTAAATTGTATCTGAGAGATACCGCGAACTCCGATATCAGTATAGTATTCGTTTAGTTTTTTTTTGTTTGTTTTTTGTTTTGTTTCTTTGTTCAATAATTTCTAGATTGTAACTGAAAATAAATAAACCATCATGTATTATATTTGTAGTGTTTTTTTTTTAATTTAAGTTTTACCGCATTTTAGCCCATACTAGTAATGAATGTATCTCTCAGATACACGCGACCTACGCTGCAATTTTTTGGACCGCGACCTCCTCAGGGTTAAAATCGTTGTCATAAATACGCAGACAGTACTAAACTTGGGTAGAATAACCTATTTCTGGTTCTCAGTGATGGATATCGAACGACACGGGGGTTACTGTCATATCATAAGTATTTCAGATGAAAAATGTGCCATGTTTGGTTACCAGATGTCGGAACAGCTTTGGTTTAGGAGGGATATCCGATATTTTTGAGAGTAGCGTACATATTTACTACTTATTCATTCTCGGGAAATTATTTCAACAAAACGTAGCAGTAACATCTATTAAACTGTCATTTTGAGAAATGCATCAACCGTTTTTATTCATAAATATACACCTTTTCAATCTTTCAAAACCAACAGAACATAACACGAAATTTACTAAAAGTAAAGCATGCTAGAATTGCTCCTGAAATATTCTTCCATCTTTTAGATGAAATATTACAACTTGTATGGAATCCAGACTAAATGAATACGTTGAAGAATAAATTAAACGTTTAAATAAAATAATGTGTAGTGCTGTTGTTTATACAATATCCAGTTATATTGAGGATGTTGATAATAAGGGAAGGAAGTTGGAAGCGTGGGTCACTAACCTCTTTGTAGGCTAGTTGAAGCTTTATAAGAAAGCAGCGATGTACATTTTTCTCCACTAAGAAAATCCGAACGCCTTTCCTTTATTATGCTTGCTTAGACATAGGAGGTAAATGCTCTTATTTGGTGTCACTGAAAATTTGTTTTTTAAGTGATACTAGCAAATAAGCTAGTAACCTCTTTCTCGAGATTATAAAAGGTGGGAATCAAAAAAAAAGTTTTATATAAGGAAAAGGCATGAGTGGTATGGGAGGGGGGGGGAGTGGTAATAAATTAATATGTGGTTCTACAGTTATTTAGCGAGAAAGAAATGTTCTAAAATTCTTCTCGCGAGACAGTCTACGTCATTTTTTTTTCAAACTAATCAAGTCAATTAAGAACTATAAAACTTCATTCATAGCTGATACTTAATTTTAAATTTGATATTAATTTTTATTAAAAAAAACTAGACGTATTCAAATAAGTTTCAACACTTTTCGAGAGCTCAGTTTTTTTTAGTGCTTACGCAACTGAAGAGTTGCTAAGCACTGTTTGCTACATTCATTATAATATTAATAGCTACTGAAATGTTGGAACCTACACCCAATGTTAAAATATACACATCACCGTCATGAATAGTTTTATTTAGATTTTAGAAAATCTTGTTATCTTTTTCTTTTTTTTTTTCCTACTCCTGGGGACTGTTTATCGTCTCCGGTTAGTAGGGGGACGATAAACAACCTGCTCCTCTTTGTTCAGACGAATCAAAAAAATTCCCTTTTTTTTTTTAAGTTTTTTAGAGTTAAAGAATAATAAATTATACTTATAAATGAGTCTAAAAAATAGGAAAATAATAAAATTCAGTTAGCGAAAGATCTTGTTCGTTATTGCCACATCTACTTGACTCTTGTTTCCCAACTCACAGCATAAGCTGGTAAAATGTTTCTTTTACAGATAAGCGCAAACACTGGACATGGCACGCCACAGCACAGCATATAATCTGAAATTGCTTCGCAAACATACATACATAAACAGCACGTTCCATGAAATAATAGCCAATCTTCAATAGATTGTTAGTCGGCCAATTTTGAGTCGAATACGACCGATCAACACATGTCAGATTCTCAATCATTACAGAGCCACGGTATTTCAAAGTCGTGACTTGTTACTAACACGTTTTACTTAAAAAAAAAAGATGGGTGAAAAGACTGTCTCTCAAATATAATAAGCTCGTCTGATAAATGCATCTTTCTCTCTCTCTCTCTCTCTCTGTGTCTTTTATCCTTCCCGTTCCTCACTGATCATACATAGATCCCTACATAAACACTCAGCTGATTGATATCGATCTGTTAGGACACCGTAAGTGATCAGGTTATAGCATGCTACTCATACAAGTGTATTTATTTGCTTGAAAAACAAAATGATATAACAATTTTTTATTAACCACAAAGAAAACTTTTACAAATGAAAAATGCACAGATAATATTCTTTATGTAGCATGCAACGAAAATAGAGCAGCAGTTGAAGGAAAACAACAGTGGTTTTCTAATCGGAGATCTCTAAATCAATAAGCATTCAGGGAATAACTGACTATGGTGGGAGATAAAAGGTCATTCCACAAAGTTACAATAGGATATTCAACACAACGCTCACGAGTAAAAAAAAAAAAAAAAAAATCACAGTAAAACGTAGTTTCTAAATTAAGTATCTGAATTTCCCAAACTAGTAACCAGCAACCAGAACGGAGTTTACCAATATCACTTTGCAACGTGTTCAGGGACTTCAATCCCCAAAACACACTCCTCCGTTATATTTTTTGCTAATGAGTTGTTACATATGGCTAGCTTCATAAGAATATTTCATTTTCTGATTAAGCACAATTTCCTTTCATTTCATTCAAATACAGCTGATTAAAACACCTTTCATTGAGGATAATGCACGATGGCACAAACCACTTAATTTCTGACAATACCCAAATATCTATTCACGATGAGATTTACCTACTTGGAATAATTCTAACCTCAAGTTTCTGCAGGCACAAACATATATTGCCTCCTCTGCATCCAAAACATTAGGCTTTCTGTTTCGCTTAAGACGTTGCTTTAACTCCAAACAACTCCTATAATTCAGTCAGACCATCCGCTCGCACATCCTAAGAGCTCCATGCAAAATACTGGACAGAAAATATCACTTACACTGATTGGCGACCCCTCTGTTCGCCACTCATTTTCACACAGACGTTCAGTTTCTGCAGCTTGCACCTTCTGTAAATACGTCTATGGCCACTGTTCATCAGATTTGGCATCAATAATTCCCCCACCCTCTTGTAAATCTCTCCAAACGTGTGCAGCAGCTAACCAATACCCTTTCACATTTCAACTCTAAACCCACAGAACAAATTTCTCCTCATCTTCGTTCATCCCTCCCACTGCTACCCTCTGGAAGTATCCCATCTCGTGTTTTCCAATCGACAGCTTTTCAAGTGAAATGTGAATAAGTTCCTTATCACCCATCCACGGTATTATACTGTATCTACCGGTATAATACACTGACCAACCTCTCGTAGATGGATTCTCCATAAAAAAAATAAATAAATAAAAAATAGAAAACAGTAGGACCACTGCTCAAGAAATAAATGATTGATATTCTACAAATAATTATCTAAAAAAAAATCAATTTATCTAACACAAATCACCGTCAACCATTGTTCTTAGCTGCAATTATTTATTGAAGTAAAAAGATCGACAATGCTTATGATTTATTTTATTTCTTTTAGCGATCCACTTTTCGATAGCAACGATGTGTGTGACTGGAAATACCCGTATCTCTGTAATGGTTGAAAATGTCGATACTGCATTTTTTGACTCAAAGTTACCAAATAAAATCTTCATCTTTCGGAAAGCTCCCCGTATATGTTATCATTTATGACATCAGGCGGCTATATATATATAAAAAGCTGGCTCAAGAAGATGATTGTTCAGGTAAGTATACGTAATAGCAGGATTAATTGAAGAACCAATAAGACTCATTTTGTAGAAAATCTGATCTTGTCAAATTAAAGTACAATACCCCCCCCCCCACACACACACACAAAACACTGCTCTGTATGAACAATCATGTTATTCTTCACACTTGGGTGTGAATTACTTCTGCTTCTTTTCAAAACTCAAAAACATCTTGAAAGGACAAGGCTTTGATAGCAACAAACTGTCGCCCAAAGGGACATTTGGAAGATGACCATGTCGATTCATAACAATCAAATAAAGTCGGTAATATATGTTTAATGGCTCGAAAGCCTCGGAGGCTCAAGTAGGTTTCTGAAGCCCGATCACGGGAAACAACTGGATTCGAATCCTGTCTAGGACGAGAAGAACCTTTCCGCTTCTTCAGTTAAAGATAAGTTAGCCTTTTTCATACGGAGGTGGTAAGTTTTACTTCCCACAAACAGCAACTTGTCAGAATCATACACGTAAAAAAAAAAAAAAAAAAAAAAAAGGCATAAAACTGACCACTACTAAAACTATAGTTACGAAAGTTACGAAGCGGCAGGTCTGTTCCGAAGATTATTATTGCTATGATGTTTATTGTATCATTGTAAGACTTTCCCCCACCACCATGCAAAAATTTTAACTACGCGAGTTGTCCAATATTAAAATTTTTCCGGGAGTGGTGAATCCTCGGTCGCTCAAAATGACGGTATAGTTGAAACTATAATTGTTGTAACAGTAATAAGAAACTGCGATACTGCAATATGGTGTACTTCTCTGCGGTATTAGCTGGCTTATCTTTGCTTACCTTTGTATTATCAGTGTCTGCTGTGTCTACTGAAATCCTTACCCCGATTTAAGTTCTGCAGTTTATTAGCTCAACAAACATAAGTGATTTTCCTTAACGTCTAAGTAAATTTTGTAGCCGCTGCTTTGTCTGTGCCAGTTATGAGGCAGTTTCTGAGAGCTGAAACTCATAAAAATCTATTTCTGAACAATGGTTGACGTCACCTGCTATTCTATCCATGATTGTATAGGAGTACCGTCTATCCTGTTTGAATAAATAGCATATACTAGTTACTTGTACAACAATAATGGATTATATCCATAGGTGTATATACTCTGTTTTTTACAATCATGCTGATCCCTCCCCCATCATAGTGCTGCATTATTCTTTTCTACTTTTTTCTTCTACTCATTTATTTTGTCTTCGTTATAATTAATATGCTTGAAAATTTATGCCTTAAAAAAGTTCTCCACACTCCCACGGACAGTGAAAGATTTGCTCTTTGATTGGAAAGACTTGAATTTGAAAATCCTGTCTAGGACGAGGGGGGGGGGAATTTAAAGGATTTTTCAATCAAAGATCACGTAGTCAGTCAGTCTCATATGGAAGCGACAGTTTCTCTCTCTCTCTCTCTCTCGAAAATTATATCTTCAACACAATTACGTTTTTCACTACAAATAAATTTCCATTCAAACACATACGATCTCAATATGAAATATGGTCTGTATGCAGATACAGACCATAGAAATGTGGTCTGTATCTGCATACAGACCATAGAAAGCTTCGAAAAAGAACGATTTTCCAGGACAATTTTAGCCAGCAATGATGTCTTAAGTATATCTATATTCGGGAACATCTAAAATGGATTGCGGATTATGTGAATTTTGCACCGGACGCATCTGGCATCATTCAGTCCTCAAATTCACATGGGTCGTACATTATTAGCTGTGTGTGTATGTGTACACACACATACGAAAGATTGGTTACCTATAGTACATTTACTACAACAGTTGGGTAAGGGTAGATAATCCAGGAGACTCGCCTTGAAGACTAAACATAGATCATTTTTCATCCACTTCAGACTTCCAATAAAAGGGTAGTGAATCTCGCATCAGGTACGAAATTCATCTACTTAAAAACATTCACAGACATCCACGGTCTGTTGATGGGTGAGTGGAGAAGCTTCCCACTCAACCAACTAGGACGGCATTATATATGTATTAATATGACTATGCGATATTAATAAATTCACGACCGGCGTTAGGAACCAATGAATTAGAGTTTATGGACGAGAACAGTCCTACAACCAGAACTCATCCAGCCGGCGTCAGACCAGTGGCTGGAAATAGTGTGATGAAGTTAAAAGCAAGGAGGATTACGAGAATTTACAAGACTCGTGCAGGCTAGGAGACAAACCACATCAGTCTTATGGCTTTGCAATTCAACAGTATTACTCGAGAGCAACAATCCGGGTATCTTGATATTTGCCCAGATGTGGGTGACAAACCTTCTAGTTCTTGCAAAAGTCGGCTGTCGATGAATTTGTCAATTATTATGGAGAAGATGGAATGAGAGAGCTAAGTCAGCAGTTCGATGGTTATGTATCCATTAGTTTTGTGAATGAGCTGAATGTAGACTAACTTTCAAGCTATTGGGAATCTGGATAGATACCCAATAGCTTGGGTATCCTTGATAGAAAAATATACTAAGATAACTTAAGACAAGGTTTCTCTAGAGTACAAAATTGAGGATGACTGGAGGGGTACCTTTGGGACTACAAAATGTTCTAGTATCTAGATTGCTTAAGATTTTTCTCATCTCTCTCTCACTCATTCGATTGTGAGAAACATTGATCACGAATAATTAGTATAAAAGAAGGATATTTTATTATTTATTGGCTTATAATTTACATAGCTAGTACTGAATACAGATTACATTACAGAAAACTAAAACTAATGCTATAGTTTTTATGCCATTGCAAACCAAATCCGAAAACAGTAACCTATTTTCAATATGTAGAATGTGATATAAGATTTGATATTGATAATGACGTAGATCATAAATTACACCGTTTCTTGTGTGGATAAGATGTATATTGCAATCTGATTTGCCTATGGAAGAGGAGTTTTAGCTGTATACTTTAAACCAAAATTAAGAAGAAAAAAAATTCATTGAAATTAGTCGGTCAAAAAGATCATAATGGAGGTGTTTTACGGACCGTTGCGAAAGATCTCTAAAACAGTATGATTGTGTGTGTGTGTGTGTGTGTGTGTGTGTGTGTGTGTGTGTGTGTGTGTGTGTGTGTGTGTGTGTGTGTGTGTGTGTGTGTTGTAAAACATTCACTGCATTACGAAAGTTATTTGGGGCATGAATGTATGTTTAACTCTACTACACGCGTGAAATTTCTTGTAATGTTTTTCGACATACACCATAATTTATACTTACAATATAAGAATTAATTATTCTAAATAGTTCAAAAGGTTGGTGGTTGTGGGAAGGATTGTGTTCTGACTCTGATGACAGAGAGTGAAAAGAGGTAACACTTAAGCGAATCTTGGTGATTATTTTCAGCATTAGGACATCCTTTTTCTCATTTTTTTAATTTTTTTTTCTTTTTGTCTTATCTATTATTATTTCCTGTGTTTAATCTTACAACACAATTAATTATTCGTGTTGTAAGATCTAATAAAAAACAAGATTCAAAATATTAGTTTTACAAAACTTTTTATTGGCACGTATTAGTAAAGTTTTTCAACGAAAAATATAATAAGCACGTTTTTTTAATAAATAAATAAATAAAATAAGATAAACAAATTGAGCTTATATATATATATATGTAGAAAGTTTTTTACCTTGGGTATAATATACGTTAAAGATACGAAGCTATTTTAAACCTGGTTTTAATCCATTTCCCAAGTAAGCAAACAGACAAGAAAGTCAAGTTTGCGCCTGCAAGTAGTGCAAGTTTGCCTAAGACCAGCACGTAGTTCAAGTCTTAGGCAAATCGTGGTAAAGGTGGAATAAGCTCTGATCACTATTCTTAATATTTACCCTTAATGCAAAGCACATCTCCTTGAGGATAGATGCATGATGCTATGCATTAAAGGCAAGGGGCCACTACCCAGACCAGTTTCGACCTTTATTCTGTTTGCTTACTTGGAGAATGGATTAAAACTAGGTTTAAAATAGCTTGGTATCTTTAACGTATATTATACACAAGGTAAAAAACTTTCTACATCTATCTCCCATCCTGAGATTTTTATTTAATAAAGTCAAAGCACCTTATGGTAACTTGTTTTGGTAAAATATTTATAAGTATTACTTAATTACTTAAACCTTGGTATTTCTAAGCCTGACTCCCACTGATGAGACCTCAATAAAGATCGAAACCGGTCTGGGTAGTGGCCCTTTGCATTAAGGGTAAATATTAAGAATAGTGATCAGAGCTTATTCCACCTTTACCACGAGTTGCCTAAGACTTGCACTACTTGCAGGTGCAAACTTCACTTTCTTGTCTGTTTGCTTACTTGGATTTTTTTTTTACTAAATAATTTAAGGAAATTACAACGTAAACTAGGATATAAATTAAAATAAATTTTAATATACTTCAATATTTCGGCAACGTCACGTTGCCATTTTCAAGGAAATTAAGAACAAGCCACGTGTATGCAGGCACAACAAACAGTAAGTGAGGAAGAAGCAGAAAGCTATTATTTCTCCTAAAGTCCTGATGGCGCCCGCTAGCGGGCCATGTTGGTATTCTTGGGCGATTGAGCTGAAGGGCTTCTGATGTAGGTTTCCCAAATTTGAGGCAGTCTCATGCAGCCAAATTTGTTGAGGTTTGGATTGTTTCTTAGGGCTGAAGCTGGTTCCATGAAAAGCCTTTCATATTTGTATTTACTACGGTGTATTATCGTGGCTTCCTTTCACCGTATTCTATGGCAGGTATCCAGCGCATGGTCAGCAAGACCAGAGTGGCTGTATTGGTGAAACCAGATGTAGTTCTTGTGTTCTGAAAGTCTGATATTTGCTGTCTTGCCTGTTTAACCAAAGTAGGACAGCTTACAGCTGCAAGGGACCTGATATACACCAGGTAGGTCTAGGGGGGGGGGGGGGTTGGTCTTTAGTAGAGTGGATAAGGGATGCCAATTTTTTATATAGTCTGTAACAAGAAGTTAAGTCATGTTTTTTTAGGATTTTTGTAATTTTTTCCGAGGTGCCTCGGATATAGGGTATGGCGATGGATTTAAAGTAATCACAGATAAGTTTAGCCCTCTTGATGTAGTGTCTTAATGATTCCATATTGTTGCGAGGAAGGGTGGTGGGATTGTTGGTGACTGTATCTGCCTGTATGGGTCGGTTTGCTATAGACTGAGAAAACCAAGGTTCCATCAGGCTGGCGGGTGACTAGTGTGTCTAAGAAAGGAAGGCATTTGTTTTTTTTTTCCTCTTCCAGGGTGAATTTGATTCTGGGATGTTGGTTGTTTAAGTGTGTTAGGAAGAAGAGGAGTGCATCAGAGCCATATGGCCAAATAGCGAACACATCATCAACATAGCGAAGCCAAATGGTTGGTTTTTGTGGGGCAGAGTTTAAGGCTTTCTCTTCAAAAGTCTCCATATAAAAGTTGGCCAAGGGTGGGGGAGAGTGGAGAACCCATGGCTGTCCTCTCTATTTGTTTGTAGAATTTTCCTTGCCAAACAAAATAGCCTGAGTTCATTGTGAACTGAAATAGGGCTGTGATATCCGGAGGAAATTTAGCTTGGATTAGCTCTAAGGATTCTTTGAGTGGGACATTTGTGAATAAGGAGGAGACATCAAAACTGACCATTATGTCAGTGTGTTTGAGTGTAAGGTTTTCTATGCTGGCTTTGAAGTGGGCTGAGTTTTTTATGTGTGAAGATGTGTTGCCAGTATAGTATTTTTTTTAAGGAAATTAAATCTCTACTAGAATTAAAGAAAAACAAGAAAATAGTAATCACCAAAGCTGATAAAGGGAACGCCACAGTATTGCTTAACCAAAAGGATTACACAGGTAAGCTGAAAGCTCTATTGTTAGATCTGGCTACTTACCTTCCTATCGAGTACAATCACACCAACTCACAAATTAGAAAACTCCACAGGTTCCTTAAGAAGGTCACTTCTTGGCCTCTGGAAATCACTAACAAATTAAAACCATTTAACTCCATACCCCCCACCACCCTTATTTATGGACTCCCAAAAATACATAAGGAAAATGAGCCATTACGTCCCATAGTGGATGGCATTAATTCCCCCAAATACAAACTAGCTACACATTTGGCTAAAGCTCTCTCACACTATACTGGCAACACACCTTCACACATAAAAAACTCAGCCCACTTCAAAGCCAGCATAGAAAACCTTACACTCAAACACACTGACATAATGGTCAGCTTTGATGTCTCCTCCTTATTCACAAATGTCCCACTCAAAGAATCCTTAGAGCTAATCCAAGCTAAATTTTCTCCCGATATCACAGCCCTATTTCAGTTCACAATGAACTCAGGCTATTTTGTTTGGCAAGGAAAATTCTACAAACAAATAGAGGGGACAGCCATGGGTTCTCCACTCTCCCCCACCCTTGGCCAACTTTTATATGGAGACTTTTGAAGAGAAAGCCTTAAACTCTGCCCCACAAAAACCAACCATTTGGCTTCGCTATGTTGATGATGTGTTCGCTATTTGGCCACATGACTCCGATGCACTCCTCTCCTTCCTAACACACTTAAACAACCAACACACCAGAATCAAATTCACCCTGGAAGAGGAAAAAAACAACTGCATTCCTTTCTTAGACACACTGGTCACCCGCCAGCTTGATGGAACCTTGGTTTTCTCAGTCTATAGAAAACCCACCCATACAGGCAGATACATTCGCCAACAATCCCACCACCCTTCCTCGCAACAATATGGAGTCATTAAGACACTACACAACAGGGCTAAACTTATCTGTTCAAACGACAATGCCCTAACTACAGAACTAAACCACATTCTCAACTCTTTCTCAGCCAATGGCTACCCCCCCCAAAAAAAAAAACAAAAAATATTGAAACCAGTAAACCACAACACCCCTCACAACAAGGATTACTCTAAATCCATCACCATACCCTATATCCGAGACACCTGGGAAAAAATTACAAAAATCCTAAAAAAATATGACTTAACTTCATGTTACAGACCATATAAAAAATTGGCATCCCTTATCCGCTCTACTAAAGACCAACCTTCCCTCCCCCTAGACCTACCTGGTGTATACCAGGTCCCTTGCAGCTGTAAGCTGTCCTACTTTGGCCAAACAGGCAGGACAGCAAATATCAGAATTTCAGAATACAAGGACTACAACCGGTTTCACCAATACAGCCATCTGGTCTTGCTGACCATGCGCTGGATACCTGCCATAGAATACGGTGGAAGAAAGCCACGATAATACACTGTAGTAAATACAAATATGAAAGGCTTTTCATGGAATCAGCTTCAGCCCTAAGAAACAATCCAAACCTCAACAAATTTGGCTGCATGAGACTGCCTCAAATTTGGGAAACCTACATCAGAAGACCTTAAGCCCAATCGCCCAAGAATACCAACATTGCCGCTAGGGGGAGCACCATCAGGACTTTAGGGGAAATAATAGCTTCCTGCTTCTTCCTCACTTACTGTTTGTTGTGCCTGCATGCACGTGTCTTGTTCTTAAGTTCCTTGAAAATGGCAACGTGACGTTGCCGAAATATTGAAGTATATTAAAATTTATTTTAATGTATATCCTAGTTTACGTTGTAATTTTCTTAAATTATTTAGTAAAAATGCATAACCAACGTCTAAGCCTTTCCACGAGAATTGCTTACTTAGGAAATGGATTTAAACCAGGTTTAAAATAGCTTGGTATCTTTAACACACACACACACACACACACACACATATATATATATATATATATATATATAAACTTGAGGAGAACCATACTGATCAAGCTGTCTTATTTGCACGTCCTGGAGAACTTAAATGATCTGACCAATTTATGTAACGTAATAATAAATTAAAAATTAAATGAAACATGCGAAATTTGCCGCTGTTATAAGAACTACATGTTTTGGTAGATTAGCGGAATTTAATGAATGTATTATACGGTACACATCCTCCTTCTCGTCACAAATTTCGAACAGAGATTTGTGTGTTTAAAATTCGTCATTATCTGCATCTGCAAATTCGAAAGTTTATTTAGTTAATTATTTTATTTTATATTTTTATGGTTTGGTTTTTCATCCCGCAAAGCAGGCAAACCGGCCTTCACAACTCAATACTACGAACATAGGATAACACCGGGGAGTAGGGCAGACCACTTTATCCTGTGAGCGGTTTGAGGTTCGATGATTAATAAACCCTCGACACCGCAAGGTAAAAGAAGGGGGAAAAGGAAGATGAGATAGTTTGGTTTTAGTTGGGACTACAGCCGAAATAACTAACACTATGAAGCCATCGTATTATGTCTGCTAATTGCGTGTTCTTTGCCAGTTGACTTATTCTGAGAGAGGGTAAACTCGGACATCTCCATAACAGATTGGCTAACTCGCCTTCAGTTGGAAAGTCATAAAAGTTCTTCACGTCCAAGATGAGAGCATTGTCTTTACCGGCAGATTAGACAGCGGTTTGGACGTTTTCAAAATACCGACTACCTGTAATACTGTGATGTAACAGTCTTTTATTTATTTATTTAAGTGACACGAAAGAGTAAGACTACAATAGACTACTTGGAAATATATTCTCTCTCGGTATAAATGTCGATATAAAAAGACGGGAATTTATTCTGAAGAAGATAGTTAAAACATGTAACAGAACGAGATTTCAAGTTGAAACCTCAAAGACAGTCAATGCCTTTGACTTGTAAAGCCTTCGTGCACACAGAAAGGCAAAACCAAAAAATAAAACAAACACGCCAACAGAAGACAATTGAAATACTTGAGAAATTCGAGCAATGCTGAACGATCAATACTCAGATTAGTGTAAAGCTACAAACGAAAACGTATCAACCAACTTTATAACGATAATATTATCCTCATATTACGATTAAATATACATAACTGCAATAATTTTACCACTGCATATTGAAATGCATTTCGAGGAAATTTCGTTATTACATCCTTTGTATCAGTTACAAGAAAAAGAAATTCCAAATTTAGCTGATTCTGGCAGCAAGTAAGAGAATGCACGCTTCTTGCGTCAACCAGATCGATAATCCAATTATCGACCACCGCAGAAAAATTTAAATCCACAATGAAAAACGTCTCGCACAGATTTCATTTTATAACACAATAAATACATTACATTAATTGCTCTGCAAATTCTCTGCGACTGCTAATGTATAAACATATTATTAAATGTTGCTGCCTGTTTTAGATGTCTGTTTATACCTGAGTGACTAGTTTATTGCGTATAATATCATACCGGCGAGTTGCAACCCTCCCCCCCCCATTAGCCATTAAAACAGACACACGTACCGGGAAAGAGTCCACAAAGTGCCATAAGCGTTTCACGAGGATGTTGGCCCATACAGACTCGATCGCATCCCGCAGTTGCAGCGGATCCGTGTCGCCAACGGACCATTTCATCCCACAGCTGTGAGCTCAGCTAGATTCAGATTATCTGGTGACTAAGCATATCAGTGAAGCATATTACTGTTACTTTCATACTTCTGGAATAATTTCCGAGCAGTTTGTGGCTTTGTAACATGTCACGTTATCTGTTAGGAAGAAAGCATTACCAAATGAATAAACTGTAAGCATAAAGGTCGGCAATAATGTTCAAATAGGCTGTGGTATTCAGATGTCAATCCATCAATATCAGGTGACTTAATGTGTGCGCAAAAAACACTTCTTCCCAAAACCATCATACCAACATCTTCAGTATTGTAGTCACCTGTCAGGATGGATTTACTGTATTTAGTTCATAGCGAAGTCTCGTGCACTGGTCTTACTGTAAGCGTGGAACTGAAATTGTGATCTGTCAGGCGGTGCGACCTTTTTTCTATTCCGCAAGTGCCCAATGTTGGTACTTCTATTCTGTTTGCATAAATTTAGGGGATCGAGTGAAACTTAGGCCGGTCTGGTTGGCCGAGTGGTCAGCGTATCTGCTCTCCTGCCAAGAGGCTGCAGGTATGAATCCAGTAATGTTACAGTTTCAAATGATTATGGGCCAAGGGTTTCCCTGATTAACTTTGGGCATAGATCATTTGAAACTGCTCTCTCTCTCTCTCTCTCTCTCTCTCTCTCTCTCTCTTTCTTCCACGGGCACGCATACACACACAAGCACACAAGTTCCGCGATTTCTACCTACCTGCTTTACAGAAACTGGAACGGACATGTGGTTCTATCTGACAAAATACTACACTCCAGGAATGATTTGATTTGATTACCCGTTGACAAATAAAATAAACCTGAATGAATGTTGCAGTATCTTTTCCATGTGACTGAAAATTCAATCATGATACTGCACACATCCATTACGCATTGACAATAAATATATAGTTTTTTTTCTTTCTTTCTTTGTCAGTCACGCGCAGGAAGACCGGTAGCGCATTGAGTATAGTGGATTGATGTTAAATATAACTGTTGTTGTTTTGCTTGTTTATAAAGCAACAAGGCTGCATATGTTTCATGGCTGGTTCGTTTGTTTTGTACGTGATGGAACCAGAGTTTCTGTGAAACCCTTCCATCTCCGTGTACGACTGGCTAATTCACGTTCACTTGAGAAGTCCTTAAAAGATTTATCGCGTACTGACAGAATTTGAACCGAGATCTTTCTAGCAAGGACACGGTTCTTCTTCCGACTGCTCTTGTTAATTTTTACATGTTACTGTTTTGAGTCTTAATGGTTAGCGCTGACAAAACTGCTCGTGGTGAGTTAAAGAGCTGAAACTGTTTTTAACCCTTCCTCTGTCACAAATCATCACAATGCTCTGATATCCCATCCATTGCGACGTCATAAATTTAAATATATACTTTCGTAGTTTCAGTTTTAAATTAAAATAGATGTATTTTAATTAATACTAATTATTAAAACAAATAAACCCATATATTTTGAAATTATAAGAGATTAGATAATCATATTCTATTTGTATTCAAGTGGTCAGATAAGTACAATAATAATAATAATAACTATTTTAAGTAATTTTTTTTTTTTTTCAGGATTGTATAATATCGTTCGGTGCTGTGTTTCTGATCAGAAATTTCAAAAAATTCTCAACGAAAATACTTCAGATTTCTCCGTGAAATCATTTTAAGGATGATCTCTTGATGATCAAAAGCAATATTTAAATTAACTATTTTTTTCGCTTTAATTATACAATGTTCCAAAGTTTTTGCTGAATATATTAAAACACACACACCACTCTGCCACTTCAAACGGAATTTTTCTGTACATTTTTTCAGATAGCTGTAGTTTATATCAGTGTATACTGATGCTACATAAATATATTGCACTTTTGTTATAATGCATAATTGACAAAAGAACTTCAGCAAAAAAAACAAGATTTTCACCTTCAGTTACTACATAATAATAATAATATTTATGAGAACCAAAGTGACTGATGGAAGCTTTGCAATGGCAGCTATAACGAGCTTTCCCCAAGCAGATTCTAGTGTTCTTCTGAGGCAGGCAATGTTTGTTCCATTTACATTACCTAAATCACTTTCCCCCCTGGCACTCCTGTTTTTACATACCTTAAACAAACAAACAAACAAACAAACAAAGCAACGCCATTCTAAGAAGATATGTACTATAAGAAGATATGTACCAAAAAAAAAAAAAAAAAAAATCAACGCATACACAAGTCTGACTAAAATTAAAAGGTGAAACAATTAATGCAAAATAATTCATAGAAGTATGTAATACGTTTGTTTTTATTGACGATATTTGTATCGTTGATAAAAAAAACAACGAAAGTTTGTTGAAACCTAGCGGTAGTATATAACTCGTACATACCGTAATTAATTGCATGGTGACTTTTTCAAAGTACGCAATTATCGAGCCAGACTCTACAGGTTCGCAGTCCGAGAGTTGCTATGGCACCAAAGATGCAAATATGATAATTTTTTGCAAACCTATAGCACATTCGTACCGTGAGTGAACTAAGGATTGTTTCCATTTTTATTAATATATATATATATATATATATTAATAAAAAAGTTTATAAAATTACTTGGTATCCTTAATATATATATATATATATATATATATATATATATATATATATATATATATATATATATATATATATATATATATATATATATATATATATATATGGTCCCTTGCACATTTACAGAACCTTGCTATGAAACTAAAAAAACTCAGCATTTTTGAATTCGAATTTCTGAAAACGCACACACATACACACACGGAAAGAAACTATTGATTAACCCTCATAAAATGTGTTTAAAATAAGAAACTGGACTCAGCTAAAAAAAGCGTTAATACCGTATACGGTATAACGTTATGGAATTTACCAAACAAATTTACAATAGAAATAGAAAAACAAAAAACAGTCTGCTATTTTTCTTTCTTGCAAATAAGCGTTATCCAATTAAATGTTACGATAGAGTTATGAAATTAAATGTTACTACTTCTAGTAGCTATTTCTGGAAATTTCGGCAGAGAACAGTAGTACGTCCAAGCTCAACTGGCGGCGCGTTTCTCTCAGTAACAACAATGGCTGATAATACACACGTGACAGTTGTGCTATACTTTGCCGAAACAGCCAGGTAACTGTTACACAGAGAGGATTTCAGTGTTTAGTGGTTCTACCTGGCAACTGAGAGAAACAGTACTTCGTTATCCTGGGTATGAACAGGTAGACAGCATAAAGGAATAATCATGACACCATACACCAATCATTTTCTTCAGAAAATGAAGCCCTTCGAGTTACAATGAAGCGCAGTCCATGAAATTTAACAAAAGCCTTATGAAATTGGAATATCGCGAAATACATCATAAATTTGATTCCCAAATAGCCCTGAAAACTACGAGTGTTTCAGATACTATTAAAAGACCGAGTATTTCGATTCGTTTATACGAACAAAGCGGAGGAGTCAGTGTTATACAATGACTGGTTTCCAGACGAAAGAAAAGTGGCGGTGTGGGTAGGTAACAAAGTTCTAATTTAATCAGCCTGGTCCCTATCAACGAAACTAACTGCAAACTCCAGTCGGTACCTGCAAACGCTGAGAAGATCTCCTAGTACTTCATGGCTACTCAGCTGTTTATCTAGATATCCACTAATTCATGCAAGAAGATGGCACGCTACTTACATTGGAAAACGCAGGCCTGTTAGATTAGTAGATAGCGCACACGTTTTTCTATTGAGGTATGGACGTTTGTGAATGTCATTACGTGGTGGCTGAACTTAATCGCCCGATATGAGACCACCATCCTATGTATTGGAGGCTTGAAGTGGCTTGGAAAAAAAAAAGGTACCAATACTAAAGTATTATATATTTTTAAAGGTGTATGTTGTCAGTAGAGTTATAAGGACTTACTAAGCATTGAATTCTCTCGGGCTGATTTTAAGATTCTCTCTTTGCGTGCCTTGCAGGACATACTGGCGGCATGGAGGATATTCCAAAGAATAACTTCTCGAATCCCCAGGTCTGGAGTTGGCTATTATTTTTAATAAAATTATACGACCTTTTCGTGGGCCGGATTCACATAAATAAAAAGTCGTGTTAAATTTCTGCACAGTACCATCTGCTCTATAATCTCACACTGTCCTGATTGTAGGAAATCATAACAATTGCGGGCATTTTTGACTACCTTTGATTTCATTTATTATTATTTTTTTAATGGATTTATGAACTGAAAGTTTTCCCAAAGAAACCTGCTAATCTCATGGCGCTGACAGCCATGATTGTTCTTGTGTTCGGGAAATTGATGAGGATGTGTAATTTAGGGTTAGTACAAACACTGGTGAACTTCCATGGTACATTGTTAAACAAAATGGAGGGGATGTTAAACATTGTTAATTATTTTCAGAAAATTATTTTCAACTAATCTAAACATCAGAGTCATAGCATTTGTAACATTTCTCCAATAAATAAAGTTATTGTTAAACGTTAAAAAGGCTATTATATTTCATGTATCAACCGTTGCAAATGAACATAAATATATCAATAAATCATCTAACGTCTTTCCGTTATTAAAAGGCAGCACTCTATCCTTAACTCTTTTTTTTTTTTTTTTTTTTTTGGAAATCGGTATGGCAGCAAATCTCCCCGGTGTGGTATCCGATCAGTTTAATACGTAGATCGAGGAAAGGTAATGCTCTCAATATTTACTATATGTAGTAGTACATGTTCTACGTCGTTTTTGCTGAGATGCTGGATTAAACAACCCGAGTTTCTTCGGAGGGTAACATTAAAAAAAAGGGGAAAAAAAAAAAAAAGAAAGAAATTATATGCGCCAAAGATTGAATACCTCTGGAATGGACTACAAAAAAAAAAGTTTTTTTAGTAGACTAAAATCGAACCTATAATAATCTTTCGCAAAGATTATTATAGGTTCTGGGTTGGTGTTATCCAATTTACAATTGGATAACACCAACCCAGACTGGGCACGCAAATACATGCCTCTCGATGTTGCTAATATTGTCAACATAGTTCGAATACATGCCTAAAATAAAGGCAGCTGAATAAATCTTAGAATTTGATGCGCAGGGATTGAAATATGAGAGAAAATAAAATAAAAATAATAATTAGTTTCAATCGAAAGAGTAAAACTGGTATTAATTTTTTTGGAATATTTATTGATGTTTTTGTAATTTGCATAGCAACAGATACAAAAAATAAAATTCAATAAAACTAAGGGAAGATACTCTTGTTGAAGATGAAAATGAGTTGTTTGCAAATCTATTCCGAAAGCGAATAAAATTCTGAAAGGATAATTAAAGGTCGCACATTAATGATAAGAAAACGAGGCTGTGGATCACTTGTTTAGAAAAAGTAGACGATTATTATCGACATGTTCCTGGAGTAAGTTTGAAAAATCGTGTGGGAAACTTAGTAGAAGAAAAGTTCACATCTCCTGCTGTTATCGCTATTGTGTACACTACAAATGTGATAAAACATCGTCATCTTTAGGCATCAAATTAAAAACAAAAATATTACAACTTTCTTACGTGTTTTTATTCATTTATACAAACAACTCCAGTCTTCCTACAACATCTTATGAAATAAATAATGATACTGAAACAGTCCATTTTAGAGAAACAGCTTCCAAACTTAAGCTACAAGCTTGCAATATTGGCAAAAGATAATGGATGTCAGTTCAATGTGGAAAAGTGTAAAGTTATGCATTTTGGGATTAAAGATTACAAGCTGTGTACCACATTGATAGAAATGTACTCCAAGAGATTGATGAGGCTAGGGACTTGGGACATATTGCTAAGATGTCCAAGACAACTCATAGGATTACTTGGTTATTTATTGAAGAACACACCAACAAGCAGGGATAAAGAAGTTATTATTCCTCTTTATAAAGGCGTTGATTCGCCCACATCTGGATTACTGTGCTCAGGTCTGGTCGTCTGGATTCCTTGCAGATGAGGAAGTGGTAGAAAAGATTCAGCGGAGAGTGACCAAGTTGGTGAGTGGTGTAAGGTATGCTCCCTACATTAGCAGATTGAGAGTTTGTGTATTACAGAAGTTGGTTGATAGGCGGAAAAGAGGGGGATATGATAGAAACATTTAAGTTACTAAAAGGTTTTTATAAGATTGATGCAGGGAAAATATTTCAGCAGTGAGATAGTGGTGGAAGAACAAGAGGTCATCCCTGCAAATTAAGTAGGAGTGTGGTTAAGAAGTGCGTGAGGACTAGATTTTTCACTTGGAGAGTGGTGAATGAATGCATTGCCTGACTCGATTGTGAGTGATATCTATCACACCTCTTCTTGAACTCATTGTCTGTCAATGAGTTCAAGAAGAGGTGTGATAGATATTGTGTGGATAGTTCGGGTGTTCAGCGAAGAGTCTACTGACTCCATGGAGTTATAACTTAAAAACCTAAGCAACTTCCAACCTAAGTTAGGAACATTTTCACTACGCGTCCCTTTCTTTTTCATTATTTTTACAAATAAAATAAATATTTTATTTATCTAAAATGTATTAATAAATGAATACATTTAAAAAAAAAATATATGCCCCATATTCCGAATATAATAACTAAGACTAAGCACAATAATCATTTGGATCATTCAAAAATATCAAATCGGGTTTTTTTGGTAATTATTATTGGTAAAATAATATTTCATTTTATTAGTGTGTATGCTTTAAAAATATTACCATCCGGGTAGAAAGTGAGTGATTAAAATTTAGAAACACTGATTATAATTTTGTGGTATTAAAACTGTAGTCTGAAATGTGTGTGCAACTACTGTGAACATTAATTCAATTTAATTCGCATATTTATAATTCTGGAATTAAGGTTTTGAATTTCTTCTTATATATATATTCTCTCGCAAATGAAAAATTTAACCAACATGTAATTTAAATTAAACATTTCTTTAATGTAATTTAAATTAACATTTGTTTAATTTAAATTATAGGCCGATAGCAGTGCGCTGCAAATTATGTAACTGAAATTATTTGAATATTAATGACCGCCTCCCACAGTTTGGAAATATTCTGCTTTAAAAAGAGTGAAATGGTAAGTTTATACCGTTCCGCATATCATATCTGTTGAAGCTCGAGGTTTCCTCCCCTCTGAAATAAATAAATAAAATTAGTAGTAGAGTAATGCAGATAGTTCCGTCTGATTTAAAAATGGACAGCGTATCAACTTTCGTATGCAATAACAATTTCATACAAGTTTGTTTCTGTACTACTGCTATCGTTTTCTAGGAATTTTTCATAGATATAAATATACCTGAATGTTAAAAGAACTTGGTGAACAACGGTGCATTTAATTCCAGGATTGTTGCATCATATGAAGGCGTAAATCGTATAGTTGTTTCAGGACAAGCTATTCATTAGCATAAATCTAGTATTTATGTATTTATTATAAGCTTTGAGAACAGCGATATTAATGCAGATTTATCGATTTACAATTGTTGATTATTTGCTATTTTTGAAGAACAGTGTGTAAACCACTAGTGTCCTCTATATTTCTTTACTGCCATAAATTAAACGACGTTTAATCCGAATTATAGCCCTTATTTGCAAGGTCATTTTCTGAGTTGGCACGTCAGTTTTAATCGCCGATGGTGTAAAGAACGAGCTCCAAAATATTTCCACCGTTTTTCTGTATGCATATATTAACATGCTCATAATGATCTATCTGATCAAGGAAAATTCTACGAAAATAAAACCGCGTTTCTGACGAACAGCAAGACAATGCTATCATAGCAGTTTTAATAGAAATAAAGTAAACGAAAAAAAAACGTTTATGAAGTCAACGACATGGCAGGGACGGGACAAATGCTTACCGGTATCCCATTTTGAGGGGATATAATATTATCTAAAAATCATTGTATACCAAGGTGGGAAATATTCTCGATAACCAGCGATTTTTTTGATGATAACAGTTCAGGAAGAATTAAGATATATACGGAATAGGTGAGACATTCCTGGACGACTACGTAAATAAGAACTTGAACGATGGCCATGACACACAAAGAGTAGACACTAGTTTCTTTGAACTAGTGTCTAGTGTCATGTCATTTAGTTACTCGTGGCTAATGACACTACAGATCCATTTACGACAATCTGTGTGGTCCTTAAAACTTGTATATCATCGTCGAGATACAAAATACTAGACACTAGTTTCTTTGAACATCATCGTACTTTAGCGATTACGGCTAACGAAACTTATAGATTCATTTAAGGAAATCTGTGTGGTCTTCAAAAATTATCTATATCCTTCGAGGCACTTCTAATTAACTCGTTTTTTGAACTTTTCTTCCATGGCAACTTATTTTCAGCTTGACTAAGTTAAACCTTATGTAAACACGCTAAAGGGCAACCAACTTCAAATTCCTTTATTACAGAAATCAATAAAATCCAAACTAATGAAGTAGCGGTTTTTTTTTTTTTTTTTGTGGGTAGGTGTGTTCCTAAAATAAAGAAAACGACTGTTGTGGTTTCTATTAATATCACGTATTCATATAGAACAGACTTCTCGCAAACATTTAAAAATGGAACCCCGCTTTATTAGATTGCTTCATTCTGTATTTTTTTAGCAGTTTTATATTTTCGGATACATTTGATTAGCCTTCATCAATTATTTTTAAATGCAGAAAAAATACAAATTTAATCAAAATTCATTTTTGCACCTCCATATGTAGTCTAATGCTGTACAGCAATACACTGGTCAACCAGTTTATTTATTTATTGTAAGTGAAATTCATTCAGATGACATGTATTTCGCAATAGTGAACAAGATTTGCAATCCTAAGAAATCCATCACATAAGTTTTATGTGTGTGTGTGTGTGCTCGAATTTTTCATAGGTTTTGGGAATATTTTTCATGAATTAGTAACATTGCTAAAATTTTAAGTTGTACAATGTAGCGGTACTGGACGCATGAAGCGCTAGTTTAAAACTGAATGGAGGCATGGTTTCAACATGTCTGAACTTGTCTTACATAAAGAATCTTACATAAAGAAATGTAACACTTACCACTTAGTGTTTATAAAATGTAAACACTTGTAAGTCTGTTAAAGTCCTCACCCACCCACACAGACATCTTTGAATCACTCGTTTCTTTAATTTATTATTATCAATTAAAAAGTTAGAAGTTGTAAGATAGGTATGATTGCTTTTGTCATGTATGTGTGTGTGGTTTACTTACAAGTGTTAAGAAGCGACATAACATCACTCGTGCAGAATACACCGTAATGAAATAACTATTATTATTATTATTATTATAAAGGCACCTCCATGGAGTGTGAAGAGTCATCGCAGGAGACCCAAACTATCCACACAATATCTATGATACCTTTTCTTGAACTCAATCACAGATCTATGATACCTCTTCTTGAACTCAATCACAGACGAAGCACTCGCAACTGAGCCGGGCATGCAATTGCCCGGCTCAGTAGTTAACAAGAAGCAAATATATCTTCGTTCCCGAAGATATAATTGCTTCTTGTTTTTAACAGGAAGCAATTATATCTTCGGGAACGAAATTTTTAGAAACAGAAACATCATAGCTTCGTGTAAAGTGAACGGCTCTACTAGGATATCATGATAGTGGAACAGCGATACAAGGGTGATAGTATCAGGAAGACTGTGTTGGTTTCTTCCTCATGAAGTACTTATAAACACTGAAATTTCTGTGTATTTTTGACAGCTTTTTTATTTTATTTCTTATTGTAAGTATAGTAAAATATCCAAGTACTTGAATTTGGCTGTTTATTTTCATTTTGCTTAAATGACACAATTATTATTATTATTATTATTTTAATCAACGAACAAAAAAAAGTTTTATTTTCAAAGTCTACTTTCTAAACAAAACAAAAAAACAGTATTCACCATCTGTTGTGATTCCAGTTACTAAATCTTTGTTGATTAGTATTATTATTATTATTACCACAAACTTCCATAGAATCCCGATTTCGCTGTAGGAGGCCATTCCACTCTTGCTCCTGCGGATGGCTTGCCTATTTCCTGATTTGCGAAAAAAAATCTTTCAACCTCCTTATGATAATAGTTAACGCGTTCTCAAATGAAAAGTCATTATAAACGTTTCGCAAATTGTAAACGAGACACTACTGTCTTTTCCAACCCAAAGGCATTTGTCGCTCTACGGAAGAACTTTGAATGAGAATTTTGGTTGAGAAATTCTATAACCCAATAATCTAGACTTTATTCTAAGCTTTTTTATGTGCTGTGAAAAAGAGTACCAAAATATATCGTTTTCAAACTGCGTTGCTGTCAAAAAACAAAAGAGTTGGATTATTTTGAATTACAATCCAAACCAAGGCTATGATAACAGTGTATTAATTGTTTGTTGGTGTGTTTTTTAGGCGTGTATGCCTATTTCGCGGTATGAAAAACTCGATGTTTCCGAAAGAAAAAACGTTTCAACTCGGTGTTATCGACTAACTCACCTGCAGTTGAAAAAACCTTCACAAAGGCTCTTCCCATTCTGGATGAGATTCAAGCCCAGATCTTTCCAACAAAATAGCATCGTCTGACTGAGCTAGGTCAAAAACAAGCAGACATGAAAAACATAAACTTGCTTGTAAAAAAAAAAAAAAAGTCCACGTAGCTCTAATATATATTGTAACAATCGTAATATATTTGGTGTGTGGCATTTTACTATTTTATCGCTATGCACTTCATAGTTTGGCTTTATATATATATAAAGTAAAAGTAAAATATAAAAACACTACTAGTTTCGGCCTGTAACAGCCTTCTTCAGGTGACATTATAAAAGAAAGAAAAAACACTAAATATTGAAGGTTAAAAGACTATGAACAACACAGACAGTCTCTATACATAATTAGCATGAAAAATATATATATATATTAAAGATACCAAGCATTTTAAATAAAACTTGTTTTTAATCCTATTTCATATATATAAAGCCAATATATGAATGCTTTAAAAGCTTCTGATTTATCTCTCTGTGCAAGCAATTTTATTGAAACTTTTAAAAGAGAAAAATAAGCTGCACAGGATAACTATAACATAAAGTTCTGTTTTTGATGGGAGAAAAAAAGTAAGGAGGTAAGAGGTATTTTTAAATTTAAGGGGTTTTCTTGAAATGAAAGGCAAACGCAGAGGAATAAAGTTTCTAGAGTGGATTCCTCCATGTATTCCTTCACGGGCATTCAAAGCAAATAAAAATTGAAATGGTATATTATGCTAAAAACTAGTTATGCTATGTTATTAACAATGAACAATAAAACACGACCCTAGTTAAGCTATGATTATATGCCAGACAGTCAGAAAGTAATTTCGCTGACCTACATCTAGCGATTGTAGAGAAGTGAAATTTGGATCACTTGTTACTCCTCTACATTGACTTCTGCAGCGTCTTATAAACATGAAACAAGGTCTTCTGAATACCTTTGAGGTGAGAGTTTAATAAAACGACTGCCTCGATATATATAAAAAAAAAAAATTGTACAAAGAAGATTTAAGTATTGGTAAAAAAAAAAAAAAAAAGTCACAACTGTAACGTTTAATTCCCCCCCCCCCTACTAAACATGCCACGTCTTTTCAGTTAACCAAGGATTGCATGACCTTTGTATACGTAACCATGTACAGGGAAGACAGAGAGTGTCACTTTAGAAAGATTAATCTATCTTTCTTTGGGTTACGAGATTCAAGATGACCCTTATTTTATTTCCGGATTTAAATCATCGTAATTAAAGAGAAAAAAAAAAAACATTATTCTAATTATTGAAGTAGTGTTGCTATTATTCTTGATTTTGGAGACTTGCAAGAAAAGTGGGGGGGGGGGGATGTTACTTGAAATTCGACGAATTCTATCCTAAACAGGTTCGTGGATGGATTAAAAATAACATGCTTTTAATTTTTTTTCTTACTTTTGTAGTTTTGTCGTCTTATTGTCGTAGTTAAGTGCAGGTCTGTTCTACAATTAATTTTTCAATAACAAAAAAAAAAAAAAAAAGATCTAAAGGAAATTTTAAACGGAATGCGTCTCTTGCCATGTATCCATTGACCTCCGTTAGGAGGTCAATGGATACATGATCGTTCCAGCCGCATGGTTCAAACTGTTTGAATTTAAACCTTTAATGCAAACATTTCGAACCAGTGGTCGGAACTCTCCGCTAAATTTCGGAATCATTTGTATCTTAAATTGTAATGGTTTTTTCAGCGATTGTTTCACCACCCATGAATGCATCTATACAGGGTCGGCGGAAGCGGACATGCGAGCGTCGCTACGAAGGGGGCGCCGCCGCCGGGGCACGGTTCATAAGCTCATTTTTAAGAAAATGAGCTTATTTAAAATTTTTATTATAAAAACAAAAAATTCTTAGAATGATCAATATTAAAATAAATAAGGCCGGATATACCGAATAGAAATGAAAAAAAAAAAAAAAAAAATGCTTGCCTGCAGAATGTTGTGTCTACTTCAGTCTATCTAAAGTGAAATGGTGAACGGTTTTTATGCGCAGAAACAAATTTTCGTACAAAACATTTGTTGCTAGTTAACCAGTCATATGGTACGCATCTCAGTAGGCTACTGACAATAGCGCAGTGCGGACTATTATTTCGTCTCTGTGTCGTGTTGTGTAATAATTTCTTGTGGGTATAAAATAGAAATGGAATCAAAAATTAAAAAAAGTTATCTGGTGCACAAAATCGTAAGTGTCATGCTGCGAAAGAAGCAGATATTAAGAAACAAATTGAGGCTCTTAATAAATTTGTTAAAATATTCTGATGCAGATTGTAACCAACTCGATACATCAGAAATCAGAGTTGAAGGACCGTGCACATCATCCAGTTTGCATGAAAGTACTATTGCAACTGCTGAACAAGATAACAAGACGCATGATTTAAGTGAAAAACAGTTAGGAGAAGATTTAGTTGTAGTTGACCACGAAACTAACACATTGTCAGTCTCTGTAAATTTAGAAGATCCAGGTGAATGGAGAAATATTGATGAAAAATTACGAGTTGTTTTAATTGAAATGGGACCTGTTCAAAAGAAAAATATAATATACCCCAGAGATACATATGGTCGTAAATTTGGCGACACGTATTATAATAGAAAAATGGAAAACGGGGAGCTCGTGCCAAGAACATGGCTCATTTATTCCGAAACTTTAAATTCCGTTTTTTGCTTTTGTTGCAAACTTTTTGCACCTACCGAATCAAGCAGTCTTGTAGAAGGTTATAACGATTGGAGAAATGTAAGTACAACTTTGCATAGACATGAGACTAGTTTAACTCACATGAAAAATTTCTTAAAATGGAAGGAACTTGATAAAAATTTAATAAACAAAAGTACTATTGATTGCCAGACTCAAAGCATGTATGAAATGGAAAAGAAACATTGGACGAGTGTTTTAGAAAGCATGATTGAAATTATAAAATTCCTTGGTAGCCAAAATTTAGCTTTTCGCGGATCATCTAATAAATTATATGAAAGGAATAACGGCAATTTTGTAAAATTAGTCGAACTGTTTGCGAAGTTTGATCTCGTTATGGAAAAATCATGTTGAAAGGGCCCTATAACGAAACAATAGAGTACACTATTTGAGTAAAGACAGTCAAAATGAAATATTTGAAACTTTAATTAACGCAATCAGGGATACAATTTTATTATCAATTCGAAAATGTAAATATTATTCCATAATTTTAGACTGCATACCTGATGCAAGTAAAACAGAACAAATGACCATTATTATTCGCTATGTTTCCTGTGACAATGGAATTGTCAAGATCAGGAAAAACATTTTAGGTTTTGTAGATATATCAGATTCCACAGGACGTGGTTTATGTGCAACAATAATGGAACATTCCCAATGAAGGCATGTGAGGTCAAGGGTATGACGAATATGAAAGGGAAAAAATATGGGCTCCAAAATTTGTTTTTGAACAAAAATCCTCGAGCTTTTTACGTGCTCATACTCTAAATTTAATCATTAACAATGCAGCCAAAGTGAATGCAGATACAATTAGTTTCTTTGCAATTATTCAAGAAATATACAATTTCTTTTCATTCTCTTACAAAATTGGGCAATCTTTTTAAAGTTCGTAAAAAATTTAACATTGAAACAACCATCAGAAACGCGATGGGAAAGTAAAATTAATGCAATCCGCCCTCTACGATATCAGTTAGGAGAAATTTAGAAATTCACTTTTTGAAATTTTAAATAATGAAAATTTTAATAAAGAAACTCAGCATGAAGCACAAACATTATGTGCTAAAATAAAGGACTACAAATTTATTTGCTCCTTTATAACTTGGCATGATTTACTTAACAGAATAAACCCTGTGAGTGAAATGCTTCAAGACAAAAATATGAACATTAGACTTGCTTTAGGATCTATCGAAAACTTAAAAATATTCTTACAAGAGTATCGATCAGATACAAATTTTAAAGAAGTTCTAAAACGGCAAAAGAACTGATTGAAGAGGTGGATGGAGAACAAGAATTTAAAACTGGTACGGAAGTTCGACGACGAAAGAAAACACGACAATTTGACTACGAGCATCATGACGAAATGCCACAATTGCCAGAAGATAAATTTAGAGTGAATGTGTTTTATACACTTCTAGACGTTGCAATGTGTTCGTTAATAGAATGTTTTGAACAACTAAAAGATATGATAATTTCAATTTCTTGTATAGATTACTACAAATTAATAACGAAGATTTACGAAAAAATTGTGACGATTTAGAGATTCTCTTGAAGGACGGCGACAATAAAGAGGTAAATGCAATAGAACTATATGAGGAGTTATGTACTTTCTGGGATATTTTTCGGAAGGATAATTTAAATATTCAAAACCCTTTCGATTTCTTAATTTTATTATGTCCAATAATTTATCTTTCCCTAACTTTCCAATTGCTTTAAGAATACTATTAACCTTACCTGTTAGTGTAGCGAGCGGCGAACGTTCCTTTTCCAAGTTTAAATCGATTAAAACCTACTTAAGAACAAGTATGTCACAAAAAAGGCTTGTTAGCTTGCTTTAATAGCTATTGAAAATGATATATGTGCGGAATTAGACGTTATTTCTAATTTTCACCATTAATTCTAATTTTGTGAATATGAAATCAAAAACCCTAAAATTTTAATTTAAAAAATTTCAAGTATATTTATGTAATTTAATTTATTTTCTGTTATTCTGTAAAGATGTTATTTTTTGAATACTTATATTAAATGTTCTAATTATTTCTGAATTCTTTTCTTATTTTCTCATCTATCTTGAGTTTCTTTTATTTTCCTAAAAGATAGTTCCACTTATACAAATTATTAAAAAAAATTTTACAAGTTACTAAGAATTTAGTAACTTGTAAAATGAAAGAATTTTTTAAACTTTAGTTCAAATAAATTTTAACTTTATTTAAAATTCATTTAAATTTTGTTAGCGATTCGGGTCGGTGAGAAGGATATAATCCCTGTATCATTATATTCAACGATTAAAGTGAAGTGGCTTTATCAAAATTTGATTTAACTTTTATGAATATTCGGTTTTTTTGCGATTATCCTGCCTAGTCAACAACCCCGGTTCGTTACATTTAGCGAACCCACGTGTGGCTGTTCTGTCAAAATTTATTTAAGAAATTTCAAATAATTTAAATTTTTACTATCGTAAAAGAACCACACACGCCCGGATCGTTACAGGGGCGCTTAGATAGAAAGTGCATGCGGGCGGCAAAGACCCTAGCGCCGATTCTGCATCTATACATGTTTAATCGTGTATTTTTTTGTGTTTAATAATAATAAAAAAAATATTTCATGTTTGGAATTTATTTTAACGAAAATAGTAAAAAAAAAAAAAAACGTATACCTTTATAAGTTTTCGTGTTTGAATGAAATACAACTTCTCCCAAATTTCTTTGTCTGAAAAGGAGCAGGTGGGTACAGAAAGTTGACGAAACACTGGTCTAGAGAAAGGGAGATGAGATAAGCATCAATCATTAACTGGAATGAAGCCAGATGCCCAAACGAAAAAAAAAAAAACTTTGTTCACTTCCCCACCAGCAATTTTTGCTAGACCGAAGTTCGTAAACTCTAAAACGATGCTGATGCTAATGGTTACTGTCTAAAAAACACTTAATACATTCTCCGAATAAGAAGAGTAAAAAATATCAAATCCCTAAATGCATTTTATCTTCATTCGTAAGTTATTTTTTTCCTGTTACGTATTTCAAAATAATGTTGAATAAATGAACCTTAACAGCAGAATAAAGCTCACAGCGAATATTCTACTAACTGCATTCCAAGAATGCAAACGAATTTGTACTAACTCTGATAAGTAGGCACAAAGATGCGATCTTCTTCTAAACAACTTTCGGTTGGCATCATTCAAAGTACTGTACTGAAGATATTATTTCTGAGAAAATTCCCATGTTACTCCTCTAAAATAAACTATTATTTTAATGGCTAATATAGCCTACTTTCGTTTAGGAGTGCCCCGTTTTTTACAATGTCATTGGCTCTTTACAAATTCTAGGGCATTACTGAAGTGTCATAAAACTAATATATGAAGAATAAAAATAGGAAAAATTTTGGGCATACCTTTTTGGATGTTGTTTCTGCTTCCTTATTCCGGCGATGTGCCTTCATATGCTGTTAAAGGAAGGGTTTTGGGGGGGAAAGTGGGAGTAAAGTAATGTGGGGGAATTGTTTTGGAAAAAAAAAAAAACAGACTTTTTTAAATATATGTATAAATATTATTATTATTAAGGGTGGGCAGAGCTTTTTGGGAGGGGGGGGTGAGAAAAGGATCTGAAGATAAAAATTATTTGGGGGGATTTAAGGGAAAAAGTCAGGGATGGGCTTTTCCCCTTTTTCAGAACTTCACCACCAGAAAAGCAAGTCTATCATCCAATAAACTTGTACATGATCATTTTTGAGCTTCGCTTATAGTCTGAAGAATCCACGAAGACATGATTCAATAACATGACTGATGTAGTGGTTATAACATTCATTAATACAAGACTGAATCTAGAGCTGTTTATGACATATGTGCATAATTATTTCCATTTCGTATAGCATGTATTATGATTTACGCACTTCAGACATATATTGTATTTTGCCTAACCTGGAAATGAAAATCTTATTTACTGATATAAATGGGCGACTGAAACCAAAATTAAAACGATTCGACAAATCTTAATAGAGATAAATAACAAATTTCATTAAGTTCCATTCAACCAATAAGGAATTAATATCAATAAAAATTGATGCAATTATAAAGGAAACTGAACCACATAGACTTCTTGTATACATCCTCTATTTTATTCTTTGCAGAATAAAACAGAGGATGTATACAATAAAATAGGCTTAAAATAGATCTATTTTAAGTCTTTACAGCCAGAATGGAGTTATTACAAGAAGTTGCTTGTGCCCACTGCAAATATTTGAATGAAACGGAAACTGAGATGGCTCTACAAATTTCTGAATAAATTCGAATATCATATTTGAATAAATCCGTCCAACCAGCGTCTAAAAATTATATTATGGGAACACAAAACGATCTAAATAGGTATCTAAGCAGTTTGCTAAACGCACAAGAATTAATATTCGAAACAATGAAGACATATTTCTCTTTTATAATATTGAGCATGACACACGAAGTGGAGTACCTTTCATGACTAATGAATATTATATATAATATAAGAAATCAAACTATAAGAGACAGACTTCAAGTTGCACCTCTGAACCAATTCATAACACAAGCTCAAATAAGGTGGTTTGGACATCTTAATTGAATGGAAGAAAGAAGAATAGCAAAAACGGTATACGAAAGCTAGAAAATAGGAAAAAGAAACATAGGCAGACCCAGGAAAGGTTGCAAAAGGAAATTAAAGGAAAATTGGAAAAGGGAATTAACTGGAAAGAAGCAAAACAACAAGCCTTGGACAGGACGGCATGGAAATCTCTTTGGCAAAATCTCGACGCTTAAAAGCACAAGAGATCATAGACGAAGAATATTATATATGACTAATTTTCATCTGGGAAAGTACCGTAATACCTATACATATAAATCAAAATATCCTTTCAATTGTTTATTATTAGCAAAATATTGTTATCACATCCACGTGTTCAAAATTATATCAGTTTATGATTGTTCGGAATGTCCTTACATCAATCATATCATAAATATTACATGAATTCACTGAAGTTTTCGATGCACATATTATTTTAAATGACCGTGCTGCAGCTCAGTCAAGCTTCTATAAAGATCACCGAGTATATAGCTGTTACGCCTAATAATGCTTTGCAAAAGAAATGGGCTAAATGCAAAATTTTTACTTGAAAGCAGCGGAGTAAGTGACGTATCGCTTCTCTCCTACCAACAAGCTTTTAGTATATCCCTTAAGTTTTCGATGGGTTCCATGAATGATTTCATCCTCCTTCACCGAAGGATTTCGCTGCACCCTATTTGGGCTTGTACATTTTGTAAATTGTAGTGTAAATTGTATATGGCCATCAGTGTACACTACAAACAGCTCCACACCTCATAATATCAATGGCTACAGATCTGTAGGATGCGCTTAATACTTGAGGGGAAACAATACTTCCAGTTACACCTTTTCATCTGTGTGAACATCCGAGTTAATGAAAAATAAAGCATGTTACCGACGTCCGGACTCTTGGGAAACCGCAGGACAGTGATTCAACATGCGCTTCCTTCTTGACGCCCCTGCTTGTGATATAGGTTACTTCCCTTCAACACATTCTACATGCTGTAGTTAAAAAGCTATTAATTAGTACAACGCTTGTAGAGAATTTTTATTGCTGTTGAAAATTCACCAGTTTCCGTCAAGTCCAATACTCGATTTTGGAGAGAATTAAGAGCAATTCCCCCCCCCCTCCTATATTGGATATCAGCAAAGAGCAGAAATATTGGCAAGAGTGAAAAGCTTATGGCCCAGAGGCATTAATAGCGTCAACAAAACTAAAATCGGAACCATTAATTACTTTTATTGCTTGTTTTCACAAGTTAGTGATTGGTAGAGTCTCATAGGCCTTGATATATTAGCAAAATGTCATCTTCTTGTTAAATACTCCGAAATTTAGGATAAAATATTTATCCTAGAAGAGGGGAGGGGAATCAAGAGGCCGAGCATATATTAAATTTTTTAAAAAATATACCAATAGGTCCATTAAAAGGTCCTCAGGCACTGAATAACGTATATATAAAATTTTAAATATCTTTTAAGGTATAAAAATTATGGTCTCAGTAATGCATTCGGAAGAATGTTTAGCTTGAAAGGAAGTGATTCTGAATCCTCATCTCAGACTAGATTAACATTTGAACAGAGGCGTAGCTAGGGAGGGACGACCGCCCTGGCACTTGGAAAACTCTTACAGTTAATTCTAAAATACATGTACAGTCTCGAGAATTCATTTCCAGATATTGTAATACTACTGTGAATTTTATTCACAATTGCCGTAAGTGTTGCTAATGGTGAGAGGAATTTTTCTAAATAAAATTGATTAAGAATTACCTACATTACTATGAAATAGATTTCGCCAATGTTATCGACGATTTTGCTAACAGAAAAGCAATTAAAATAACATTTTAGAATGTTGAAATTAAAGTTTTACTTCAAAAATAAACAGTGTTTTAATTTATTTCCTTATACGTCGTTTTGACTTCTTGTAATATTTTTGGTGTGTATTGAGAGGGGAGGCAAAAGCTCTAGCTACACCACTGCATTTGAAGGTAAGGTTTAGCTAGTTTCGTAAATTTTTTGCATTAAAAAAAAAAAAAAAAAAAAGCTGTACAGTGCCAGGGCTGTTTCTTTTGAGAAGATGAACTAAATTTATGAAAGCCAAGTTACTTTGGCCATCAACGTCAAGAAAAAAAAAAACGTTCATTATTGGTGGGTTAACTTATTTATATATATATATATTTTTCGCATTAAAAAAAAAAAAAAAAAGCTGTACAGTGCCAGAGCTGTTTCTTTTGAGAAGATGAACTAAATTTATGAAAGCCAAGTTACTTTGGCCATCAACGTCAATAAAAAACTTTATATATATACACACACACACACACAATTATATACAATGTATATAAAATTTTCCCCTGAAGTTCGAGTGTCACATTATACAAGTGGTTCGAGAAGGGTTGTGAGTAGTAGTAGCATAAATATATCATGAGTAGATGGGCTAATATAATCCGACACTGCTCATGAGACCAAGTCTTTCTTTTTCAAGCCACTTCAGGACTCAAGCGGACCACCATCTGGTGTTACATCCATCCATACCACGGCGGGATTTGATTCCACAGAGAAATTATTATAAGCGTAATGGACGGACAAAACGAAATTAATCGATGTTTCAAATTTTGAAAAAAGCATTTGTCTCTTCAGTTTAATTTCTGCAATGCAAACACCATTATACAAGTGTTTTTTTTTTTAACCTGCAAAATACACGTTTTTAATCAAATTCTTTTTGTGCATCTCAATGAAGTATTCTCGCTTTTATCTAATTTCACAATGAATTTCTACTTCTCAGATGTGTTTAATGGAATAAATGCAGTTCCACGCTAAATAAGAATTGATATGAATAAGAATTTTTCGAAAATAATTGAAAAACATTACACAAAATCAGGATTTCATGTAGTGTTACAGAAGCTGTTGAGGATATCATATATATATATATCGAAAATAATTGAAAAACATTACACAAAATCAGGATTTCATGTAGTGTTACAGAAGCTGTTGAGGATATCATATATATATATATATATATATATATATATATATACTGAAAGGCAGATGGATGCTAGAAGCTCCTTAAGGATACTGACAGGAATAAAAGTTCATATATACTCTGGATGGAAGGAGAACAAGAGTAATGTGTCAAGTGCCCGAGAAAAAAAAAAGGGGGGGGGGGGAGGTAGCCAGTCAATGAGATGAATGGTGTGACTGATCTTCAGGGTTGAAGTTTCTAGAAAAGCATTCAACAGGACCACCTAGCAAGGACTGGTGTGGCACATCAACGAGCAACCATACAGCATCTGATGATGTTCATAGAACATCTGCATGTTCTATGAACTAACAGATTCGTTACCCCTCTACAACTAACAGATTCGTTTTATCTGTTAGTTGTAGAGGGGTGGGGTGGGGGATTAGTGAACTTCGGTATTTCGAACCCTCAATTTTCATTTCAACCGGAACATCTGACAAATTGAATAAGAGGAAATTTCGGAAAAACGGTTCCAAATTATATGTTATATTATATAAAAACCTGGTATTTAGAATACCCGTTAAAATACGCCCACACAGATCAATTTTCATGTCCATTGGGCTTAACATTCTTTATTAATGAAAAATATCTTGATGTATTTTACTTTGAGTTTCTGCCGAAGCAACTACTCTCTCTCCTGTATTTAGGATAATGCTCTCAATGTTTGTTTTGGAAGACGGGAACCCAACTGCCTGCTAGTTAACTGTATTTTGAAATAAGATATTGTATTTGTAGTTGCTTTCAACCGTTTTCAGGGACACTGTATCTAGCGACCGCGAAATACGATTGCTCTCCTCCTGTCTTCAAAGAGCTTGCATTGAGTATGTGAGTACTTTCAGTGCATCCCTTAAAAACTTTCACTAGGCCCTCTAAGCAAGAGAGCAGGCGGACAAGACGCAGGACATGTTGACGAGACGTATATGCCGTGCATGAAGATATGTCATACAAAAATTTATTTCTTTATCATTGGAATCAAAATGTATTATCCAGGAGAGAAATTAGGGATTATTCAGGAAGCCGTACCTTACTTCCGAAATTGCATTGAAATGTTAATCATCGTATTACAAGTAACTTTATAAGTAAGTGGTTGTACAGTATATGGCGTAACTATCTTGAAGATCCAGGCGAGCTAAAATAAAATATTTTTTGCATTTTTTTATGGATAAAAAATTAATTTATCCATGATTATAAAATGAACCATTTCTTTTTAATGGTACGTGTATGATTCGTATATTATCATCATCACTCCCTCCATGGGATCAACAGACTCATCGTCGGAGGTTCATTCAAACATATTTATCATACTGAATCTTGGAATCCTTAACATTCCCTGCATTAACAACATTCTGTTAATGTGCATTCTCATAACCCTCAAGACAACCACACTCGTACATGATTTTTAGGGATAGACTCTGGTTTTTTCTCCTCTCGCCTTCTAGTCGTTATTTTTTAATCCATTCTGTATTAATCCGATAAAACTCTCTCACTAACTTAAACGTTTCTATTCTATTATTTCATCTCTTATCCACCAAACTACAAATTTGACTTAGTGAAAGTTCTATGTGTATATATATAACTTTCACTGTCATTTTCTCTCTCTCACTCACACGCTATATATATACACATAGTATGTCCCGCGTGCCCTGAGTTTCCTCCCATCACTGCGGGGTGGTGGGGGTTTTCCCCACTGCTTGTTTTACCGTAAAGGTAGTTTTTCGGTTGATTTTGTTCAGCGTGACGTTATAAGCTACCCACCCGGAAGACTTCGACTTTTTTACTCCATATGGACATTCATGCACTTATCCGTCCACGTCATGGAAACCGTATCTTACTTACGGTTTCTTGTACTGTATATTAAATGATAATTAAGTTTCGTGCTGGATTAGATTATGGAAAAAACATTTCCCTTATTTAGTTTAGCAGGAACATAATGAAAAATATGAAGAGCCTAAATGAAGGGAGTAGAAAGAAACACCAGAGGGCTCTACGCTTTAAGTGAGAATAATAAAACGAAGATTTAAAAGGATTTCTCTTTCCCACCGTGAAGCACTTATTACCTTGCGTTAAACAAAGGTTTTTTTTTTTTTTTTTTTTTTTGAGGGGTGTAAGAGGAAAGGCAATGTATTACTGACAAAAATTGTTATCTTCCGTATCCTCTTCTCCAAATTTACTAGTGCACGAATAACAGCGATACTGTTTATTCTTTTTTCAAGTTTTGTATGCACATTATTTCCCGATTATAAAGGATGGATTTTAGTAAAATTGGAAATTTGAGATTCTTACGAAAATTTGTTGATTCATCTCATTTTTACTTTCAATCAGACCATTTAGTCTGGAATTCACAATACCAGATTTCATTAATCATCTAAAATAGTCTGATTATCTACTTAATTTTATCCAACCAAATTTAATATTAATTTTAATATACCATTTTGACAATAAAAATGATCTGATGAAATCTGATTTGTCAAACCATTTTGCATTTAAATTTTTGCGCAACTTTGGAATTAAATTTGCGATAACTCAATTCAGTGGTAAAATCAGTTTTACGTGTCTATAGATATAAGGCCTAAAACGGCTCTATTTTTTTTTTCTTTTTTTTACTTGCTATTTAGTTAATCATGCAAAGAAATGATACAAGTGCATCAAAGGAATAGGCACAGCTCCAGGAACATTTACTTTAAAAACACGATCACAGTGAAACTTTGCTTATTCACACTTAACATTAAGACAATCCACTAATGTTAAGGTTTCGATATTAGCATGCCATTTCCAGATATCGAAGTCGAAAAGTTTTCGCAGAAGCGCACATTAAATTTTTTTTTTTAACTAAAAAAAAAAGGGGGGGGTGAAATTAGGAACAGAACCCAATTATTAACGATGCAGTTTGTGCAGTCATAACCTGGCACAGTAGTTATCATATCCACTCGCAACAACATTAAGTCGTGGATTCTAATCCTATCGTGTGAATGGATGTTTTGCGTTCATCCTCTAGGGCGGACAATACTAAGGCACTCTGCCTGCAATCTCTCTTAGGGGAATTCATATATAAAACAAATTTTACATCGGCTGTGATTACTGAATTGAAAATTTTGTCAGGCTACCTGAATTGTTTTAATCGGATACTTTACAAAGGATAGCTAATATTTGGCAGAACTTTTCTGAACTGCAGTTAATAACTTTAGCCAGATTGCATATGAAATCTGGTATTCAACATGTCCTCTAACATCTGCTCACATCAACTATTTTACTTTTGGTGGAACTATTTTATTGGCAAAATAAGAATAAAAAATTTTCGCGTCGTCTCGATATTCATTAAACTGCTCCATTCTAATAACAAAATGATTACATTACAAACATTATATGTACACAGCATCAATCTTTTATACTGATTGGTGGCTGTGTAATAAGTCACTATTTTACTTTGTACATAGCATATCTTTTTAATAATATTTACTACTTTTCTAAACAATTTATAAATTTTAAAGCAAGGCACTCTGAGCCAGTATTTGGTTAGACTATTTAATTCTCACTCACTCATGAAATTTACCATAAGGGCGTCAATTCCGACAAGGGTAAATATATTTTAACATTATTTAACTATAATTTAAGATGTACTATCAACAATTTGTAAAAAGCTGGTGATAGTGTAAATATCAGCTTAAAAAATTCGTAAGGAAATACATTTACTACAAAGCTTGTTACAGAAGCAAAAAAGTTTTTTCACAAAACAAATTAGAAAAAAAATTGTTCTTAAGTGACCATTGGGTTGTTATTATTGAAAAATATTAACAAATGAGCTTTTCCTTGCATATCTACATAATTAACAATGTACAGGTTTCCACAATTTTACACCCATTCCTGTGGCATACCGAACAAATATTAGGATATTTTGGATCAAAGAATGGCACAATTATATAGAAACCACACAATTAAATCCGCATAACAAAAATGAAAGGATTTTGTTTTTTTAAAAAAAATTCCATTACTACTATTCTGGAGCGACTCCAACGAACCAATCCTTGCAAAGCTCAAGCACATAATACACATGGTCTATTCAACAGCTAGATACGTACTGCAATTAGATGGAAACACAGCGCTGACAAAACAGCGTTTAAATAGTGGCGAAATATGTGCAGCAGGATCACGATAGCACACTGGTGTTCACTTACTATTAAAAGTAATATTACGGTATTTTTGGTGGGTAAGTAATCGTAACTTTTTCAATATTTGTATTAAAAGTATTTAACCGTATATTCGTAAATATATGGTTAAATACTTAAAAGGCAAGTTGTCATTATTCTCGAAAATGTTTACCTTAACTTATATTGAGTTTCCTTAACATGCGACTATGTCAACTTACGCTTCTACATAAATTGCACGGCAATACAACTACAACTACGATATTTTCAAAATCTCCAGGGTAACCTTACCAAGGTCACGAATCTATCTTACCAAGCGTTCACATCTCATATATCAAAAAAAAAGTTTTCACATCCACATTTCAAGTTTTCTGAAATACACTGATAAAAATTCAACATATACTTATTTAAAAACGTTGACAAATAATCGTACATAAAAATATCAGTACAGATAATCAAATTTTACACTAATTTTAATCACTTTATAAGTCAAATGTCTACTTTACAAAGAGATGGTACATAGGTAATCAAGGATTCCAGGATATTATACAGTAAGATTTTAATGAGATAAAACGTTATGTATTGCTACATGACGGCAAATGATTATCTTCTTGAAAATAACACTTTTAAGATTCCAACGTTCGGGTTTAACCACACTGACTTAACATCACATACTCCTTACTTTTCGATTGGCATGTGGCGTCCTTTGAATGGCAACTCTTGAACGGGCAATCAGTATTATGCTTTAAAAAATATAATATAATAAAAAATTGTGCTCATTTCGTATATTGCCATAGTTTCCCGTACATTACAAAGAGATAGTAACAGCTCTTGTAGTACTACTGAATGTTCTACGTCAAAGAGGCGGGAATACGGTTACTGACTCCGTCTACGGAGTAAAACTGTCGTGTCTGCCGTAGTTCCCAGATTTAGCTTATCTGTGCTCTCATTCGCTGTTCACGGCGTCATCATGGGGATTGCCCTACGGGTGCTCGCGCAACCGCCATAGTAAAAATACTTCCTTTCGCCCGTTGGCTCTAAGTCTGGCGCCAGATTTCCAATCATTGCAAAGTAGGAGCATGCTGATCAAGTGCTGTGAAGGAATAATATGCTAAGTGATATGTCAGAATTCCTACCTGAAATAAGAGCCCTTTTCTGATCGTCAATAAGTCGATGCTTGTTACTTAATGTGGGCCCCCCCGCTTCGTTTTCCTTAAGGCTTAGGCCTAATGAGGAGCGACGGTCACTGGCAGGTGGCGCGGGGAAGCGTTAAATGGAGAACTATTGTCGGTCAGGTTTTTGCCGCTAGTTGCTTTTCTTAAGTCTTGCGTCCTTCACTTCAAATATTCGAATCTAACGTATCGTACAATTTCAGAAAACTATTTTGTTACTCACAAAATGCATATCTTCAAAAGAATAATCAAACCGACAGGTTTTCAACCCTTTCAGAGCAATCAAACCTGAAGGTTTACTTCCGTGTCAGCTGACGTAGCGTCACATCACAGACAACCCAAACAATTTTACACAACATGGCGTGCCCTCACCCTCGTCACCCGCATACGCGTGCACGGGGTTTTCAGCAAAAGCAGCACGGGCGCAGTAAACAATTGTTTATTGTAAACATATTCGCTCTCAATGATTGGATGAAGACCGTGATCATATGATAACCCCCCAAGGCTACAAGAAACTCAAGTCGCTCCCAATGAGTGACGGCTAGCTACGGTTGGCATGGCAACGAAGAGCTGAATCTCCTCCTGTTCACTTAGGTGAGGGAGGTGTGCTCGGACGGTATTTGGTGGTAACTGATTAATGACACACGTCACTTTGCTACGGCCTCCCTTGGGTGCATCTTGTGTCTCCGTGTATACCTGTACTGCGTCGTTTCCGTGATTGGTTAAAAAGTGCATAAAAATCGACAAAATACTCTAACATATGCTAATGATATGCATAAAAAGCCAATTTTCATTATTGCTGTGAATGTCACAATGAACTTTGGGCAATCCACTGGTATGGACTACACAAAGCATTTAATTTTTTTTCCCTTTTTTTTCTCAACTCAAATATAATATTGTATTCTAATGAAAGACTCTATAACAAAACCATGACTATTAAAATGCCCAATTTAAAAACACACCACCAATGATAAAATTTATCAACAGCATAAAAACCATTCACTTAATAGCTTGCATCACATGAAAATAAAATGCATGCCAGGTATGTTAACACTATCAGTTTGTATTGGTGACTAGTGATTTATATTATAAAACTGTTCAGAAATTGAGAATCATTTGTTAAAAATAGGGTGTTATTAAAAATAATTTTTTAATACATTTCTCTATAATAAGAGTTCTTGTCAATGAATGCACATTTTAGCTATCAGCTGAATTCAACAGTTAAAATGACTATCCAATTATTATGAAATACTCGAATATAACCTTATGCTGCTATAATATACAAGTTGAAATTTATTTTCTCATATATTTATGTGATGGGAACCATACAATTTTCCAGTTGATAAGTACTGTTTTTCCTCTTAACATAATATACTCTGCACTATGAATAACTGCTTCAAGGAGAAAACCTAACATGGACAACCCTTTCTAAAGATATTCTCTACACATTTAAAATTCCATTATTTTAGTTATGTGGTGAGGATCACTCAGTATATCAAGAATAACTGAATTGTACACACAAACACAATTCAGGAAATATCATGTTTATCATGCCATATGAAAAACGTAAACATTTTATCTAAAAATGTTTAGGCCTTTCATATGGCATATCTAAACTAAACAGATATTTTTATGAAAATGAAAGGGATGTCTTCCATAACAAATACTTCCTGTTTAGCATGTTTGCACTTAAAATCAGATTCCTGAAACTATTATTGTGAGTACCATATTGAAGAGATAATGCACAATAAATTTTACATAACCAGGAAGAATACTAAAAAAAGTCTAGAGAACAACAGGAAAAAAATGCCAAAAAAAAAAAAAAAGAATAAGAGATAACACATGTTATCTCCACAAGTCACAATGTAATTTCACATACTGACTACAAGCATTGTAGTTTTGGTGTTCAAAGATTACTGAAAATGAAGGCAAGTAGATACTGAAAATCATTTAAAAAAAATTTTTTTTACACATTGCTTATTTATTGCTTACTTTTCCTCTCTTATTTTTTTCAACATACAACAAAATGGTCACTTTATATATGTTATTGGACAATAATTCAGTTACTGTCTTTTGAATGATGAATTTTTCTAAATTTTCTTTATATCAAACTGAATTTATTAATTCAATCTAATATCACTGCCTTACATTTAGCCTTCACTTCCAAGAACAACTGTACCTCTAATACCCATTTTCACTGACTTTTTTTTTCTTTTACACACTGTTACCACTAAATAAAGTACAATTTTCTTAAGAAATCCAACATTCAAGAAAAAAAATTCCCTTATACCTTTCTTTTCAGGTACTTGCATATGCATGGCATCTATAGCATCATTTTGAAAACAAAGCATATCTGATTTGTAGAACATACTGTAGACATGTTCGGAAATCACATGATAAAAATAGCAAGAATATAAATCAACTTAGTAAATATTAATCAGGTTACATCATATGTGATGTTTAGCTAGAATTCAATAACTAGCAAAAATACAGTCCATGAACTGCTTTCAATCTCCACTTAAAACTGGCTGCCCTTATCATTCCATAAAGATCAACTCCTTCCTCCTTTTATCCCAATTCCTGGTGTGTATAGAGTGCTATGTTCCTACCAGTTAGCTTGCTATAAACAGAAGATCACCCATCATTTATTTGGAACATAAAAAAATATATCTATAAGCAATGACTAGGTCAGTCAAGTCTAGCAGACCATGCCTTAGACACAACACAGAATCAAATGGAAAAACAACCCCCTCTATGCTCCATCACATTCCCTGGCTATTTTATTACTTCAATAGCCTAAAAGTCTTTAAATTAAAATTGAGACCCAAGTAGTAATTTTCAGCATTGCAAGTTGATGAAGTCACCATTATACTCTTTCAAGATGAAATTTTTTTTCCATGAGTTGCCACGAGACAATTACCACGAGTTGCCTCAGTCCTGAAGATACTTCAGGTGCAAACTTTGTTTGCTTACACTTGGATAAAGGATTAAACTAAATTTATTATATGCTCTTTCAAGTAGCATATTACAGTTTAGGTATTGAGTAGAAATCATGTTAAAGGCTTAATGAAGTGATAACGCACAGAGAAAGAATTAAACCATTGCGTCTAATATTTCATTTTTGTCGGGGAGACATCAGAGTACACAATATAAAATGTTGTTTTATATTGTGTACAATATAGAGGTATCCCTCTGTGACCACTAGTTGGAAGCCTAGGTTGTAAAATAGGATGCCTAAGAATTAATGTTTCCCAAATTTTGGGAAGTTTAACACGTGCATATTTATTTAAATTAGGTTAGGTTTTAAGGACAGTAACTGCAGATTCTAAAAAAGTTTATCTTTTGAACTTGCTGCAGTGGAACATAGCATTGTTTCCATTTGATTCTGTGTTGTGTCCAAGGCATGGTCTGCTAGACCTGACTGAGTAGTCATTATTAATTTAAATAATGTTACGTTGCCGAAATGAAGCCTATTGGCTCTTTATTTAAGTAATAATTACAGTTTTTTTTTAATTTTTTTAAAACATTCTTCCAAGCAGATGGTAGCTAACGTTCTAGTCTTTCCATAACAAACCAAATGAAGGAATACAGAACTCTGTGAGAGAGAGGAAAGGGCTAATCCTTGCAGGAATGGATAAGAGCAGCCCGTTTCAAGTGAAACTTGAAGGCAGTACACAGACTGTATTTTTGACAGTCTGCAACTTGGCAAAAAACATTGTCATCACCAGAGTGGACAAAGGAAATGTTACCATAATCCTCAACATCAGTGCATATAATCACAAAATGGATGTTATGATGAGAGGCCAGTCTATTTATATTCCATTATATTATAATCCCACTAAATCTTAGATTAAGACATTAAAAACTCTTATGAATGATAGTGAATACTACTGATGCCCTCTCTTAGAGATTATCCAAACACTTATCTAAATTTCTTACTCCACTCACTGGTCATACCTTTTATTTTAAAAATTCTATCCAATTTAAAACTTCTTTCAAAAATTTCATCGTAAATAACTCGAATACAACGGCCAGCTTTGACATCACCTCTCTCTCTCTCTGCACCAATATCCCCTTGAATCTTACCTTAACACTTGAAAAAAAAATGTTTCCTTCAGATATATCCTCCTTTATCATCCACTCTGGTTACTTCTCTTGCGACAGCAAAATTTACAAACAAATTTTGAAATGCATGCCCTTGACTCAGCCTGTTCTTTTAACTTGGCCTTTCTCCTCAATAGTCAGCATCCAAGAATCCATTATACTATGGAAAAAGACAAGGTGTCTAAGAAAAGACTTTCAACTGTTAGTTGCAAGTCTTTTCTAGACACCTCAGAAATATACCTTCCTAATGGTAACCTTTCTCTTACAGTATGCAGAAAACCTACTCACACGGGCAGATATATTTACAAATTTTCTTATCACCCTTTATGAAGTTAATGGTACAGTATTATTAAAACTTTGACCAACAGAACCATCAATCAGTTCCCATGAAGCATTTCTTACAACTGAACTTAACTACAGCAATCCCTTGACTAATGCGCCTAATCGTTCTTTAAAACAGACGCATTAATCGAAAATGCACTAATCGAATATAATAACCTATGGGAAAATGTATAATTCGTTCCTCAGATTTCTTTTTTGACCCTTAATTTTTTTGTAAAAGAATTAGGGTATGTCTCAGGGCCTAGTTAAAGGAAAACTATGAAGCTAAAAGACAATAAAACATATTCAGAATATAAATTTATTATTCTGCTTCTTAACAAAGAATTGAGCTAACGTAGTTTGGCAGGCATTCTGTTTCTTTTTTTCATACAACTGACAGTATGGCCCTATTGCCTCTTCTATTACTTCTGCAAATTTTACTGCTTCTCTCTTCATCAGGGTCAGCCACTAAGTATTGCTGCTTAAAAACTTCGATTGTACGAAAACTATTTTCAAATTGTTTCTGTGAAACCTCTTTGGGCTTGTCAGTGATTACATTTTCTTTATATTCTTCAGGATCTTCTCACTGTGCATCTAAATTTAGCAGGTCAGAATCACTCAACTTCTCAGAATGAGATTTAATCAACTTATATTCATTTGAAAAGCCTCTAAAATCATTTGCACAACGTGGAAGAATGTGCAAATGACTTTGCGACTTTATAACCAGGCTGAGAGTTTTCTGATTTGGTTAAAAAAGTCTTGGAAGCATTTGCTTCCAAAAAAAAAAGGCCGGTTTCATCGACATTAAGATGGCAACAATAGTTCACTTCTTACACAATTTTCTTCAAAATCTCTGGATATCTCCTTATCTGCAATTGCAGCTTCGCCTGTGATTAGAACATTATGTAGGCTATTTCTCTTTTTGAAATGCTCAAATCACCCAGCACTAACGTGGAATTCTTCTTTTCCATCATTGATAGCCCTTTCTTTCCAGGTTACAAAGAGACAATGCTTTTGATTTAATAAGGCCAGTGTTTAGCGGGATCCGTTTTTGGATACAATCTTCGATCCATGTAAAAACGAGTCTCTCTAATTCAACCATTATAATACTTGGATTTCAAGTGCATGCATGATAAACTTGAAGCAGCCTTACCTTTCTCTTTGTATTCAGCAATTGATTCACCCATTTTTGTGTTCTTGTGCTATCTTTACTCTGGACTCGCCTTGTTCTTTTTGTTTATTATTTTAAGTTTTTCTTCCTATCAGATTACTTTTCGAAACATTTTCACAATTCTATTTTTTGCTCACTAATTCTTTTACTCATGATTAAAGGTTAGGAAAATAATTTAAAATAAAAAAGTAAGGAAAACAATTGCAATAGATATCATCATCAAATTCCTGCCATGTACCCTCAAGGGCTGTACAGGATATGATAATACTACATTAAAAATTTACAAAATTACTAACTTCCTATCTACAATTTTCCTCCAAATCAGTCTGTTACTTGTCAAGACTCGAACATTATTAGATCTTATATTTCTATCGTCTAAGGCACTTTGTACAGTATCAATCCACCTATATCTTGGTCTTCCTCTGGTTCATTTTCCTGCCAACCTGGCAGAGAACACTTGTTTTGCTAATCTTTCATTGCCCATTCTATTTCAGTGACCATACCACTTGAGACTAGCTCTGTTAATGCATTCCTGGATGCTGACATTGTCAAGTTCTTTCCTAATATTCTCGTTTTTAATATGATATTGTCATTAATGCCATCTGTTAGCGGCTCTAACCTTTCTCAGGACTCTCATATCTGCAGTCCCTAGTCTCTGATGCAGCTCTGATCCATAAGTTAAAACTGGTTTGAACACTGTCTTGTATATAGCTAATTTAGTGTTCCGACTAATTTCTCTCTTATTCCATATGAATTTATTCAATTCACTTCCTACCATACCAGCTTTGTGATTCTGTTGTCTATTTCTATATTTAATTTACCATCTTCACTAAAAATCGTGCCTAAGTAACTGAAATGTTTTACTTGTTTTCTACAGGTTCTCCGTTCACAATGCAGTTGACATTTTCAATGATTCTGCCTATTTTCATTGTCTTTGTCTTTTTATTGCTAACCTTCATACCATATCTATTACAACAGTTATTCAATTTAGTCAGGGAATCTTGCAGACTTGTAGCAGATTTATTAGAAGTATAACATCATCTGCATAAAGCAAAGAGCTGACATTAACATCACCAATTTTTATATCATGTTTAATATCACTTTCCTTCATAATGTGATCCATAAATATAATAAATAACATAGGAGATAATGTACATCCTTGTCTCATACCAGATTTAATATTAAACTATCTTCCTATACTTCCTTCAATTCTAACTGCTGACTTACAACTCAAATAAAGACTAAGTATTGCTTGATATAATGTCCCATTGACACCATATAACTGTAGCGTATTGAATAGCTTCTCTTGGTACCTTGTCATATGCCTTTTCCAGATCGACAAAACTTAAATAGATAATGAATAACAGAGGGAATAATGTACATCCTTGTCTCACCCCAGATTTAACATTAAACCACCTTCCTGTACTTCAATTCTAACTGCTGACTTACAACTCAAATAAAGACTAAGTATTGCTTGATATAATGCCCCATTGATACCATATATCTGTAGCGTATTGAATAGCTTCTCTCTTGGCACCTTGTCATATGCCTTTTCCAGATCGACAAAACTTAAATACAGATCTTTGTTATATTCCAATGCTTTCTCAACTATTTGTTGTAAAGTGAAGATCTGATCCTGACAGCCTCTATTTGGCCTGAATCCAGCTTGTTCTTCACCCAGCTTTTCTTCCACAATTCTTCCCAATCGTTTCTCAAGTATACTGCCAGGAACACTCAGTAGGGAAATACCTTTGTAATTCTCACATTCAGTTTTATTTCCCTTTTTTATATATGGGTACTATGAGAGCTCTACTCCAATTATCAGGAATTCGTCCCTCTGTCCATGCTTTCTGAACTATGCAGTGCAGCCACTGTAAGATTTTTATACCACCATACTTCAGCATTTCTGGTCGAATATCATCTACTCCTGCTGCCTTTCCACATTTCAAACCTTTGATGGCTTTTTCTACTTCTAGTATGGATATGTATTCCTGACTGTATGCCTGTTGAGTGTTTTTTTACCACTGTGCTATCACTGCTTGTTTCATTTAGCAATTTTTCGAATTACTCCATACTTCAAGGAAATCTTTTTCTCCTGTTTTCATGTCACCTTTATCATCTCTAACTTCTTTTACGGCACTCTTTCCTCCATTTCTGAGCTTCTTCAACAACCTTCAGAATATCTTACCACCTTCTTGATATTTATTTTCTATGTTCTTGCCAAAGGTCCTCCCATGACTTTTGTTTAGCTAGTTTTACATTTGTGTCTGTATTCTCTAAGAGCACAAGCTGACTTATTTGCCAGGAACTTTTGATATGCTTTCTTATTTTCCTTCACTGTCTCTTTAACTTCCTGTGTCCACCATGGAGTTCTGAACTTTCTATCCTTGCAGATAACCTCACCATATGCCTCTCTGGCAGAATCAATCAGGGTTTGCTTCAAGGTTTGCCACTGAATCTCCAAGGTTTGGTTCATGTTCTCAAATTCTTTCATTTTTTCTTCAATAATCTTTGTGTATTTTAGTCCACAGTTCACATCTGAGAGCTGCTCAACTTTTATTCGCTTTAAAACTTTCTTACATGTTATTCTTTTCAATATGAAATTCAATTTTATCCTGCTCAAGACTAAATGGTGATCACTTCCAATTTCAAATCCTCTGTACACTCCGGTGTCCTGCACCAGGGAGAAAACATCACTATCAACAATAACATAGTCAATGAGACTTTTCTTATTCCTAGCCTCTTCTCTCCATGTGAATTTGTGCACATTTTTATGTTGGAACATGGTGTTAGTAATAACCAGTCCATGTCCTGAGCAGTCCAACAGATATTTGCCATTATTATTCGCTTTGCTCTTTTCTCCAAATTTTCCCAAAATATTTTTGTATCTCTCACAATCATTGCCTCAGTTGCTTTCTCTAAAGCATGAAACAATTCCTCCACTTCTACTCAGTAGAACCTTCTGTGGGACCATAGGCACAAATAAGTCTCATTGTCCAGTTCCCCATTCTCATATTTGCCCACATCACTCTACTTGAGACTGCCTGCCATTCAAGAAGATTAGCCTCGTATTTAGTGTTGAATATTATGGGTACTCCTTTTCCTTGATTGTCATTGCCTGAATATAACATTTTGTATTTATTGCTCAGAAAGATCTCACCAGTTTTGGTCTTTTTTGTTTCAGTCACCCCTATTATGTCGATTTGGTACTTATCTAATTCCTCAGCTAACTCCATTTCTTTGCCATTCAGGCTACTTATGTCAATAGTACCGATCTTTAACTCTGGTGATGTTGAGTTAGGGTGTGTTTTCAGATTTTCAGTAGCTGACTTTTCGCTGTTCACCCTGGTTCCCTGGCGAAAACAATGGGGGCTTTGTTTAACCAGCTGGCATGAAATTTTGTCATGTTGTACCATCATTTTGTATTTTGGTTTAGGCCAATAAGAATACAATTTGATTGGCTAAATCCCAAATTGCCAGCCCATCCTCGTTAGTTCAATATCCAGGTAGATACCCAACAGGGTGCACCACAAGAAGGTGAGGATTCGACATTAGGTCAGAAGCTCTGGTCAGTTCTCCACATTCCTTTAAAGGCTATGTGGAGGTCTCCTCTCAGTTATATAGTTTTGACCCTTAAGCACCCCCCCCCCCTTTGCACAAGATATGATCAGCAAAATGCTATGTAAAGCAGACGATATAAATTTTGGCGGTAGATTTGGAACATAGTGTACATGGAAATAGTGTAGTATGCCATTAAAAAATAACTTTGTAAAATGTTTCAAATCGGTAACGAAATTATTTCATCCTGGTGAGTGATTTTTTAAAATAGTTAACCATAAAAAATGCACAGATCAAAAATTTTTAAAATCTGTAACATTTATTTTTAAGATGTATATAAGAGTACTAATTGAATTTTAGAGGCGTACTAATCGAATTTGGGTATCGAAAAAAAAATGCCGCACTAATCAGGGTGCATTAATCGAGGGATTGCTGTATATATACCATCCCTTCCTATCTAATGGCTACAACTCCTACGGAATCAACTACAAAATACATAATCCTTTTCCCATTTCTTAACCCTATCTTCAAGACTATAGTAATGCTATCTGATGTGCATCAGAAAAAATTAGCCAGAATATTAAAAAAATACAATTTGTGCACTGCCATTAAAGTCTCACTTGAAACTAGCTGCCATTATCCATTCTCCTAAGGACCAACTGAGAGAGGAAAGAGTTCTCAGAAGAACATAAAAACACATCTGGCTGACAATAGAAAAAAACATTGTCACACATAGAATGGGGAAAAAAAACACCTCAGCAATCTAAAAGGTGAGACTTTATTTTTGAATCTGTGGCTGTCCTTAAAAACCAACCTAATATTAGTTAATATGAATGTGTTAAACATTCCAAAATTTGAGAAACATTAATTCTTAGGTTTCCCAATTTACAACCTAGGCTTCTGACTAGTGCTTCCAGAGGGTAGTTTTCCTAGTTAGAACTACACTTGTGTCCATTAACTTTCACTTTGCTTATGTGCATATGTGTTACAATTTTATATTGTAATTTCTGATATATTATAGTCCAATTTATTTTGCTTCAGTGACTGAAGCAAAATATTGGAAACATCAATGGTTTATTTTAATTCTTTCCTTGTGCTGTTTTCACTCCATTAAGCCTTAACATAAACTCTTTGAAGGTCAGGCTATACTTTGAATGCAATAAATAAAGACTACTTCCTAAACTATCAAGGTATGAAATTATCTTGAGAATGTTACCAGATGAATTTATTGTATGAATATACAGAAACTAAATGCAGAAAATATAAAGCTCTAAGTCAACAAACAGGATCATCTCACCAAGGTAAATACAGATGCTATTAAGTTTGGCAGGTGAACTTACCATTGCAGTGCATACAGTGATTCTATTGCTGTACTTTGTGAGTGATGTCACTTTTGAAAATGCTATTAGTATAAATTCTAGCATTTTTAATTGGAGTGTAAGTAATATAGATTGACTTTTTTTTTTTTTTTTTTTGTAGTTTAATTTCTGAATATCTCCATAATAAAGTTTTGATATATCTGGTACATTTTGACTTTATTTAGTTAAAAGGGAACAACAATTCCTACGTGAACATTGTGTGAAATCCAATTGTTGATGTGGTTGGTTGAGTGGATAGCATCTCTGCTCTCCAACCATCAGGCCATGTGCTTAAATTCATCTGTATCAAGAATGTTTGTGAAAGCCTTTAGTAGGACAGGGTTCCTGGATTATCTAACCCTTATTCCACACATGTATGAAAAATGTGTCATAGGTTTTATACTTTTGATAGGTGGGATCGTCAAAACAGTGAAGACAGGGAATTGTTATTCATAATCAGTGCTTTACATAGCAGTGCTATCAATGTACAATCAACTTTCATCAAAAATTCTAATTAGGCAGGAAACACTAATTTTTTTAACACACACACACATTTAAGCATAGAATATATATCATTATAAAAATCACTAGTTTTTTTTTTAAAAATACCTTCTAATTATGCATCTTTCACTAAGCTGCGATGCATTTATTGGATATTGATTTTAAGAAGTGATAACCTGGGTGTCTCTTCTTAAAGTAATTGTATGGATATGTATAGTGTTCGAATTATTGCAGGGCATGATGCTTATTATTCTTCTTTTTTGAAAGAAACACTCTTAAAGGCTCCTCCCCCAAAAAATTCAATACAGATGATAATGTCTTTTACTATTGCACAACCTTGCATTACAGAATTAAGAACAAAAAAAAAAAAAAAAAAAAAAAAAACTAAACCATCATTAAAATACATATTATAAACAATAATAAGCAAGTTTTCTATTGCTGTTAAATGAATTCATCTATTTTTTCCCATTACCACAGTAATTAAGACTATGAAGTAATTAATGTTTAAAAGAACATTAATGTACATCATATAATTATCAAAATTCATTTAAAAGTGTCTAAGTTATAGAATGATGATTCTTAGTCAAAGGGTTTAATTTTTTTTTTCTCAATTGAACAGATTTTCAACTATTCAATGCAGATGATAAAAACGTCTTTTAATACTACACAATCTTGATAATTATGCCAAGTGCTTGCAAAAAACCTACATCCTTAAAAATACATAATATTAAAAGTTATGCTTCTTTTCTATTGCTGTAAATGTTTTGAGGTTACCATAATAACAAAGACTGTATGTAAAGGCAGAGTATTGTGTCTAAATTCTTTAATTTGAAAAACTCTGCTACCTCATAATATCAATTTCATAATATTTTGAAAATATCGAGGAAGTTGTAATAAGGAAAGTAAACAAGCTTTTTGCTTAGAGAATGGAATGCATTGTCTGAGAGTATAGAAACAAAAAATGGGTTTCAGATGCAGTTTGATGAGAAGTGTGTTTGAAAATGAGGACCTCCACCCAAGATGAATCTTTTAACTTCATGGAGATCTGGAGGATAATAATAACACAAATGGGTTAGCATTACTGGAACAGCATTATACAACTATACATTCAGTTAACTGCACTGTCAGTTATCTAATCAGCCAATCTATTATTATTACATGACACCTCCATGGACTCTTGAAGGAAGGGAATTCTATTCTACTATACCACTCACCATCTCCACACAATGGCATATGCTGCCCACTACCAATAGTGTTTGTCTGCAAATTGCATGTTCTCCTAGATGATTTCCCTATATGGGGAATTAAAAACCCAAGTTTCAAGATAAAAAAACCCTGGTATCAATGCATGAGATCGGCTAAGTTGGAAAAGTCCATATAAAGATTCCTCTCATCATCTATTTTCAAACACAATTGAAAAATCGAGAGAGAAATTATTGTATATTGTATAATAGTAATCAAAAATCAGCATATTTACGTGTAGCATATTACTGATTTAAATTTATAGATGCAACTGTATGTTAGAAAACAACTACAGCGTTCTCACACATTACAATATGTGTGAGACCATCGTACAAAAGGAGTCAAGCTACTGTGTAATAAGGGATGGCTAATGTTAATTAATAATAAATAAGTTTTAATTTGTAGACGTTTTTTATTAACTAGATGTATTTTTTGACATTTCACTGGCTATATGGTTGACAGCATCTTCAGGAAGTTATTTAACATTAGTAAAAACTGATAAAAAACTAAACATTTTCCTAAACAATGTACAGACTGTACATAATGTGCCTAATGATACATGTAATTAAACTATCATCCCAGATGATTTATAGAAAATCATCCATTTAATATCATATATCAATATGACATGATATAATCCCAGTCTTTTCAATTTATAGAAATAGTGAATGTTGAGAAATGTTTAGCTTTTTTGTTAGTATTTTCACTTATATTAAATAATCACCTGAAGATACTGTCAGCCACATGGACAGCATAACATGTAAAAGAAATACATCTAATGTTAATAAAAGCATCTGCAAGTAAAAAACTTATTTATTATTCATGTAAATCTACTTGTAGTGAATTTCCTAAAAATAACTAATGTTGTTTATCACTAGTAACTAGAAAATACTGGAGGGGGCAGATACTTATACATGTATCTTCTTCTTCCTAACATGGATTTTAGGATAGGTAGCCTGTTCTGGTCTCATGCCTTTTCTCTTTCTTGGTCTTCCAATTCTTCTTTTTCCACTTATTTTATATCTGTATATGTAGTCTGCTGTTGTCCATTCGATTTAAAGGTTTTATCCAATTTTGTTTATACTGTCTTATGTAGAATGTTTATGGGAAATTAAATGTAATTAATTGGTTTTATATTCAGGGACTCATACATGTCTATATGATGCAAAAATGAAATATAGGATGAATAAAATAAATGTATTTTGTGTATTTTAATGTAATGTATTTATCCTCTAATGCATTTTTATTCTTCAAAGGAAGTAGGCCAATTCCTTGTTCTAAATAACTTTTTTCTGAATCCATGCCTGTAAATTGGTAAACAGCTAGTTTTCATCCCTAGTCATTACTAGCAATTGAATTCAGGGCTCCTGATAATTTCAAAGGGTAATGCAGGCAACCACAAGCAATTTGCCATTTTTTTATGCTAAACCTAAAACAGTGCAAATTCAATGGTCAATTTTTCTACATTGATGGGTTAAAAATTTGCAACTCATTAAAATCAACTTAACTGTGCCAGACCCACACTAATTTGGGCAGGATAGGAAAAAAAAAAAAAAAAAAAAAAAAAAAAGCTTATATTATGGAAGCAGAATCATTACTACAAGGCTACACTGACACCATTAAAAGATCATCATCATCATCATCATCAAATTCCTGCCATGTACCCTCAAGGGGTGTACAGGATATGACAGTACTACATGAAAAAATTACATCATTACTAACTTCCTATCTACAATTTTCCTCCAAATCAGTCTGTTACTTGTCAAGACTCCAACATTATCAGATCTTATATTTCTATCGTCTAAGGCACTTTGTACCGTATCAATCCACCTATATCTTGGTCTTCCTCTGGGTCGTTTTCCTGCCAACCTGGCAGAGAACACTTGTTTTGCTAATCTTTCGTCTCCCATTCTATTTAAGTGACCATACCATCTGAGATTAGCTCTGCTAATGCATTCCTGGATGCTGACAATGTCAAGTTCTTTCCTAATATCCTCATTTTTAATATGATATTGCCATTGATGCCATCTGTTCACGCCTCTAATCTTTCTCAGGACTCTCATATCTGCGGTCTCTAGTCTTTGGTCAAGTGTTTTACTTCTGACCCAGCTCTCAGATCCATAAGTTAAAATTGGTTTGAACACAGTCTTGTATACAGCTAATTTAGTGTTCCGACTAATTTCTTTCTTATTCCATATGAATTTATTCAATTGACTTCCCACGATACCAGCTTTGCTGATTCTGTTGTCTATTTCTATATTTAGTTTACCATCTTCAGTAAAAATTGTGCCTAAGTAGCTGAAATGTTTTACTTGTTCCACAGGTTCTCCATTCACAACACAGTTGACATTTTCAATGATTCTGCCTATTTTCATTGTCTTTGTCTTTTTATTGCTGACCTTCATACCATATCTATTACAACAGCTATTCAATTTAGTCAGAGAATCTTGCAGACTTGTAGCGGATTTATTTAGAAGTATAACATCATCCGCATAAAGCAAAGAGCTGACATTAACATCTCCAATTTTGATATCAGGTTTAATACCACATTCCTTCATAATGTGATCCATATAGATAATGAATAACAGAGGGGATAATGTACATCCTTGTCTCACACCAGATTTAACATTAAACCATCTTCCTGTACTTCCTTCAATTCTAACTGCTGACTCACAACTCAAATAAAGACTAAGTATTGCTTGATATAATGCCCCATTGACACCATATAACTGCAGCGTATTGAATAGCTTCTCTCTTGGCACCTTGTCATATGCCTTTTCCAAATCGACAAAACTTAAATACAGATCTTTGTTATATTCCCATGCTTTCTCGACTATTTGTCGTAAAGTGAAGATCTGATCCTGACAGCCTCTATTTGGCCTGAATCCAGCTTGTTCTTCACCAAGCTTTTCTTCCACAATTCTTCTCAACCGTTTCTCAAGTATACTTGCATAGATCTTGCCAGGAACACTCAGTAGGGAAATACCTCTGTAATTCTCACATTCAGTTTTATTTCCCTTTTTATATATGGGTACTATGAGAGCTCTACTCCAATCATCGGGAATTCGTCCCTCTGTCCAGGCTTTCTGAACTATGCAGTGCAGCCACTGTAAGACTCTTATACCACCATACTTCAGCATTTCTGGTCGAATATCATCTACTCCTGCTGCCTTTCCACATTTCAAGCCTTTGATGGCTTTTTCTACTTCAAGTATGGATATGTATTCCTGACTGCATGCCTGGTCAATGTTTTTTATCACTGTGCTGTCATCACTGCTTGTTTCATTTAGCAGTTTTTCAAAGTAATTACTCCATACTTCAAGGATATCTTTTTCTCCTGTTTTCATTTCACCTTTATCATCTCTAATTCCTTTTACAGCACTCTTTCCTCCATTCCTAAGCTTCTTCAACAACCTCCAGAATATTTTGCCACCTTCTTGATATTTATTTTCTATATTCTTGCCAAAGTCCTCCCATGACTTTTGTTTAGCTAGTTTTACACACTGTTTAGCTTTCTTACATTTGTCTCTGTATTCTGTAAGAGTAAAAGCTGACTTATTTGCCAGGAACTTTTGATATGCTTTCTTCTTTTCCTTCACTGCCTCTTTAACTTCCTGTGTCCACCAGGGAGTTCTGATTTTTTTATCTTTGCACACAACGTCACCACATGCCTCTCTGGCAGAATCAATCAATGTTTCCTTCAGAGTTTGCCACTGAATCTCCAAGGTTTGATTCCTGTTCTCAAACTCTTTCATTTTCTTTTCAATAATATTTCTGTATTTTAGTCTACAGTTTACATCTGAGAGCTGCTCAACTTTTATTCGCTTTAAAACTTTCTTACATGTTATTCTTTTCAATATGAAATTCAATTTTATCCTGCTCAAGACTAAATAGTGATCACTTCCAATTTCAAATCCTCTGTACACTCTGGTGTCCTGCACCAGGGAGAAAACATCACTATCAACAATAACATAGTCAATGAGACTTTTCTTATTCCTAGCCTCTTCTCTCCATGTGAATTTGTGCACATTTTTATGTTGGAACATGGTGTTAGTAATAACCAGTCCATGTCCTGAGCAGAAATCCAACAGATATTTGCCATTATTATTAGCTTTGCTCTTTTCTCCAAATTTTCCCAAAATATTTTTGTATGTCTCACAATCATTTCCTACTCTACTATTTAGATCCCCAACAAGGACCAACATTTCCTTTTTCATTGTGTCAGTTGCTTTTTCTAAAGCGTCAAAAAATTCCTCCACTTCTACCTTAGTAGAACCTTCTGTGGGACCATAGGCACAAATAAGTCTCATTGTCCAGTTCCCCATTCTCATATTTGCCCACATTACTCTACTTGAGACTGACTGCCATTCAAGAAGATTAGCCTCGTATTTTGTGTTGAATACTATGGCTACTCCTTCTTGTCCTTGATTGTCATTGCCTGAATATAACATTTTGTATTTATTGCTCAGAAAGATCTCACCAGTTTTTGTCTTTTTTGTTTCAGTCATCCCTATTATGTCGATCTGGTACTTATATAATTCCTCAGCTAGCTCCATTTCTTTGCCATTCAGGCTTCTTATGTTGATAGTACTGATCTTTAACTCTGGTGATGTTGAGTTGGGATGTGTTTTCAGATTTGTTCCAGTAGCTGACTTTTTGCTGTTCGTCCTGGTTCCCTGACGAAAACAGCGAGGGCCTTGTTTAACCGGGTGAAGCCCCAGCCGGCATGAAATTTTATCATGTTGTACCATCATTTTTTATTTTGGTTTAACCAATAAGATACAATTTGGTCAGCTAAATCCCAATTTGCCAGCTCATCCTCATTCGTTCAGTATCCAAGTAGATACCCAACAGGGTGCACCACAAGAAGGTGAGGATTGGACATTAGGTCAGAAGCCCTGGTCGGTTCTCCACATTCCTTTAAAGGCGATGTGGAGATCTCCTCTCAGTTATACAGCTTTGACCCTTAAGCACCCCGACAAATTATCTTCTTGTGTTAATTCTATAGCCAAGTGTATGGTCATGAAAAAACTTCTCGTGAAAACTTTGTTTGCTTACACTTGGATATAGGAAACAAGAATATCCTTTCTTGTCTGTCAAAATTTATTTAAACAATGTCTTGTATACTGGTACTTTGGTGTTTTGGATAATTGCTCTCTAATTTCATATAAACTTATTAAGTTGACTCCCTATCAAGCCTGGTTTGTTTATGATATGGTCTATTTCCAATCTCTCTCTCTCTTTATATTCTTCCTATTTTTGTAGTTTTAGTCTCTTTAATGCTGATTTTCATACCATATTTGTTACAGCAATTATTCAATTTAAGGAATTCCAGATACTGGACTTATTTAAAAGTATAAAATCGTCTACATAAAACAGAGTGCTTAGATTATTATTATTATTATTATTATTATTTTGACACCTCCAGGGAGTCCAAAGACTCATCGAGGGAGAGTGTGTCGACAGCATCGAACGATTGGTCCCCTTCCAACTACCAACCGCGCTCAAACTTACTTAACTGAGCTATTAGTAGCAGAGGCTCTACCAATCGACCAACCTTCGCCGGCATTAGCAATTCCATTTCTGATATTAAGCTTAATGTCACTTTCTTTCTCATCTGATATGGATGCTTACACATTGATTATCACTCAAGTTGATGTTTACTAGAATAAACACATATCTCTAGATAAATGCTAAATTTATTTAATTATCACAGCAACATTTTGCCTTGGTCATCAAAGCATCTTTATGGGCACAAAAAACACTGACCATCTGCATGCAGGCACACTGGCAAGGAAGCTAACACAGACTAAGTGTTAATGGCAGGATCCTACAGTCCTAACTGGTGCCTCTCTAATGGTGCAATGATGGAAACTTGCTGAAGGTCTCATGGTGACAGTCTCCCAGATCTCTGGCAAAGTGAGGCAGTCAAATATGTTAAGATTTTGTGTATGTTGCAATGCTGAGGTAGATTCTAGATACTCTCTCGGATTTATATCTGTTCCTGTATAAGAGATATCTTTTTTTCCCCACTGAATCTAGTGATCTGTATCCATGGTGTGATCTTCTCAAAATGGCTGTCGTGAAGGTAATGGACATAACTTTATTTTCCTGCATATTTTTTCTTTTCATTACAATATTCATTTTTTTTTTTATCCTCATCAAAACAAAATGGTGATCACCTCCTACTTCAAACCATCACATATCTATTCTTATATCCTAAACTAGTGCAAAGCTGTCACTCTCAATATTAATGTAATCAATAAGACTTTTTTTTTTATTCCTTATGTTATCTCTGTGAATTTGTGCACATCTTTATGCTGGAACATGGTGTTAGTAATGACTAATCCATGTCTGACTTTCCTCCCCCCCTCTAATGACAGCTGTTCTCTCTCTCTCTCTCTCTAATGGTTTGAAAAATTCTTCTCTCTCTCTACTAGAACTGTCTGTTTCTCACTTTCAAGTTTCCTGTTTTGAATTTGTTCATATCGCTATTTGAAAGTGCCTATTATTCAATAAGTTTATTTTCATTTCTCTGATCACTTTTTTTTTTTGCCTGATTGAAAATCTTCTAGTTATTATTTAGCAGTATCTCACCTGTTTCAGTCTTCTCTATCTTTTGTGGAGTGTATAATGAAATGCTAAAATATGTAGGTAAAAATTGACAATACATAAGTTTAAACTAATCTTACAGACAGATTGTCATGAAGAAAGGATGAACATTACTATACCAATATTTAGAAAAAGAAGAAACCTAAACCAAAAATTAGATGCATAAATTCACAATGTGTATTGCTTTAAAAATATGCATGTAAATTTTGAAGAAGAATTGATGGCAAACATGGATTCAGTAAGGGTGTAGTGATGATATTAGAATATACAATGGAATTAAAATCCCTAGGAATAACAATTAATAGCAAATATATAACACAGCCAAGAATAGCAATAACAAAATAATCGTAATAATAATAAATAACATAGACAGAAGTAAAAAGAATAATCTCTAAAAGATTATCAGGATGTTTAAATTCAACAGTATGAAAATTTAAAGTTTAACAAAAGAAATAAAAAAATATAAGGATTAATAAATCAGCAGTTCAACAAATAGCAACATACATGTGAAACAAGAATAGAAAACATCAAGAATATGGTGATCTCTCAATTATCTGACCTTCGAAAGAACAAGCCTTCAATTAACTGACTCTTGAAAGGGTTATTGTCAAATTGACTTCTGGTACAGCACCATGTAATTGTACCTTCGGTTATCCAACTGATAAACTGTGGTTGGATAATTGAGGGATTACTGTACAAACCTGTGAAATGAAAATATTAAAAAAAAAAAGTTAATAAAACAAAATTTGACAATAAGTAAAATAAAACATCAATTATGGCCAATAAACAAATGGATAAATAAAACAAGATTGGAATGGAGCATATAAAGAGAAGAGAATTTAAAAAGAATAGCAAAATGACTGGGAAATTGGAAACCAAATACAGAAACATTAATTAGAAAACCAAAACAGGTGGATTATTTAGATGAAATATTATAACCATGAGTTTAAGCTTAAAGCAAAGAGAAGAAGAAGAGCCAGCCTGTTTGTAAATTAATGTTCTCTGAGCAAATCACTCAATGATTCAAGCTTTATATATGATGTATGTATCTGTGAGATTTACATGTCTGTAATGCATAATATACAAAACTGAAATGAGAGAAACTATAACAATAGCGACTTTTAAACCTGGTACTACAATGAGTCACTGACTAATCTTTATTACTAGAATCATCACAGCTGCAATTTGAGCTGCTCTATTTATAAAGTTAAATATTATTGATCTGCTACTTTTATTAGTGAAGTGGATAAGAGGGCAGTTGGAGAGATACCAGACAATGATCTGAGAGGAGATATTCGCTTGCCAGAATGTAAAATTGGGTAGAGCAATAGCCAATAAATATGACGTTAAAATTTCAGGATGATCAAACAGACTTGCAGTCTGTGTGAGGGAGAGCAGATATGTTTAATGTGGCAATGTGTAAGGTGATGCATTTTGGGGTGAAAAAATTACCAGCTTTGTACCACTGATGGAAATGTATCAAAAAAGCAGATAGGGAGTTGAAGTTTAGAGGGCATATTGCAAAAGTGGATAAAACAGCTCAACGGATTACTTGGTTACTGAAGAACATCCTGATAAGCAGGTTATTATATCTTTTTATAAGGCCTTGATAAGACCCCATCTTGACTTGCAAAGATTTGGTCATCTGGGTTTCTTGAGGATGAGGAGGAAAGGATCCAAAAGCAAGTGACTAAGATGGTGGACAGGTCTATGAAATGCACCTTATGAGGATAAGTTGAAGATTATTTGTGGGTTACTGAAATTGGTTGATATGTTGAAAAAGGGTGTTATGATTGAGATATATAAATTAGAAAGGTTTTTACAGGTTTTTACAAGATTAATTTGAAAGAAAATTTTTAGAACAGGTGGTAGGAAAACTAAGAGTCATCCTTAGAAACTGAGCAAAAGTTTGAAGACTAGATTTTTTGCTTGCTGAGTAGTGAATGAGTTGACATGACTGCACATGAGTTCAAAGCATAATATGATGGATATTGTGCAAATATTGGACAGTGCTTGGCATAATGTATAGAAAGCACATTAAATTCAATTAATGAATTTAATGTGCTTTCTTCTTCTGACACCTCTACAGGTCACATTGTTTAACTGATTTTGAACCACATTTGGAATAGGTGTTCTGACAATTCAGCCCAATCAGATTAAAGTGTGTATAAGGTGTGCAGGGGAGGGGGGGGGGAATTGTCAAAGGATCACTTTCTCCAAGTTGCATCATTCAATGAAAATTTTAATGAAATTCAGCCTAACTAAATAAAGGAAAGAGGAGGAGCAGTTTCAGGGGTTGCTAAACCTCAGGCTTGTACAAATTACACTGTTCAATTGTTTTTGACCAAATTTGCTATATGGTTGTTTCTTACATTGCTTAATGTCTTTCATTTCATTAGAATTAGATATCAAAAATGGAGGACAGCATCATAAGAAAAGGAGAAGAAAGTAAAATGCCACATACACCACTACAAGTGTTGCCATTCCCATTACTGAACTGCCTTACATACTCATCTAAAAATTACTACATGTCATAGAAAACATCTCATATGTAAAAAAAAAGTAAGCCTAGTATTTAAATATGAATTAGGTTTGCTGCAAATTAGAAGTGGCTACTTCTAAAATTTGAGTATCATAAACAGTACCACTAATTATTAAAACTCTTTATACTTGGCTCTTTGTTTGCATATCAAATATTTTCTTAAGAGAACTGGAGATGTGACGTTAACTAGAATGAGACACAACCCAAAGGAGCATGTTTATAAAAAAAATATTCCTGTTAGGAATGATTACTTCTAATACCCATGAAATAGAAATAAAATCATGCTTAGGATTTGGTTAATAAAGAAATGCCTTCAGATTCTTTGAATAATTTCTATCTCACTGTATATTAAGCTTTATTATGTTCTTAAAGCAGAAAGATAAGAATATGTAGTTGATCTTGTCACAAGCATCAGTGGATTTGATGAGTTGGAAAGAGGTGGGGAAGGGAAATATTTGCCAGCCTCCTCCCTGCAACCCAATTCTACAGTCTGCTAATCTACTTGCAGAAGTTGATTCATATGAGGTAGTCGGCTTTGAGCATGTCACTGCAATGCCTATAATATATGACAGTAATAGTCCATGAGTCTACTATTGGTGGTTTACAAAGTGTTTAAAAAAGTCTTGGCTCATAGGCTTTGTATGACTCTAGACCTAGCGCAACCAAAAGACTAGGCAGGCTTTTGAAGTGACTTTAGTACAACAGACCATATTCAAGTTGTTCAACAGATTATTGAATGGTGTAATAAATGCCAATTATTATTATGTCTTGGTTTTATTTATTATGAGAAAGCCTTTGATTCAGTAAAAATTTGTGCAACACTTAAAGCATTACAAAACCAACAAGTGGAAGAGCCATATGTCAGGACCATCAAATCAGCATACACCAATGCCACAGCAGCAATTCATTTCAATGGAAACATCTCTACTGTGGAAATACAGAGAGGTATAAGACAGGGTGACACAGTATCTCCAAAATTATTCACAGCATGCCTAGAAGAAATATTCAAACTTCTTGATTGGGAAGAGAAAGGTCTGAAGATAAATGGAAGCTATTTAAGCCATTTACGCTTTGCAGATGACACAGTTATCTTTATTCAACTGTGCATGAATTACAGACTCATATCCATGAACTCCAAATTGCTAGCAAAACAGCTGGCCTAAAGATAAACCTAAAGAAGACCCAAGCTATGTTCAATAGCTATATCCAACTAGAAATAATAAAAATTAATAATGATGAAATTAAACAAGTAGATCATTACATATACTTAGGACAATAGATATCAATGGAGGCAAAATATCATGGATGAAATTAAAAGACGCATGATGCTTGGGTGGAAAGCATTTGGAAAATTACATTCAATATTCAAAAGCCAACTACCATTATGCCTGCAAAGAAAAGTTTTTAACCAATGTATTCTTATTATATTGGCATATGGCTGTGAAACATGGACACTAAAGGCAAAGGAAATTCAAAAATTAAGAACAACACAATTTAAAATGGAAAGAAGTATGCTTGGTATCACAAGACAGGATCACAAAAGGAATACATGGATAAGAAATCAAACCAAAATCTCTGACATCATAGGAAAAGTGAAACATCTGAAGTGGCAATGGGCTGGACATATTGCTCGAAGACAAGATCAACAATGGACAAAAGAAGTACTGAATTAGATTCCATGTGAGGAAAAATAACCACGACACCGACCTAAATCATGGTGGATTGATGATATAATCAGATTTGCAGGAGTGACATGGGAAAGGAGAGCCATGGACAGACAGTTGGGGTAATCTTGGAAAGGTCTTCATCCAGAAGTGGATTGATAATGTCTGATGATGATGATTACAGTAATATTGTCTTCTTCTTCTTCTTCTTCCTCCTAACATGGAATATAGGCCATGTGGCCTGTTCCGGTCTCATGTCATCTCTTTCTTGGTTCCGATTCTTCTTTTTCCACTTATTTTGTATCTGTATAATATATATATATATATATATATATATTTTTTTTTTTTAATATGGTTTTTCTGTACTCATGATAGTACTAGTGCAGTTGAGATCAGTGCTGTAATTGGTGTAAAGCACCACTTGAATTCTGATTTATTGCTTATATTGCAGATATTTAGTTATCTTTCACATATTAGAGTGACTATCTCAGTTAATATGACAATTTTTGTTGATTACAGCATTAATGTTTGATTAGTCAAAGGAATATTATCTCTTTAAGTACATCACATGATGTACATAAATGTGCACATATACATGCACATCACAGTGTATAAATTTCACAGGTGTATTCAGGGAAATACACACACACACACAGAGCACAGACACAGTAATATGTAATTGTATGTATACTGGGTTTTAGGACATAGTTAATAAATAAACTGTCTTGAAACTAAAGAAATCTGCCTCTACTCTTTTTTTTTTATTATATTTAACAGTAACCACATTTTAAATGAAAACTATTTAGATAAACTAATAACTTTGTAAATCAGAGTACAATTGTTATCACTTCATTTCAATAACGGAAGCATCAAAATGGCATGAATGATGCAAGTTGAAATACATTTCACTGGAATTTGAATTAAGCAAGCAAATCATGGTAGTGAAATATATACAGCACAGTCCTGAATTGGGGGGAAAAAATTGTTTAATTTGCAAATTGCAAATAAGAAGAGGAGAAAAAATCAATCACTATGACTGGCATCATGAAAAAGTTTGGAGAATCTGAAGTGATCATTGCTCTTGATATCTCAAAGGCATTTGATTTGGTTTGGGTGCAAAAGTCTATTAAGTAGGATCCTATTATATGGTCGTTTTTTTAACTTCTGCAATATGGTTGCCAACTGCACATTATACGTGATGAGGAAATGGATTTTTATCCACAAATTTTGAAACTAATGCTAGTATTCTATTCATTCACCTGCTCTCTTTTATATATATCAATGACATTCTCTAGATTACTGCAAATCCAACGCATAGTTTTGCTAATATGGTACACTGCATTTCTCTTTGTCATTTGACATACCTTGACGAGCAGAGACAAGCAAGTTATTGTACTTCTGTACTGAGCCTTGATAAGATCTCATCTCGACTACTGTGCCCAGATTAGGTCACCTCGGTTCCTTCTTGATGGGGAGGATCCAGAGGCGAGTGACTAAGATGATAGCAGGTCTATTGAATGAATCATATGAGAACAGGTTGAAGATTTGTGGGTTGCAGAAACTAGTTGATAGGTGGAAAAGGGGAGATATGATTGAGACATTCAAATTGCTAAAGGGATTCTATAGGATTAATTCAGAGGATATTTTTGAGATCAGGACTGGTGGTGGAAGAACTAGGGGACACCTATGGAAGCTGGGCAAGAGTGTAGTTAGCAGGGGTGTTAGAGTTGGGTTCTTTACTTTTAGAGTGGTAAATGAGTGGAATAAGCTGCCAGAGTCTGTTGTGGGTGCTATGACAGTGAGCGAGTTCAAGGCAAGGTATGATAGATATCGTGAGAATGTCGTATAGTTGTGTGGACATGATGTTTAGGGCCTCCCTCGATGAGTCTAAGGACTCCCTGGAGTCGCCCGAAATAAAAATAATAATAATAATAATAATAATAATTTGACAAGTGTTGTACTACATAAATTATCAAAACTTCCAGAATATCAACTTCTACAATCCTAAATTCTGATCTCCAAACTATTCTTCAATAGGGTCTGATAACTGTGTTAATTTCAATGCTAGTAAAACTAAATCCTGTTTATTTTCTCTCAGAAAATAAACAGGATTTAGGAAACAGAAAGATTCCTTTTTATTTCTACTCTTACCTTTGATACCACATAAATCTGTGGATGAGATTCCTTCCCTTGGCATTATTTTAACCTCTGATCTCTCTTTGCATGAACATATAACAAATATCACCTTCTCGGGATACAAAACTTTAGGTTTTTCTCTCTTTGCTCAAGGTGATACCTCTGAAAAGCTATTAATCCTATACAAATCACATATCCATTCATCCACTGAATACTGTTTTCACATTCGAGATGATGTCCGTAAGAGTTCCCTAAAAATACTTGACTTGGTGGAGAAGAGAGCAATCGAGATAATTAATAACCAGTCTCTCACTATTTTACTTTCTTGTTAGGCTTAATGGAAAACAAACAGCACAGAGAAACAAAATGCAAGTTTATTGGATCCTATATTTCATCTGTCACAGAGATATTGTCAGGGTTACAATATTAAAATTGTAAAAGCACACACACAAAAAAAACCTGCTCAAAACAATAAATGAAAAAAAATTTTGATTAAAAGTCTCAAGTCCTATGAGGGTACCTTCTATGGGTGCTGTTGGCTAGACGTAGCTTCTGGGTGGGAGGCCTAGAAATTAAAATTTCTCACTTGGGAAGACAACACAACCATATTTATTAAGATTAGGATACATTAAAAATGATGCAAGCAATTTTAATTTTCTGTTGTTGCTTGCATTCTCTACAAGTATTTCCATGGGCATCAGAGCTGACACTGATAATTCCCCTGCTCTTTTTTAAATCTGTTAAAACATCTGTAGCAGTTATTCAATATTCCTTCACAGTTCAATCTCACTGAACAAATTTTTCTTCCTCTTCATTTATTCTTTATGCTTCTGTTTTTAAGAACAGTCTTCTCTTATGTATTTACTGAATAGTATAGGCTACAGGCCTTCAAATCATGTTAGCAAGTCTCTTCTTTTTCTTAATCTTGTTACAAATCGGATGGTTCTAATGCTATAGAACAACCTCATATAGATTGGATTATCATAAAAAAATCCATATTAAAAATGGCACAATGGTACAAAAATGATGTACAATACAATTTTTGCATATACATATTTCAGTGTTAATAAAATTTCCAAATTATTCAAAACACTACATACAGGAAAACTTACTTCTGAAAGGATTAGGGAGTACAACAGCTGACATGCATATAATGTAATAATAAAATTCATATGAGAACTGTACTTACCTAGAAATAGTGTTTATTCTCTATAATACAGGGATGCTGCAGCAGTCTTAAGGTATAACACATAAGAACCATGAATGGAACCAGGATGTAATAGGACAGAATATGAGACTGAAAATGAAGCAAGAATTGCACCTGACACTTTTTTTATATTTCAAAGGGAGGGAACAAAGAAACAAGATACAGAAAACATTCACATAGAACAATCTCTCTTTCTCTCTCCCTTTTCTTAACATCCTTCATTGGTTCTTTTGCAAACACATCAGCATCTATAACTACAGCTTTCACTGTATGTATCCTTCATAAATTAAGCTGTTAATGGGAAATGTGAATGTCACCTGGGTAAATAGATTGGGTGAGATACATCATTGTGGTTCATGTTAGAGATGAATGTGCTACTGAAAACCAAAATGAATTAGACAAGAAAAAAGTGTCTGTTGAACTGGGTATGGGATCTTAATTATCATATTAGACAATGGTACTATACAAAGCTATTATGATGGGAGAATAACTATATGCAGAAATATAAAATATTTATTTTTCTTTTTGTGGAAAATGTTTAATTTGTGGTCGATCTAGGATTTCTATCAATCTGAAATTTGGATGCTGTTTAATTTGAAGTTAATGTTTATTTATAGTTACTAGTGAAGGCATTATTACATTCTTTAACCTAGAAGAGACATCTTATTTTCATTGATGCGTAAGTTAATTTGCAACCAGAATCACAATGTGGAGTGCAGTAAACAGCAAATAAATAAATAAATAAAAAAGATGAAGGTATGAAAAAATTTTCTAATTTTTCTTAAGGCAAAAGGTATTTTTTAAGCATTACTTTAGCATCATCAAAAAAAACTTCCAACATCTTTCTCTCTAATCCAGAGTAATTTAATAATAAGGTGAGACATCTTTTGGCAACTCATATAGGTAAATATGACTTCTCCATTACTTCCACCTTAGTATCACCACCTCTGGGGTCTGGCTCCCATTGACGAGACCTCAATAAAGGTCGAACCAGGTCTGGGTAGTGGCCCTTCCCTTAATGCATAGCATTATACATGTCTGCAAGGAGATGTGCTTTGCATTATGGGAATAAGACAAGTGATGAGAGCTTGGTCAGCCTTTACCATGAGTTGCCTCAGTCCTGAAGATACTTCAAGCGCAAACTTTGTTTGCTTACACTTGGATAAAGGATTAAACTAAATTCATTATAGTCTAACCAAGTGAAAAAAAAAACTTCCAACAACATATGAAAAAGTTTCAAGCATATGAGCATGGAAATCACAATCAACATACATATCTCATTTAAAAAATACAGAAAAGAATAAGAAAGCTAAACTAAGCTATGCATGAATGTATATAGTTAGGGGAAAAGTTATAGGAAGATCCTGAAAAGAATGCAGAGAAGAAATGTGATAAAATGTTCTAGAGGGTATTAAAAAATTGGAAAAATAATAAGCATAGCAAAGATGATACAATATAAAAACTAAAGTTGAGCACATACAAAATATTTTGAACCAATGATGGCATCTAATTTGGCAATGTATTTATATCTTGCTTGATATAATACATTTAGAAGAAACTGAATACAAATTCTCATTTCAATATCAAGCTAAACTTACTGAAAGGTTGCTTTATTTTTATACAACTGAAGTTCTGATACTGCAGCAGCAGCACGTATTTGGTAGCTTAGAAGTTAGCCTGCCTTTTCAACTCATTATCTTTAGTATCAAAAAGATGTGATTCCCAAATGGAGTCTGCATATTGTCTTTTATCAGAGTATATTTTGGTTTTAAATTAAAGATGCCAAGAAATTATATTCTTGATTTAATCCTTTATCCAACTGTAAACAAACAAAGTTTGTGCATGAAGTATCTTCCCGACTGGGCTATTTGTATACAGAGGCTAATGACTTCGCATAAATTTCCTTAGTATCCTATAATGCAAAGCACCTCCTTCCCCTTTCAGATGTTTATAATGCAAAGAATTATGGGAAGGACCACTATCCAGACCAGTTTCAACCTGTATTTGGGTATGTTTAAGTGAAGGAATACCTGTTCAAAAACTCTAAGTAATCTGCAGGATCACTCTTAAACTTGCTGAGTGATCCTGAAGGATCATTACTCATTATGCAGTGCCTCCACCTCAGTGACAGGCAAAAATCCACCAAATAGAACCTCTATATTCCCCAGGAAATAAGCAAACCCAATGATGAGCATTAATAAATGTCATCAGTAGGAGCCAGACCCAGGAAAGGTACCAAGACTGAAGTAATACAAGTAGTGAAAAGGTGTAACAGCTTATTATTAAAATACTCTGGATTAGAAATAAATGTTTATAAAGTTTTTTCACTTGGTTATACTATTAATTAAAAATGCCAAGAAATTATATTCTTGGTTTAATCCTTTATCCAAGTGTAAACATTGCACTTCCTGTGCAGTGTTTGAACAGGAAGTATCTTTTTTCTGGGTCTGGCTCCTGCTGGTGAGACTTCAATGAAGATCGAAACCGGTCCAGGTAGTAGTCCTTCCCATAATGCATTGCATTAAACACATCTGCAAGGGTGTTGTGTGCTTTGCATTATGGAATACTAAGACAACTGATGTTAAGTCATTAGCCTCTATATACAAGAAACTCAGTCGTGAAGATACTTCACGTGCAAACATTGTTTGCTTACACTTGGATAAAGGATTAAACCAAGAATATAGTTTCTTGGCATCTTTAATTTATGGTATAACCAAGTGAAAAAACTTTCAACATATTTTGGTTTAGCTAACTAGACAGGAGTTTTGGCAATAAAATAGGAGAAAATATAATAAAATAGGAGAAAATATCCAGAATGTGCAGTGAATATTAGCATTATTTTCAGGGCTGACATCACAAAACTCATTTGCAGGAAGTCAGATGCTACAGACCAGAATACCTGATCTTAAAAACAATTACTACTCACTCCAGAAATGCACCCAACTCACCATGTAAAAACCTAAGGTTTCTTTCCCACATGGTTGAGTAGAGTATGTTATTTTGCCAATCTACAAAAAAACAATCATAAATGAATTTCCTACCAAGTGTGTCCCAGAAAACATTTATGCGGGCATGCTGAAAGAGAGAGACAAGTAGACAGGATTCAGGCCAAATGGTCTTATAAGGTGACTGAGAAATATCACAGGAAAGATGTTTATAATCTGTGGTGAACATGAACTCTGTACACAGAGTAATTTACAGTTTTCTGCAGCCATAACTACAGGATGTATAAGAAGATGGTTTAATAGTGAATCTGGATTAAGATAGTTTTACATTATTTCCAATCCTCTTTCTGACCTATACCATCTATATTATTAATGAAATCAATACTAAAAACTTGATATAACAAAAAAAGTTAATTAACCAGCTGCAGCATATACATCATATGTGCTAAAAATATGTATACATTACGACATGGCTAGCTGGGTGGTTAAACTAAATTCTCAACATGTAAGACGTTGAAGGAACATCTTGCATGTTGAGACATAAGCCAAGAACTGTTATTCTTCTTTGATCCAGGCAAGGCTGATACAACAAAGTACATGATCTCAGTATGTTTATAAATAGAACAACATTAATCACATGGAAAAGCTAATTTTCATATGATCTTGACACTTAAACATTTAATTTTTCCATGTTGTTTTATATTGCAATTTTGCAATGTTTTGTGACACACACATGCACAAATTCCAATTTCATGGAATATAAGACCATGGAAGGTGATCCATCACAATGAAAGTTCAGTAAACAGTAACTGTTTTCACAGCAGCAAAAGTTCAAACCACTCAGATGACAGGCACATATTCATCTATGTGTAATTTGAATATGAAATTATATAGAATCAAGAGAAATCATCCAAATAAGTATTATTTGTACACAAATTAGTACGAATTTAGTAGAATTTGTACAGAACAGTTTAAACTCTGTAATATATAGATTTCATTGAAGAAAATTAACAAGATGAGCAAATAACTTCTGGCATTATCAATATTCAGGAAGACTGTATAAACAGAGCTAAGTCTGAAGTCATACAGGCCATTAAGCAAAATCTCTCCCTCCAAGATTATAAAAAAGCAGAAATATAAGAAATTATTCCCTAAACGTAATGGCTAGATTTAATCATTTAATACAGATGAACTGACTGATGCAATTAGGACTGTTTGAATACCTTAAAAAACAAAAGTAATTATAAATTAGATGAATTTATAATTACTTTTGTTTTTGGAAAGAAAAATGTTTAGAGCACACTAGCATTAAAACTACTGTTAAATGTCATATTATTCTATATGCTCTTTAAGGGCAGATTTCCAGCAATTATGATATGAAAATTTAAACCTTGTCTATGGCAAACAGAATCATAATGTTACTGTGGTTCTTATTTAACTGTTAATGTATTAAGACTAGCAGCATAATATACTCAGTATATTGTAAAGTAATTCTTTTGTCAGAAACTCAATAGTTAAATAACCCTTAGTGTTAAGTTAAAAACATAAAATTAAATCAGTTTTGAATGATTTTGACTACGATCATTTTCTACAAAAGCTAATCTTAAACATTCTTACTGATTGATTACAATATTTTTAATTAACTTGTTTATAAAGTGACCAGCATATATTTTTTCATATCAGTCAACTAATACATACTATGGTAATAAATTAAGCTATCATTATTAAGACATTATGGTTCTGTCATTTCTCCCCTTCTCTAGTTTCAGGGAATTTAAAATTATTTTAGCTAAAATCATTAGTAAAAGCAATTAGCTAATCAGATTTTTTTAAAAAAAAAAAAAGATTCATAAACACAGTTATCAATATATACATAGACTTAAGATTAAATCATTTCTTATTTCTAATAGAGCACACAAAAAATATTCTGAATTATAACTAAAAGTAATGTAAAATTCATTGAATGATTTTTTAGTGTTTGTGTAATTCAAAATATCACTAAAATAACTATTGATATTTAATTATCAGTTCCTCATAAAATTTAAAAATTGCAAGTGGTAAAAGAAAAATAGTTACATATTATTAAAAAGAAAATATGAAATTAGAAACAATAAAAGATAAAATAACTGAGCTGTCAGCACTGCACTAAACTGCAGAGGACAACTTTAATAAATACTATCATAGTTTAAAGTTCTATGTGGGCTAAATCTATTACCAGCTTGTTCCAAAATAAACCTGGCTAATTGCCAAGTCAAAATGACCTTGTTAAACTGACTGCATTAGTTTTTTTCCTTTTTGTCCAGTGTTTAGTGGTATTCTCCTATCTAATTTTGAGACTGTTTCTAGTTATAAGATTCTTATATAACTTATTATAATTCTCATGCTTTTGATAATTTAGTTTTTAACTTAATTCTCAGTTACCATTGATACATATAAACTGAAGTGTTACAAAAAAGTACTGAGGATGGGAAGAGAATCTCTCTCTCTCCCCCCCCCCCCCTTCCTGATGGGTGGAGGAGAACATACCTGTGATGAGATTCACATTAACAAATAGCTATTATAAATTTTAATTTGCGAGAACTTGAAGTTGATAAAACAAATAACTACTTTCAGAAATAATGTTTTTGTATTATTATGTGACACCTTCAGGGAGTCCAAAGACTCATCGAGGGAGAGTGTGCCAACAGCATCGAACAGTTGATCCCTTCCAACTACTAACCACATTCAAACTTGCTTAACTTTTTGCATGAGCCATTTAGTAGCAGAGGTTCTACCAATCGACCAACCTTCGCTGGCAAAAATATTAAAAATATTTTTCAGTACTGAAATAAGAATAAATGAAGGCACAAAATTTTTTTCTTCTAAAAATCCTTTTATCTTTTCCATAAAAAGTGGAGTTGGTGCCATTCTCAGTCAATTTTTAGATTTTATGGGTTGTGTACTGTCATGGTAATGTCATTTTCTGATAATATATCCCCAAATGCAAGAAATTGAAAACAGAAGAGGGGGGGGGTTTCTAATTTCTTAAGACAAATCACTTTCTGGCATACATACTTGATTATTCCTTTAACAATTTCAGCCACTTTTTTTTGTTTTTTAAATATCTGAAGATACTAGTTAGCACTAGAGAAATATAAATTTTAATAGTTTATACTAAATTCATATCTGGATTTATAAAATTTGTTATAACCTCAGTCAACCTGAAAATAAATTATACTTTTCTACTCCTATATTCTTCCTTTCAAAAAACATATCACTGAAATGCTACTTTATCAACGTTTGATAATGGAAGGCAGATCACAGGATGGCAATATAGGTCAGATCTTATCCATTGCTTGGAAATGTCAAATACAAAGCAAAAATCTCTCCAAATGATTCTTGATATATACCCAGAAGTGGGTGACATAGCAAAGAGAGCTGCTGTAGGTCTTGACAGCAGAAACCATACCAGTGGTTAGTGATTAACTGAAGGATCTTTAGGTGATGAAGTTGACAATATAATAAGATAGTAATATTATAAGAGAGCACTAAGATGAGAGTAAGAGTTTGACAGCAGACATTTTCTTCCCCTCTTTTTTTTGGAATGGACTGAATGTGGTCTGCCTTGTTGTGGGATAGATGCCAGCTCAATATAACAGTATGTAGAGATAATCTAAGGACAGGTGTAAATTCTGAAACACACCTTTCAAGTGTGATGGGGGAGGGTTCGGTATCTAAGTTGTTCAAAATAATAATACAAAAGGATAATCAGTAACAATGATCTATACTTAATAATAATTATTGTTTGGTTTATAGGTAACTCTTATGTCTCATGAAAATCACAAGACATTACATGTATCACATGTCTATTTAATGGGATAGTTGTGCCTGATGGTTTGCAATAAGCCATGTCATATAAACTGAAATTATTAAAATTTTATCTTTAGGCCTTTGTGTTCTGATATCTTTTCCTACTGACAGTTATTTGACACCTCCCACACACAATATATCAGGTCATCCTAAAAGTAATGTGTTTTTAGCATTAAGTTTTGAAAGTATATAAAAGATAAATAACTTGCTAATTTAATCAAGTATGTTTTATCCATTTGAAAATCAATAATGCTCTTCCAACGTTGTGAAAGTTTCATAAGTTTCAGGATGTTTGGAGGCAAAGAAGTCACATAGGCCCAATTTCAGTACCTCTAATGTATCATATTATTTTTCATTAATGAAATGTCACAAACTTCGAAATAAGTGATAATCTGAAGGTGCAAGATCAGGAGAATACAGAGGATGTAGAAGCTTTTCCCAGCCGAGTTCCTCAATCTTGGTACAGGTGATTCTTGCACTATGAGGGCATGCGTTATCATGGTGAAAAACAACACCCTTTCGAATGACCAGAGAACACCTGTTTTCTTTCAGTCGATTGAGTCAGCTGTGATTGTTTGGTTTTGTGGTAAGAGTTCAAAGTGTATAATACCAGCCATATCCCACCAAATGCTTAACAAAACCTTATGAGGGTGACGGTTTTGTTCTGGCTGAGGTTTAGCTTGTTTCCCCTGAATGAACCCACTGCCTTCAGCACTTAACATTCTTATAAAGTATCCACTTTTCATCACCAGTGATTATACAGCTCAAAAAAAAAAAAAAAAAAAAAAAAAAAAAAAAAAAAAAAAAAAAACAGATTGAACCTCTCGAGAATGAAGAGCAGTGCAGATGTTGATGTGTTCTCTTTGATTGTTGTTCGTCAGTTCGAGAAGAACCCACTTGCTGAGCTTGGATACTATTCCAAGTTCTTGCAAATGGCAATGGATGGTCAATGACAATGAATTAAGATCTTTCTTAATTCATTGTCATTGTCATTTCTTGCATTAGCAGCTTCCAGCATATTTATTTTCGAGAAAGACAAGGGCGTCCAGAACGAGTAGAGTCTTTTAAGCTAAAGTTCCTGAGCAAAATTTCTGGAACTATCACTGACACTTTCACACATTCAGAACAATATCACCATACACTTTTTGCACATTTTTTACAGTATTAGCAGCATTGTTGCCTTTTTTGAACTCATAAAGCACAATGTGCCTAACATACTCTTCAGTGACCTCCACAGTAATAAATGGTTATTTAAACAACTATGTATGATGTTCTTGCAAGGTGGAACTCCTTAGAATCAGGCTGCCTCAGCTTAGTGGTACTTATAAATCTTTAAAAATTTGTGTTTAGACAAGCTGAGACATGTCTGAACAAGTACAGTATAAAAAACGACATTACTTTTGGGATGATCTGATATATTGACCCATCTTTCAAGTTGATTGACCTTGGTGAATCCATGTGCTAAGCCTCATTTAAATATTTTTATTTCTTTTATATGAGTAATTATCCCCCCCCCCAAAAAAAAATCTTATTAAATAGAATACTAACTTAAAGAGAACATTCAAAATATTACAAATGTGCATTTAAGTATCAAGTTTTAGTAAATGATTTGAACAATTTCAGCAGTACGTAGATTTCAGCAACTTTTGGTTTTTGAAATCAGAAATTTAACTAGAAAGTGTAATTGTCAAGTTTATAACTGCAAAATCTCATGGCAACAAAATTTTTTTTAAGTCCAAAAATTTAGTGGTTTCTAGAAGCAGCTTAAAAATTGCATATGCACTTGAGAGTGAATATGCAATTATGTGTGTGTGTGTTTTTAATTATAGAATTTTTCTAACTAGCCTTTGATAAGAATGGGGAAGCAACTATTGCAGGGCTTATAAAAATGATAAAATTTTGAGATAAATAAATAGATAAAACAGATAAGATAAATTCACATAAAATTTAGGGCCCAAATACTGTGCTCCTTCAATTTTATGTTCTCTGATTATTAGAAAATTGCCACAAGAAAGGATGTTCAGCTTCATGAAAATATAAAAATCTGATTAAAAAAAAACAACAACTATATAAAGTCAAACCATCATATGAATAAATTTATATGGAATAAGAGAGAAATTAGTCAAAACACTAAACTGCATACAAGAGAATATTCAATGCAATTTTAACTTAACTGATCTGAGTGCTCTCAGAAAAATGAGCAATGTGAACAGATGGCATCAATAGCAGAACCATATTAAAAATGAGAATATTACAAAAGAACCTGGTCACTTAAAAAAAATGGGAGTGGAGCTGTTAGCAAAACAAGCTCCCTCCCCCCTTCCAGAATACAGGAAAAAGACCCAGAGGAAGACAATCATCTCATCTAATAAGGCCGAATTATTCAAGCCTAGATAGGTGACAGGCAAAACAGGCAAACTGGTCCCATGAACACACACACACACAGCTACAGTCAAAAAATAAACTATGGCAAGGAAGGCAAAATCACCTTGCTAATAATAATTTCTCTAGTATGTTAGCATAGGTGACAAAATAATTTGGAGAAAAATTATCAACTGGAAGTTTGTAATAATATAAACTTATGATGTAGTACTATCATAATACCCTGTTAACGATCCCCACTCGAGGGTATATGTCAAGATTTGAAGAGAATGATAATTCTGTTGCTTATGGTATAATTCTCTTGGCAGAAGATCTAAAATTAAAATTCTCATTAGTTTGAAGAGAAAAGTTTTTGACTAGTGTGTCTTACATGTAATTATATATGACAGTGAAATCTGGAATTTAATTCAAGATATGGTTTACAAATTGAAAGTTACCCAGAGAAAAATGAGAAAGAATATGCTCAGTGTAACACTTAGAGATGGAATACCTTTCCATTTGTTAAGATTGAGAACAGGTGTACAGGAAGATATCTGACATTATTAGCTAAATTATGCATTGAAAATGCATAATGTAGCTGATGGGCTGGACGCACTGCAAGATATAACATACAAGATGGCCTAAATTATTAACATATTGGCATATAGGAATGGTAGCAGGCAAAGAGGAAGACTAAGAAAGACATGGCAAGATGAAATTGTTAGAAGGAATACAATGGATGAGAAAAGCTGAAAACAGAATAGAATGGATAAAATTGGGAGAGACCTTCACCCAGCAGTGGACTCAATTATGACATCTTTCAATGAAACTTTTTAATGAATCCTAGAATATGTTGATTTTTTCTATATTTGTATGAATTGCTACTTTTCTTCAGACATCCTACACAATCCCATTTCGAAAACGGATGAGTCGTTCCCCAACCCCACCACAAATGCTTTTCACTTAAAATCTATAACCCCCAGTGCTAGAAGGATTACGCACTGCACTGTGTGATATCAAGAACCAAAACAGTGCTTTTAAGATTTCCACAGTATACTGAATAGCATGAAAATATCTGACATATAATTAATTTTCAATTTTAGGATCTTTTAAACTTTGCTCAGTGATCCAGAACTGAAATACGAGGCATGTCCAGAAAGTAAAGCCCGGTCAAGAATTAAAAAAACAAAACTGGTAGAAAAGAAAAAAATTTTATTATATGCTAAAATACCTATGTACAGTCATACCCTGAAGTTACACGGTAGGTGGGACCTACAAAAAGCGCATAAGTCGAATTTGCGTAACTCGGGGTATAATTTTGCATGTAATTTATATATATATATATACACAAACATACAAAATATTAGTTAATTGGGACCAAAGGTTTTTACAAAAACACCTATTTTTTTTAAGAAATATAATCATAATTGTAGTTTTTCGTACATAAAAAAAAGAAAGTTATTTCGATGTCGATGATTTCATAAAATCTAATAGATTCGTCTGATGGCATAATGTCTTTTTCTTGTCACGCAAAATCTCTTCATAGCAAGCTAATGATTTTTTTATTCCTTGCCTTGTGGCTGCAATTCGTTCCTTGTTAGAATCTATGTCCTCCAAAACCTGTAAACCTTTCTTTTATGATTGTTCTTACTGTGGATTCCTGTAGATTGAACTTCTTTGCTAGCTCACAAATTTTCATTCTGCCTTCAAAATCCTTAATAATGATGAGTTCTGTTTCCAAAGTCAATGTTTTTCTTTTCTTGCTAGCTGTAGAAGAATCGGACTTGCTTCTTTTAGATGACATTATTATTTTTTATGTGATAAAATTTGTATCAAGAACATAACATTAAACAATCGCAAGGTTTGTAGACTATAAAATCGTGTATGAATGGAGAATGTGAAACACGTCAGTGCTTGTTCACAGCACGTGCGACACTGGCGAATGTGGCCAGCACCTGAAAGATACAACTAGTGGTGAGGCGTGAAGAGGGATGGAAATACGTACATATAAGAAACCGTGTAACTCTGGATTCGCGTAAGTCAAGGTATGTCTGTATATACTTTCTTTTTCCAAATAGTTGCCATCAACAATTAACATCCAGGCATTTTTGGTATTGTGGCATCAGCTTGTTCATACTACATAAAAAGTCTGCAGCCAGTGAGTTCAACCACTAAGTCACACAGTTCCTCATCTTCTTCAAAGTGTTGAGATGAGAGCCACAGCTTGATATGCAATATCATATCAAGCTGTGGTAGGCATGAGATCAGAGCTGTAGGGTGGATGGTCTTAAAGTTTTCCATCCAAACATCTGAATTTGCTGAATTGCTTGTTTGAATTTCTTCAGAGTTTCACAATATGCATTAACATTAATTATTGTTCCTCACTGAAGAAAATTGACAAGCAAGATCCCTTTTCAATCCCGAAGACAGTGGCCTCCTTTTTTTGACCAATGGTGTCTATCTGAATTTTTTTTGCCTTTGGAAATGACGAATGGCACCACTGCAATGATTGTTGTTCTGACTCAACACTTATGTGCGAAATCTACATTTCGTCACCAGTCACGATACAAGAAAAATATTCATCTCTTTCATTTTCATAATGCTCCAAAAATTTGAGCTGATTCCACTTGTTGCTTTATGCATATCAGTCAGCATTTTTGGACGCATCTGGCACAAAATTTCTCATACCCCTGCTTTTCTCTCTCAGTTTCATGAATGACTGAGTGTGTGAAACTTCCAGGAATTCATAAGAAAGTTCCATAATTGTGAAATTATGATTCTCTCAAATTTTCGTGTTCGCTTTTTCCACCAAATTGTCTGTCACCACACTTGGCTGACCACTGCACTCTTCATTGTGAACATTGTTGTGCCTTTCTTTAAACAAATAACATTGCCTAAACTTGCTGTCACTCATTATGTTAGTTCCATAAACCTTACACAGTCAACGGTCAATTTCTGCAGCACTATTGTTTTCTGTCAACAGAAAACGGTATCACACCATGAACCTCACAACTAGCAGGACTTTTTATCACAGCACTCAATATAAATTATTCGTAGAAGACAACAAATGATAATGCAGCAGAAGTAACATGGTCAACAGCTAACTAATGAGTCACTCTATATTACAAAGTATGTGCGACCCCCCTCCCATATCTAATTCGGAGGTAAACTGTTTTCCTGATGTTCTGGATGTTCATTGTATATATCAAAGATGAAAGGGAAATGGGGTAGGGGAGAGCCTAACTTTTAACTTTCCTGTTATAGTATTGTATCATAGTACAGTATAACTTGTATAATGCATTTCATGAAACAAAATTGGTATGCTAATAACCAATAATCATTCTTGTTTTAATCCCTTACCCAAGCATAAACAAACAAAGAGTGCATGCAAAGTGTCTTCACAAGTAGTCTACCTGTATTTATAGAGGGCTGCTGACTTCACATCAGTTGGCTCTATATCTCATGATGTAAAGTGCAAAGAAACCATCAATTCAGACTCTTGAAGACAAAGAGCTTTAATTTATTTTCTTTGATGTCAACACTGTTCTTGATATAAGAGGTGGTTTTACCAGGGAAGTTTAACACAAGACTTGAGAGTTTTGCTCTGCTCATGAACATATCACTTTTCAAGAAACTATACCTTTTAGAAGGAGGACATTGTCCTACTAAAATGACCTGATGACATTGTTACATTATTTAAGATTACCATCAATGATGGATACTTTACTTGCCAAAATAAACTGTTTAAGCAAATCAAAAGTACCATGATGGGAAGTCCTATATCACCTGCTTTCAATGATCTTTACAAGCACTTAGAAGACTGAATTTTTAACACCATTTCTCCTTGAGAAGTATCTGGCAATGTTTTGCTGACAATATCTTTAAAATATGGTCCCGGTCTGAAACAGAACTACTTCACTTTGTGGACAAAAGCCCTTATTCACATTAAGTTCACTATTGAGTGTGAATGTAACAACAGTCTTCCTTTTCTGGATGCTCTAACACTTCGTAATTCTACTTTACTGGTAATACTGAATTTTCTGTTTACAGGAAGTCATTCTCATGCACCAAACACACATAATTTGTTTTTCTGACTCTCTTCTATTAGAAGAATTAAATAAAATAAAACTCACTCTATCACCTAATGGATATAACAAAACTGTGATACAGAAAATAATCAATGATTATCATCCCTCTGCCAGACAATCTGATGTTAAAAGGATCTACATTCTCTACCTTAAAGGGACTTCTGAACAAACAGCAAGAATTCATTACAAATATAATGTACACCACCTTCAAACCAATCTGGAAGTTATATTCTTTCCTGCGACCTATTAAGGATAAAGTATCACCGTATGTCTTTGCCTGGAGTTTATCAAATAAAACATTCCTGTCAACTTTGGACAGATTTACTATTCTGCTGAGATCAGAATCCAAGATTATAAGATTTCTGGAAACAGAAGATTCAGCCCTTGCTTTTCATTCCAGTGAATTCTGTGTTCGCTGGAAAATCAAACAAGGAATGTTATACTACATTTGATTACCTGAATTACCATTTGATTACCTTTTCTTGAATCATGCGAGGCCATACACCACCACTGTAATATTAACTGAACAGACTGTATGCCTATCTCTAAGTTTTGGGATGTAATTGCCATAATTGTTTATGATTTTTTAAAAAAAATTTATAACTATACCTGTTTCTTTCCCTGGAACTTGAACAGCGCTTCCTCCTACTTGATCAGCTGCAACCGAGACACGTGGAAATAGAAATGCTGCATGACTTGTTCTTGTGTTCACATTTTAAATGTAGCCAATTCTTCTGCTTTCTCAGTGAATGATGTTCATATTACATTGCATGCAATATATAGAGGTATTTAATAAATTCTAGTTTCCTTTACATGTGCAAAACCATTATTTAAAAAATAATATTATTATCCAACTTCTTTCAACTTTTGTTGAGAGATATCCTCAATCTCCTGATTTAACTTTAGTATCTTTCTGGGTCTAGTTCACAATGATAAAACCTCAAAAAGATTGAAACCAGTCTGAGTAGACTCTTCCAATTATGCATAAGCAATATACAGACATCTGAAAGGAAGTGTTTTACATTATGGGATACTGAAGATATCGATGTGATATCAACAGCCAAGTCACGAGTAACAAAAAAAAATTTCTATAGAAAATTATGATATAGTAAACAACATTAAAATAACTTACTCACTATAACAAACTAATAAAAAAGCAGTGCCTAAACTAATGAAAATTCGATATATTAACTATCTACCTTTAACAGACTATTCTTGTGGCCTGTACAATTTTGCTACAGTCAGAGTCAATGTAAACATAAACACATTTATATGTATAGCTAGTAATTTGAAGTTTGGTGTAAAAACATTTTCATTACTTTAAAATATTTAAGAATTTCTTCAATTAGCCAGATAGAATTTTAAATGTATCAGACTAGCTTACAAGCTACAATTTGATTACAAGTCACAAAGGTAAAAAATTTTATTAGAAACTTTAAAATTTTTCCAATTAGAAACAGAACAAGTCATGATTTTAAAAATCTCAAAAGCTTCTTAATCCAGAAGATTATAAAGAATTTTGATATGAATTTTATTATATGTAATGACAAAAACAGTAATAAATTTAATATCAAAATTCTGAAGAACAAATTTTCTGCATAATTTTCCCCTTCTGAACTGAAAAATATACCTAAGGTTTAGATTTATTAATGAAAGATATGGAATCATTCCATAGGGATCAGAATGTTTTAAGAGGTCTTATTATAAATGAAAAATACCATTTTTTTTCCTGTGTATAAGACAATATTTTTTCCTAAAATTTTTAGACCAAAAATTGGGAGTCGTCTTATACGGGGGGGGACCGGTTGAGAGACCTGCGGATGACGTGGTAAAACCTTGTCAGTACTGGTAAAACAGTACCTTGTCTCATGACAGAGACAAGGTACTGGTCTCCACGAACAGGCTCCCGCCATTCACTAGCCTTTTCATAACTCTGTTGATCAATGTCATTAACAGCTGATTCTGAATAAACCAATCAGAACTCTGAAAGCATTCATATGACTGCAAATCGTTGGTGGAGTAAGTTAATGCATTAACAATATTTTATGCACTAGCCCATAAAAATATCTGAAAATAAAAAACGATTGTCATACTCTTCAAAATTCAAGTTAAAAGTCAATTATGCAAAAGAACATGAAAATAAAGTTTCAGAGAGACAGTTTGGACCTCCTCCCACTGAGTGTATGATTAGGCAGTGGAGATGTTTAAAATATTAATTTCTTAATTTTGGGTTCTAAAAAGCAGGGTTCATCTTATACACAGAAAAATACGGTATATTACTTATATAAAATATCCTTTTTTATTTATATAATATTTATAGTATAAAGCATTTAGTGAACATCTTCAGTAGTATGAAGAATGTAATAAGAGCACAAGAATAAATAGAAGGGGATCTACAATGCCAAAGATGAAATCATCTTGCCATGACAGAAAACTGCCTAGACATTCCAGTATAAAATGGAGCACTTGGGAAAGAGAAAATACTGGCAGCAAGGACAAAAAAAGTGGCTGACAGACAAGTATCAGAACAGTGTATGGAGGAATATATTGTTCAGAGATTGAGTGTCTCACAGGATTCAGATTACTAAGGTTCAATTAGCATGTTTTTGTTACTGATACTGGGACTGGATAAGAGAAGGCACTGAATTTCTCACTACAGCAAGATATCAACAATCATTTTACTAAAATGATTGTTGATATCTTGAAAGTTTATTTTTCACTTGGTTAGACTATAATAAATTTAGTTTAATCCTTTATCCAAGTGTGAGCAAACAAAGTTTGCACCTGAAAGTATCTTCAGGACTGGGGTAAGGTGGTACAACACCAGGCAACTCGTTGCAAAGATGGAGCAAGCCAACATCACTCCTATCTCGGTATTCCCCATAATGCAAAACACATCTCCTTGCAGATATGTATAATGTTATGCATTAAGGGACCTCAATAAAGGTCGAAACTAGTCTGGGTAGTGGCCCTTCCCTTAATGTATAACATTATACATATCCGCAAAGAGATGTGATTTGCATTATGGGAGATACTGAGATAGGAGTGATGTTAGCTTGCCCCACCTTATCCCAGTCCTGAAGATACTTTCAGCCCACTGAAGAGACCTCAATAAAGGTCAAAACTAGTCTGGGTAGTGGCCCTTCCCTTAATGCATAACATTATACATATCCGCAAGGAGATGTGTTTTGCATTATGGGAGATACTGAGATAGGAAGCATGTCAGCTTGCTCCACCTTTGCAACGAGTTGCACCACCTTACCCCAGTCCTGAAGATACTTTCAGGTACAAACTTTGTTTGCTCACACTTGGATAAAGGATTAAACTAAATTTATGATTGTTGATATCTGTTAGAAATGTCTTCCACAACCATGGGAGACTACAACCATGTTAGAAATAATTACTTTAATTTATCCTGCCAACATATATGGCCTTCCTAGATTATGAGGAAGCATATGATCAGATCAACAGAACAAAATTAATCAATATACTGTATGAATTGAAAGCTCCACCTCAAACCACAAAAACAATAGCAAATATAATGGAAGAAAGCTATATTAAAATTAAAATTAATAATGAAACAACCAAAAAAAATTAAAACCAATAGAAGTCTCATTCAAGGAAGTGGATTATCACCCATTTCAATATATATATACATATATATATGTAGAAAGTGTTTTACCTTGGGTGTAATATATGTTAAAGATACCAAGTTATTTTAAATATAAATCTGGTTTTTTTATTCCATTTCCCAAGTAAGCAAACAGACAAGTCAGTCAAGTTTGCACCTGCAAGTGTTTCAAGTCTAGCTGACCCTACACGTAGTGCAAGTCCAAGGCAACTCGTGGTAAAGGTAGAATAAGCTCTGATCACTATTCTTAATATTTACATTTAAGAGATAGATGTAGAAAGTTTTTTACCTTGGGTATAATATATGTTAAAGATACCAAGTCTACCTTTACCACAAGTTGCCTTGGACTTGCACTACTTGTAGGGTCAGCTAGACTTGGAACATTTGCAGTCGCAAACTTGACTGACTTGTCTGTTTGCTTACTTAGGAAATGGAGTAAAAAAAAACCAGGTTTATATTTAAAATAACTTGGTATCTTTAACACACACACACACACACACACACACACACACACACACACACACACACACACATATATATATATATATATATATATATATATGGAAAAAATTTCAAGAGAATGGAGGAAAAACAAAATCATAGGAATTAAAATAGGAAATAAAGAATTAACCAGCCTTCTGTATGCTGATGATCAAGTTATTTTTGCTGAAAATGAAGACAATTACAGAAAAATCTACACATACTGAACAAAAATAGAACAGTAGGACATGAAAATCTCAATAAATAAAACGAAATCAATAGCATTTCAAGGTATGAAATTAAAAGATGCAAACAAAATAGAATAGTAGGACATGGAAATCTCAATAAATAAAATGAAATCAATAGCATTTCAAGGTAAAGAAATTAAAAGATGCAAACAAAATAGAATAGTAGGACATGGAAATCTCAATAAATAAAATGAAATCAATAGCATTTCAAGGTAAAGAAATTAAAAGATGCAAACTAGTCATCCATAACCAAGTGAACAAATTTAAATATCTAGGAATATAAAATTACATAAGCCCCAATGGAGAAATTGACATTGCATATAAAAAGCAAAAATACCTAGCAGTCATTGGAACTTTGAATAGACACTTCAGTAAACAGATGTCTAGAACAATCCAAATAAAACTATATAAAATAATAGCCAAAGCAATTCTGAAATATGGCAGTGAAACATGGACTTGGGGAAAACGAGATTAAAGACAAGTGGAAGCTGTAGAAATGAAATTCCTAAGACCGCTCACAGGCTATAAAAGAATAGACAAGATAAGAAATAAGAAAAGTTATCGATAATTAACATAACAGAAGACATCACAAACTATAGAAAGAACTGGAAAAACCACATAGAAAGAATGAATGAGGACAGATGGCCAAATATTGCTTGGAAATATAAATCAATATAAATCAAAGGCAAACAATTGCCTAATACGGAAAGCCAAGAAGAAGATTTTAGTAAAATTATGGAGACTACAACCATGTTAAAAATAATTACTTTAATTTCCTAACATTTCGGCTTCATATTAAGGTCATCATCTTGAGTGTACCCATATACAATGATTGATCAACTGTTATTCTAATGGCCTAACCTCTAGTTAAAAAAAAAAAAAAAAAAAAAAAAAAAAAAAAAAAAAAAAAAACCTACATCAAAGCTATATTCTATTTATAACATCATCAGAGAACAAATTCATATAGTTTTAACCATGTCGCTGTCAATACGGATAAAATATATCACTCCTCTACACTTCGTATCCATCACATATTTCAATGTAATATCAATGGTATTACAATTTTAATATGCACTTCGCAATTGTGGTAACTTTGACATATATATACGTCCTGGCCGGTTGGGTGGTTAATACAGCAAAACTGGTGGTCTAATTCATAATTTAACATGAGTGTTGTTATATTAGAGTTAAGATCCTAAATTATTTACAGTCCTAATTATAATCAAGTCTTAGACGAAACGGTTATGTGGGTGGAATACGCGCCATCCATATTCTTGGGATTTTTAGATCATCATTATTGTTAAGATTAGGATGGGTGATAAGAATTTCACAGGCCTCCTTAAATTTATGCTCATACCACATTTTGGCATGATGTAAACAACAGGTAACAGTTAATTCTATGTAGAGTATACAGGGCATGATCAGAAAGGCCTGATTTACCATAGTTGTTAAATTTAATGTGCCGTCTATGTTCCTTTTTTTTTTTTTTTTTTTCCTGATAGGAATTGTGCATTCTGTTTCACCTATATAGGACAAATTACAGGTGAACTGAATATGGTATACTCCAGGGTGGGCCAGTGGATCCATGGATGAGTTGAATAAGTTAATTTTGCAGGAGGTTTAAAGGTGGCATTAAGATTGTATTTCTGTAGTATTATGTTTACTTTTTTTTTATATCCCTTTAATGTATGGAATGGCTATGGTTTTATTGTAATTTAGTTTATTTTTAAGTGGAGTCTTGTGAAGAATTTTGTTGACAGTAGTTTTGATGTAGACATTTTTCAGGAAGGTATTGCTGATAACTTTTAATTCATGTTTAAATGCTTGTTCACTGGAGCAAATCTTCAAAGCCCTGTTTAAGTGTGTTAATGACACCTAATTTTTGTGTTGGGCGGTGGTAGGAATTTACGTATATATATTGGCCAGTATGTGTAGGCTTATGGTAAACAGTGAGGGAAAGACTGCCAGAAGAAAGACATGTGACAAGTGTATCTAGAAAAGGAAGTGTGTTCTCTGATGATGTTATAAATAGAATATAGCTTTGATGTAGTTTTCTTTTTTTTCACTAGAGGTTAGGCCAGCAAAATAATGGTTGATCAAATCATTGCTACTTTAGCATACTGTTTGAAATGTAATATAGCTTGTCTTTGCATATATATATGTGTATACTCCAGATGATGACCTTGATATGAAGATCGAAACATCGGGAAATTAAAGTAATTATTCCTAACACGGTTGTAGTCTCCATACTTTTACTGAAATGAATGCTGATTACCATGTAACACTAAAGGAAATGATATCAACAATGTCTGCATTTAGTCTATAAGTTATTATTTCCCATCTCCATATACATGCACATACCTTCCATTTTATGCAACTAATTTACACTCTTTCTCTTCATCTACTGTCACTATCAACATTCCGTAAACTTCATGTTAATTGACTGCATAATCAATACACCAATCTAGATAATGAAATTTCAAACCAGATATGGCATTGGAAATGACACAATAACTTTATTCCCTCATCATTTCCTCCTCAGTAATCCCATGCTGTCAAACATAAATGAAAAAATAAACTGATAAATATTTGATTAGTTGATGTTTCACTGTATTTTAAACCAGTGTATTCTCTATACTATAATTTATAATTAATATATAAAGGCATAGTAAATAGTTTGCTAGCCTAGTTGGCCAAGTTGTTAGAATATTCATTCTCCAACCAATAAGATGTGGGTTGAATCTTGCTGCTGTGGGCATGGATTTCATTGCCCAGTGTGAGACCACTACCTGGCTTACTGGAGGCCTGAAGTGGCTTGAGAAAATTCCACATTTGGTCTCTAGAGCAGGATTTTTTATGGTAAAAAATAAGTAAAAAAATTCCATAAAATAAATAAAAAATCCTTAACCCATCCAGTCGAATGCATTATAGCTTTATAGAAGCTTTTCGTGAGTAGGAACTGCATATAAAAAAAAAAAACTGACTATGTATTGAAATTTCAAAATTCTAAATTACTAGCAAGCAATTTTCAGGACATAAATCACAAACAATCTAGTATATCAAGCTGAAATTGCAATAAAGGTTTTCCAAATTTTGGACAACATGCATCTGTACTTCACGAGGTCTAAACCTGCTATTATAATTTTTTTTTGCATGTGTATATTCTTCGAGCTAATTATTAACCGTTTTGTCCATTTGTCTATAATGTACTTTTACAAGAATGAATAAAGAGTACCTAGTCAAGTGCTAGGAAGACAGTGAACACTCAAAACTCAAGTTCTAAATGAAGACACAAAGACCAACCTTCTAAAATATTGCATGAAATTTCTTTTATGCAACATTTATCTGGATTAATGGCTCTACCCGTGTCTGATTTTTTCAATTTTTTTGCTTGAGTGCTTAAATAACCAACATTCCAGAATATATTGCACTGTGTGTGTGCGTGCGCACACACGTGTAACAATTTGTAGTATTAACTCGGAATTGGGATATGTTCATATTTATATATACTGACTATAACCGAGACTAGAATAACAATTAAATTTATTCAAAACGCAACATGTTTCATCGGATTGTCTGACTTCTTCAGGCGTGGGAACATAGGAAGCAAATAAATACTATAAGAAACATCGTATCGCTATAAAAACGACTACTATAAAATTCAGTTAGCTTTGAACTGTAGCTACAGTCCGTGTTGAAGTTCTATTGTTAAGTAGCTGCGTGTGTCTGATTTCACGAATGTGCCAATATCGAATAGCAGAGCTGAAAGAGTCCGGTAGATTATAGCTAAGGTTATTATTTATGTGATGAGGGTCCATAATAATAGCTCTCTTTACAAACGTTCCAACTCAAGAAATTCTCGATATTTTAAAGAACAAGATTTCAAAAAAGATGTTTTCCTTGCTATCACATTGTGTTCACTCTGGCCACTTTCAATACGAGAAAAAAGTTTACAAACAAAATAAGGGAGTGGCAATGGGCAGCCCCCTGTCTCCTATATTAGCTAACATCTTTTTTGAAGATTTTGAACAAAAGGCAATCTCCTCAGCTACTCTTAAACCAAAAATTTGGCTGAGATTTGTAGATGACATATTTCTTATCTGGGAACATGGCACCGATAACCTTCAGTCCTTTTTAAATCATTTAAACAACTTTAACCAAGATATCAAATTAACAATGGAGGTTGAAGAAAATGGATCTCTTCCCTTCCTAGATGTAAGACTTACTAAGACATCTGATGCTATTAAAATCTCAATCTTTAGAAAATCTACACACACAGATAGATACCTGCATGCATCCTCACATCACTATCCTGCACAGAAAGTGGGTATCATCTCAACCCTAGCACATCGTACCAGATCTATACTGTCAGATGATGAAGAGCTAAAAAATGATCTACAACATCTACAAAGAACCTTCATAAGTAATGACTACTCGGAAAACAGAAACACAAGACAACCCCAAAGGTTATATCTCCTTACCATACATCAGCTCGCTCTCCATGAAACTAAGAAGAATTTTACGAAAGTTCAACATAAAAACCTGTTTCTCTACTCTTCCTAAACTAAGATCGATTTTAAGCAAATACAAACAAGCTCACAACCATCTACAATTCCCAGGAGTGTAGAAAATCGCGTGCGACTGCAGGAAGCAATACTATGGCCAAACTGAAAAATCCATCCCCCTACGTCTGGAAGAACACCAGACGGACATTGCCTACAAAAGAACTAGAGCAAGTGCCCTGTCAAGCCATGTACTGTTTTCAGTAAACACAAATGATGAAGGCCGTCAACATGAGATAAACTGGACAACAACTTCAAACCTTCATATATGCCGTGACGAGGTGGAGTGCCGCATAGTCGGGTCTAAGGAAATTGTTATGGACCCGCATCACATGAATAATAACCTTAGCTATAATCTACTGGACTCTTTCAGCTCCGCTATCCGATATTGGCACACTCGTGAAATCAAACGCATGCAGCTGCTTAACAAAAGAACTTCAACTGTAGCTACAGTTCAAAGCTAACTGAATTTTATAATGGTCGTTTTTATAGCGATACGATGTTTCTTATAGTGTTTATTTGCTATTCAGGTTTGACAGATTGGTTGGAATTATTGTCCAAGTAACTATGAAGCCAATTATGAAATCTTAATTTTACATGTTTGCTAGCAAGTTTGCTGGTTTTGTAGGATGAAAAGCTGAAGTAGTTTCTGTGAGGAAAAAAATCCTGGTATTTCTATATGAAACCAGCTTACTCACCTTTAACTTAATAATTCAACAAAATTGATGAGTTCATCCATTAAAGATAGAATGGATGTGTCAATCATGCTGTATTGTCTATATTGCCAACATCATTCTCACAATACAGTGCACACTGTAGTGTCAGAACCATTTGCTCAAACAATACAGGTACTCTCTGATGAGTTTAATCATTTGAATAACAATTTTTTTCTTCTACCACTGACTGAAAAAAACAGATAAGATAATATACTCCCACCTGTCATCTTCTATTTCAGCTATCAGGGATACCTTAAAGAAGCCAACACTGTACTAAAATACAACTACACATTACTTCAAAACTAAATAAAACCAGCCACTTTTATCCATTGCAACACCCAGAAGAAGTTAATGGACACCATATTGTGAGGAACAAACAGTCATGGCAGCCAACTTAATAAGATACAGGACCTTCTTTCACTGCAGTGACTGAAGCAATTGCACACGGCATACTTTCCACAAGTATACATTAGCAAAAAAGGGAATTTTTGACCATTATTCCTGTAGGCATGTAACCAGGTCCTGGACTGTTATGAGGTGGTTGTTTCTTGACCTCACCCAATGTTCCAGTTCATCCCACAGATGTTCAACAGAACTTCTGTATCACAGAACTTCCAAACAGAAATTCAGTTTATAGTGTGGCCCTAAGAATACGCTTGAAATGCACGATTCTGTCCCCAACATGCAGCATTATCAACAGAACATTGCTTTACTTTTAAATCTGGAACAATAGAGAAGTTTTAGAGTGCTACCAATTGTTTCCTCGCCAACAGTTAAATTTTAACGTTTTGAGGTTTCTGTAGCAGTGTTTCCTAGTTAAGTAAAACTCATGCACACACATCTATAAAGAATGTCATTTTCTAATAGAGTAGGAATCACAATGGGCATAACAAAATGCCATTTTACAAGATATTACTTCTCAAAAAGTACAAGCTACAACTTTGAAATAAATATAAATAGCAAATAATTTAGGCAGATACTACTCTGCCCAAACCTAGAAGAGCAACTTTGTACTAACTGCAGTAATACTATCCAGCAGTAATTACAAAAATTTTCTGATAGTAGCTCAAATATATACTACTAATCACAGTGTTCTGAAATTAGATTGGCATCACTTCTCATCTATAAATTTATTATTATTAAGGGCAACTCCATGGAGTCCTTAAACATATCAAGAACAACTATTTGGCATTTGCACAGTATCTATCATACTTTGTTTTGAACTCATTTACAGTCATGGCACCCACAACAAACTCTGGCAGCTTATTCCACTCATTCACCACTCTCCAAGTAAAAAACCTGATTTTAATACCCTTGCTAACTATACTCTTGCTCAGTTTCTATGGATGGCTCCTAGTTCTCCCATCACCAGATCTACACCCTCTGTCCAAAAAGAAACCGAACTTTTTGAAAATATCAGAAACTAGTGGTATCATCTGTTGTATCTTTTTGTTGTCGAAAGCAGCAACCTTCATTAGTGTTGTGCCAACATTTTATGTTTATGACATTTGTTTCATTAGAAGCAGAGTTATAGTGCCAAGAGTGACAGCATGTTTTCACGAACGGTAGGAAAAGTGAGTTTCAAACAGAGAGCTGCGATTGACTTTTGTGTTAAACTCTGTAAAAGTTTTATCAAAACCCATCAAATCTTCAAAAAGCATACGGTGATGAATGCTTATCCTGTACTCAAGTTTACGAGTTGTTTAAGTGATTTCAAAGTGGTCATGAGACGCTTGAGGAAGACGAAAAACCGGGCGGTCCAAAAACTGGACTGAGGGAAGAACATCCAAAAAGTGTGTTATTTCATCAAAGAAAACCCAAAATCGTCCGTGAGATTGATTGAAGATGAATTGGGGATTCCAAAATCAACTGTGCACAACATTTTGACCAAGAGTTTGGGCCTTCATAAATTGAATTCGCGATTTATTCCCCACAAGTTGACTGACAACCAAAAAATGTATCGAATTGAACACTGCAAGGACCTCATTAAAACCGCTCGTAAGTACAAACGTGTTTTGATGAAACACGGTGTTTTGAGTATGAGTCCGAAACAAAGCGCCAGAGTGCTGAGTGGAGACCACTAGAAGAGGGCATCCGGAAAAAAGTTGCTTGGAGAAGTCAAAAGCAAAGACAATGCTGATTTGTTTCTACGATTCCAAGGGCATTTTCCACAAAGAATTTGTTTCTACGATTGCAAGGGCATTATCCACAAAGAATTTGTTCTGCCTGGCCAAAGGGTCAATGGTGAGTTTTATCTTGAAGTTTTGAAGCGATTAATAGCGAGAATTCGTCGCATATGGCATGAATATTGTGATGACCGATGGTTTGTCAAAACACACTGTCACTCTTGGCACTATAACTCAGCTTCTAATGAAACAAATGTCATAAACAGTTGACACAACACTAATGAAGGTTGCCGCTTTCGACAACAAAACGATACAACAGGTGGCACCACTAGTTTCTTCTATTTTCGAAAAGTTTGGTTTCTTTTTGGACAGAGGGTGTATTCTGTAAAATTTCCTCTGATTTAATCTTGTAAAATCCCTTCAGTAATTTGAATGTCTCAATCATATCACCCCTTTTCCACCTATCAACCAATTTCTGTAACCCACAGATCTTCAACCTGTTCTCGCAAGGTTCATTCCATAGACCAGCTATCAGCTTGGTCATCCCCCTCTGGATCCTCTCTACCTCCTCCCCATCAAGAGGAAACCCAGGGGCTCAGATCTGGGCAGAGTAGTCAAGATGGGATTTTATCAATGTTCGATAAAGAGGAACAATAACTTGCTTATCTCTGCTTGTCAAAGTATTCTTCAGTAAGCAAGTGATCTGATGAGCTGATTTAGCTACTTTTGCTATGTGTCCCCTAAACTTCAACTCCCTATCCACCAACACACCCAAATCTCTGGCTCCGTCAACCTCCTGGAGTACAGCTCCACCAATGTGATATACTGCTGTTCATTTTTTTCATCCCAAAATGCATAACCTTACACTTTGCTACATTAAAATGACATCCATTCTCATTAACCCAGACTGCCAATCTATCCTGCAAAATTTTGACATCATGTGCATTCGGTATTGCTCTACCCAACTTTGCATCATCAGCAAATAAATGAACAGTTCCTCTCAGATCCTTTCTTATATCATTAATGAACAATTTAAATAGCAGTGGTCAAAGAACAGAACCCTGCAGCACACCAGTAGTAACAGGCCTTCCTTTTGACTCCACTCCTGAATAAACTACTCTCTGATATCTCTCCATCAACCAATCCTATCCATCTCACCAGCCCTATATCCATCCATCATCCATGCACAGTGGCAGTCAAGTAAGGTCTTTCTAAAGAATCGCTCCTCAGTATGCTTCTGAGTTCTATCTTATATAACACTAATAACAAAATATGATCATAATGCAAATCCTTTTCTGACTCCGCGTTGTGAGATTATTCACCAGACTGATGGCAGAGGTTAAGGCAGCAATAAATTATATTATATTATATAATATACTAATACATACAAGCATACCCCGACTTACGGCGCTTCGCCCTTATGGACATTTTTGAATTGCCACTTATCCTGAAGTTATGTCACTTGCCTTGGCTATTTAGCGCCATGATACTACCATGCAAAAGGTGTCCCTGTCTCACTATCATCAGTATACCATAAGACAAGCCTCGTGCTATGTCTTTGTGTTGTACTCCGTGACTGCATCAACATTAAACTGTTTTTAACATTTATTGTACCATTTCTGTTTGATTAAACTTAATAATATAATGGCAGATGAAAGTGAAATGTCGTAAGGTTATTACATTAGAGTCAAAGATTAAACTTAGTGATGAAGGTGTATTAACACTGTGATTAAAAACAAACAAAACAATTTTGCTGAAGTTGAAAGTTCTACTCCAGTGAACACTACTTTAATTAAGAAAAGGGAAAACCTTGATATCTCTACTATCAACCCAATCTCAACAAATATAGAAGTTACACAAGAATATATGTATCTTCTATATTTGACTGACCAGTTTTAATACCTTGGGTATATTATGTATTCAAGATACCAAGTAATTTTATATAAACTTGGTTTATAATCCTATTTCCCAAGTGAGCAAACAGACAAGTAAGTCAAGTTTGCACCTGCACTTAGTGCAATTCTGAGGCAACGCATGGTAGAGGTGGATTAAGCTCTGATCACTTTCCTTAGTATTTTTCCCTTAATATAAAGCACATCCCCATGTGGAGATGTATGATGCTATGCATTAAAGGCAATGGTCACAACCCATACTGGTTTCGACCTTTATTGAGGTCTCGTCAATGGGAGCCAGACCAATGCTAAGGTTGAAGTAATGAAGAGCATATATGAATTTTACCTAAACAACTTGCCACAAGATGCTTTGATCTTATTAAATAAAATCTAAGGATGAGAGATAGATGTAGAAAGTTTTTTAACTTGGATATATTATGTATTCAAGATACCAAGTAATTTTATATATAAAGTTGGTTTTTATAATATATAAACTATATATATTATATAAAATATATATATTATATATAATATATATTAAATCTGGTGTGAGACAAGGATGTACATTATCCCCTCTGTTATTCATTATCTATATGGATCACATTATGAAGGAAAGTGGTATTAAACATGATATCAAAATTGGAGATGTTAATGTCAGCTCCTTGCTTTATGCAGATGATGTTATACTTCTAAATAAATCCGCTACAAGTCTGCAAGATTCTCTGACTAAATTGAATAGCTGTTGTAATAGATATGGTATGAAGGTCAGCAATAAAAAGACAAAGACAATGAAAATAGGCAGAATCATTGAAAATGTCAACTGTGTTGTGAATGGAGAACCTGTGGAACAAGTAAAACATTTCAACTACTTAGGCACGATTTTTATGAAGATGGTAAATTAAATATAGAAATAGACAACAGAATCAGCAAAGCTGGTATGGTGGGAAGTCAATTGAATAAATTCATATGGAATAAGAGAGAAATTAGTCGGAACACTAAATTAGCTGTATACAAGACAGTGTTCAAACCAGTTTTAACTTATGGATCTGAGTGCTGGGTCAGAAGTAAAACACTTGACCAAAGACTAGAGACCACAGATATGAGAGTCATGAGAAAGATTATAGGCGTGAATAGATGGCATCAATGGCAATATCATATTAAAAACCCGGATATTAGGAAAGAAATTGACATTGCCAGCATCCAGGAATGCATCAGCAGAGCTAACCTCAGGTAGTATGGTCACTTAAACAGAATGGGCGACGAAAGATTAGCAAAACAAGTGTTTTCTGCCAGGTTGGCAGCAAAACGACCAAGATATAGGTGGATTGATACGGTACAAAGTGCCTTAGACGATAGAAATATAAGATCTGATAATGTTGGAGTCTTGACAAGTAACAGACTCATTTGGAGGAAAATTGTAGATAGGAAGTTAGTGATGATGTAATTTTTTTTCACGTAGCACTATCATATCCTGTACACCCCTTGAGGGTACATGGCAGGAATTTGATGATGACTTAGTTTTTATTCCTATTTTCCAAGTGAGCAAATAGACAAGTCAAGTTTACACTGAACGTAGTGCAAGTCTGAGGCAACTCATGGTAGTGCCACTCTAGGCAACTTGTGATAAAGGTGGATTAAGCACTGATCACTTTCCTTAGTATTTTTCCCTTAATGTAAAGCACATCCCCTTGCGGAGATGTATGATGCTATGCATTAAAGCAATGGTCACCATCCATGCAGAGCTTATATGAATTTTGAATGTATATGAATATGTATCTTGAATACATAACATACAAAAGTTAAAAAACTTTCTACATCTATCTCTCAGCCTGAGATTTTATTTAATAAGGTCAAAGCACTTTGTGGCAACTTGTTTAGGTAAATTCCTAAAGCTCTGCATTACTTCAACCTTAGCATTGTCTGGTCTGGCTCCCACTGACGAGACCTCGATAAAGGTCGAAACCGGTATGGGTAGTGACCATTGCCTTTAATGCATAGCATCATACATCTCTGCAAGGGGATGCGCTTTACATTAAGGGAAAAATACTAAGGAACGTGATCAGATCTTAATCCACCTTTACCACGAGTTGCCTCAGACTTGCACTACGTGCAGGCGCAAACTTGACTTACTTGTCTGTTTGCTCACTTGGGAAATAGGATTAAAAACTAAGTTTATATAAAATTACTTGGTATCTTGAATACATAGTTTTAATACCATTTTTTTTTTTATTTCTCACAGATATCTGCACTGCATTCACATGGTACCAAACATAAGTGAATTGTATAAGGATTCAGTAAGCAGACACCCTCTTCTTTAATTACAAGGAAAAAAAATATAGTAAATATTTTTAACAAATGTAAATATATTTAATGTAACACACACATGCCTAAGCAACTGATAGACTGATGAACTGCTATATTTCTATTTCTGATTATTCACTCAAAGAATGAAGGATAAACAAGAAAGAAGAAATCCCAATAGAAAAAGATTTTTTAGATATACTTTTTTGCAGATGACTAAGTGATATTTAGAGTAACTGACGACAATCTACAAAAAGCTGAGTATAAATTAAATTTAACAACAAAACAGTATAATATGCCACTTTATCAAGGAAAAAAATAAATAAATAAAACCATGGCATTCAAAGGAAAAACATTTACCAGAAGTAAAACAGTTATTCAGATCAGTAATTTTAATTACATGGGCTATAAGTTATAATGAAGATTTAGACATACCTACAAAATAAATAAATTATATAAAATAAGCAGAAAAATAAACAAAACATTAGGACCAGCACTAGTCACAAAAAAAAAAGGCCAAAAATGTATGTTTTATCAAAACCAACCGTATATGGTAGTGAAGCAAGAACAATAGGAGGCATATAAAATTAGATAAAAAAAGTGAAATAAAGATATACAGAAAGAGCTAAACCAGACATAATGGTAATAGCATCCAGAATGAATGCCATACGAAAGAGAGTATCAAGGAAAATAATGAATGACAGACCAAAGAGACAAAGGAATAGAAGCACTGATGAAACGCAGAAACTGAAACATGGCTATGTAGCCTAGATTCACAAAGTGAAAATTTTTAAGTAAACTTTTTGCTTGGAAAACACACACACACACACACACACACACACACACACACACACACACACACACACACACACACACACACACACACACACACACACAATGACCTATGAAGATGTTTTTGCCAACTTTAGAATGGTTTGATATAAAAAAAAGTCTAGAAATTAAACCTGAAGGTTTATATTCAGTAAATTATACAAATATTAGTATAACTGACTGATTTCAATGACATTAGTGGATAATATCTTTATCAAAGATACAAATTATATTTGATTTAATGATATTAGTGGATAATATCTTTATCAAAGCTAAATTCAGTTCATGCAAAGATTAGGAGTGGTAATATTAGAATCCTATTATACATATTAACATGCTGCAATATAATAAATCTAAAAAATCTAATACTTACAGTATAAACTGATGAAGTGAACAGGAAGGCATGCAAGTGCTCAAATATTATGGCCCTAATAAAAAAATAAATAAAACCTGCAAAAAATGAGTACTGAATTTCCGAATAGACATTCTTTTGAAAGATGATATGTAATTGCATTTGGAATTTTAAGACAGATTCTTTATTTCAAACACCCAAGCTTAAACTTAATCTCTAACTGCTTCCTTACTAAAGTATATTAACTCAGTAAGGAAGCAGGCTGTAAAGACATTCAGTAAAGAACAGGTCTGGTCAAAGATAATACAGAATAAAAGCAGAGCAAGAAATCTCAAATGCAGTTAGACCGTGATTTAAATATAAAGGACCAAAAAAAAATCCTATTACTGCATTTTAAAGTAAACAGACATACACAGGACTTGAAAAGTTTTGTATCAGCTCACCAGTCATGCAAGTATGTCACTACTTGGGTTGCCTGATATATCATAGTTGTATGTTCAATGATGGAACTGTGGTTAATTCATAACCTTTTGTTAAAGCTATGGCTAATTTTTAACCCGTGTAATTCCACCAATGTTGAAGTAAATATGTTAATTACTAAGATATTAGTGCATTTATCAGTCTACAAGATGAAGAAAAAACATTATTAATGACTCATCATCTTTTATGGTTGTTTATTTATTCATGATACCTGAATTGTTTTCACACATTTTCAGTCCTACCATTTATACTATGTCTTGGATGGAATCTATGAAAACATTTCTTTTAAAAAATAAATCCCCTAGGTCTATGCACTATTCAACTACTCTAGCATGAATTCTGATTGCCTCCGAAACACTAGAAGATGGACAGGATCAGCGATGTAATATGATGCACCTGCAACTGAAAAGAACACTGGAAAAACATTTAGATTAAGTTTTTAGAATCACTATGTAGAAATTATATATCTGGGGAGAAATAAAAAAATAAAAATCTGTAATACTTCTTTATCATCTGTCCAAGTTTTAATATTAACTGTTAATGGTTCAAGTTCTGCATATTCAATCACCGGACATATAATAAGCTAATTATCACTATCAGTAATCGACGTGCTATTTTAAGTTATAGTATGCCCACAGATATGAGACCCTTTCGCACCTGTCAAAAGAAGGAGAATCCATTCTGATAATAGGGTAATCAATCTGTATTGTGGGATGAGCGCTTATTATTACACGTCAGAAAATTAACTTCTCTTTTATGATCATTGTAGTTTTTAAAGTGGTAACTATTTTGCTTGTATAACATTTGGAAAATTTTATGCATAAAGCATGTGATTTCACGTGTTGGTGACCAATTCGTACATCGCCTTATTTCTTTCTCCCCTTCAACATGAATTGACGCTTCTTGGCAGTCTGCCAATGACAGCTCTCGCTTATGTGGTCAGACTATACTGCAAATATCTCAAATAAAAACATATTACTGTGCCAGTAACAGCCATTGTTACTTCATGTTACTCCAACAGGTGCTTTAAAGCATTTTATAATGCAGCATATCCTATCCTCTTATTGAGCGTATTTCACTGTGATAAAGCATAAAACCGTTTGTGATGACCAAGGTGTGATACATAATGTAAAAGTACAAGGAGATTTTTATTTCTTACTTAACAAAAATTACCCAAGAAATATTGAATTTGTTCACTTTTAGTTAGAAGGAAGCCATTAAAGTAAATTTAATCCCAAAATATTTAAAACATAAAACATACAACAGAACTGACATAAAATCCCAGATCTCTTTTTCTTTTCTTTTACTTCTCATCTAAAAATCCTCACTTATCATGGATGAGCACAAGTGCATTTTTCAAGCCCTTTACATACATTTCAATAATTCAATAATTATTGATATGTTAACTTAATTTTCTAACTAAAATTCATTAAGTATACACCTCTGTAGCTTCTTTAAACTAAACGTCACTTAAAGGCCAGCCTGATTGGCCAAGTGGTTAGCGTATCCGCTTTCCAGCCAAAAGGCTGTGGGTTCAAATCCCGCCGTGGGCTTGGATGTTTGTGAAAATACTAGTGGTAGTGGTGGGCGGTAGATAGCATTGGTGTAGTTGTGGTTCATTGTAGTTCGTGGATTGTGGGTGGTGGAGATAGTTATAGAGTAGGTGCCCTCCCTTGATGAGTCTTTGGACTCCCTGGAGGTGTCAAGTAATGATAATAATAATTCTAGTAGCAAGGCTTATACGCTGGTCATACATAACTGGTAATTAGTTTACAGAATTAACAACGCATATAAAGTATATTAATTAAAGGCAACTTTAATGAATAACTTCTATATTTCAGCAACGTCACGTTGCCATCTTAAGGAACATAAAGATATGGTATGTGCACGCACGCAGGCACTAACAAAAGTACATTTGCTTTTGTTAGTGCCTGAGTGCACATACCATATCTTTATGTTCCTTAAGATGGCAACGTGACGTTGCTGAAATATAGAAGTTATTCATTAAAGTTGCCTTTAATTAATATACTTTATATGCGTTGTTAATTCCGTAAACTAATTACCAGTTAATAATAATAATAATAATATAAATTTTTTATCATTTAATAGAGAATTTTTTAATTTAAACTTGTTTCATCTACTTTACATATATATTTCTGACTTTTTTTTTTTTTTATATAATAATCCTACTAAAGCTTTAAGCACATACTTGTAGTAGTACATTAGTACCACAGATGGGCTAAGGAGTGGATATTCTAGAAATCCTACTCTAGAGACCACATGTGATACTTTTTAAGCTACATGAAGCCTTCACTAAGCAGAGTAGTAATTTCACTACGGGTAATGGAAATTCATCTACCACCTAAAAACCTTCATAAAAACTATTCCATAAATAGGGATTCAAACTCACAATTTTTTAGCCAGAGAGTGGAAATATTTTTCAACTTGGCAAATCAGATCAGTGCTTTCAGCTAGACAACATTTTAATGGAGACATAATGGAACAGTAAATTCCTAAGTGCTAAATAATTATTAAGTATGACTATCTTATTTGCAAACTGTAGTATTGTGTGTAGGAATAATTTTTTTTTTTTTAAATTAAATCTCACATGAAAAGTTGCAAAACCTACGGTACATCAGTACTGTGTATGGTTAAGAAGGCAAGCAGACAAAGGAATATGCTGATGTTTTTTATTTTTTTCTTGAACAGATGAAGTTTATAGAGGTAGATGGAATGAAAGAGGAAGAGGTTGGTTTGGTAGGTTTGCAGATGGAGAAATTAAATGAATGTTAACCAGCAATTGCTCGTATTCATGCACTTTTGGAAGAAAGATTCTGGAGGAAAAGTGAGAAAAAAAGGGGAGGAAAAATTTACATATATTTCATCATGAAAGCAAACTTGAACATAAACTTCTGTATACATAAGAAATCAATTTAAATTTATATATATTAATTTGCTCAAACTTAGAAACAATATTCTATTATTACAACATATAATAAAATATTGATATAATTAAAGCTAAATCATCCTAATTAGCTTATAAATAGAACAAGCTTATTTTCACACACACACACACACACACACACACACACACACACACACACACACACACACACACACACACACACACACACACACACACAAAATAGCTGATTTATTAGGTATATACCCTACCATTTATGGAATCCAACACTTCAATGTGTTGCAAGTTCCAAGAAATATTAATGTGCATGTGTCAGTCTACATCATAATGGACCAAAAGAGTGTAACTTAAGTGATACTGAGAATGAATGACAGTTGATACAGAAATACCAATGCAAGTATATGGAAACTGTTGTCAGGCTGCTCACACAAAACAGTGTCTGGGATAGCATTTTCCAAAGTGTGGTCTGCTGCCTAGTACCAGTTTCTTCAAGAAAATATAAAAATATAGCATGTGAGTTATCAATGGAAAAAAATTCAACTATAAATGATAAAAAATAAAATTAAGCAACAGAAACATGTAACTAGTGTATATTCCAGTTTAATAACTTGCACATGCCCACATAGAAAATATCCACTTAGTCCTGGTATATGCTGACTACCTGATATCAGGTAGTCAGCATAAGATAATTATGCACAGTAACTCAGGCATATATTTTTTTATTTAATTATGCATGTATGTATATGTGATGGGCCAAAAAAAGTTATACTAAAACAAAAAGTCCCCAGCTATGAAGAACTTGGGAAGCACTAGTCATCTAAAGTGCACTGAGAAGGCCCACCAAACTAAAAATATTCAGCCAATGGATCCTTTGGTTAGGGACAACATTAGTGTAAGAGGCCAATGGAGAATTACAAAGTTCCTGCAGCCTAATAGACAGGACATGATCAGTCAAATACCAGCACAATACAACAGTGGTCTGTAAAGGATCATAACAGAACATACAATGTTGAAAGTTTATTTTTCACTAGGTTAGACTATAATAAATTTAGTTTAATCCTTTATCCCAGTGAGAGCAAACAAAGTTTGCACCTGAAAATATCTTCAGGACTGAATATAGTGTTGTACTATCTTACCTGGGTAAGTGGTGCAACACCAGGGCAACTCGTAGCAAAGGTGGAGCAAGCTACCAACACTCCTATCCCAGTATCTCCCATAATGCAAAAACACATCTCCTTGTGGATATGTATACTGTTATGCATTAAGGGATTGGCCACTACCCAGTTTCAACCTTTATTGAGGTCTTCTATAGGTAAAGATGACTTTGCTACTGCTTCTGCCTGGTAGGCAGAAGCAGTAGCAAAGTAGCCAGGCTCCAACTCTGGGCCTGGCTCCCACTGAAGAGACCTCAATAAAGGTCGAAACTAGTCTGGGTAGTGGCCAATCCCTTAATGCATAACAGTATACATATCCACAAGGAGATGTATTTTGCATTATGGGAGATACTGGGACAGAAGTGTTGGTAGCTTGGTCCACCTTTGCTACGAGTTGCCCTGGTATTGCACTACTTACCCAGGTAAGATAGTACAACACTATATTCAGTCCTGAAGATATTTTCAGGTGCAAACTTTGTTTGCTCTCACTGGGATAAAGGATTAAACTAAATTTATTATAGAACATACAATGTTTCTATCCTGTCCTGGGTAAGATCTGGCAGATAATAAATTCACTACCTGCTTTGTCAACTAAAAACAAGCAGCAACAAGTATACTGGTTCAAGGAATAGTGATGCTGGATACTTGAGGAGTGGAAAAGATCACTGATTTACTAATCCTATTTTTAGTCATTCCAAACTTCTAACAGGGTTTTGATTATGAAAGCATGAATAAATAGACCCATTGCGTAGACACACAAATCAGCTTCTTCATGTTAGTGAGGCACACTCTGAATGCCACTAACTGGAAAACTTAGGATGACAGGAAAATCCCTTCATGCTCACACAGTTTATCCATCTGTTAACAGTTACTTCTAGCAGGATAATATGTTATGATACAATGCACAGATTGTATGGTAATGGTTCAAAGAAAAAGAAAACAACTTTATGATACTTTACTGGTCTGATAAATCACTTTATTTCAACTACTCTACTCAGCATATGATAATAAGTTGAAACAAGTTGCTCATACACAGCTTACTAATGACAGAGCTATGCTGTAGTACAATATAAAGAACTGTAGACCAAACTGCCATTGCAATGGTATCTACATGGGCCAGCATTCCTATGAAATGTAAAAATTGTAATGCCATGAGGAATATGTACCTTGAAGAATCAGATCTGTTAAAGGGGTTAATGGTGTTGTTACTTTGTTACTTACTGTTATATAAGTGTGTCTAAGAAACTGATCACTCACATATAACATGGATAACATAACTTAAGTGTCAAAATATATTTTACATGTCTTCCTCTTAAATGTCATAAATATTAAGAGCAAAATGTAGAAATTTTTTTACAATTAATATATAATTGTAAAAAATATAATTATATTTATATTTATATATGAAGCAAAGAGAATAATCACACAAAACCAACTTAAATAAAATAAATTTAAAAAAAAAGAAAAGAAATTAATTTTCCTCATTTAAAGGAAGAACAAAAAAAATATTGCAATATGGACAGAGACATATTATAAGCCAATTCTACACCCAATGAAATAAAGCATTGAATAAATCCCATTCAAATAAATGATTATGATTTTGTTAAAAAGATTATAATTAAATAACTGAAGGAATTCCCTTATGAGTATATCAATCATGCTCTAAGAAATTTCAGCATAATAAGTCCCTATGAATTATTATTCAAAACCAGAATAATTTACATGTATTTTATAATAATGAAGAAACTTTAATTAATAAGTATAATAATGACATATTACACTTTATTTAAACTTTATTTCCTTCAAAACTTTTTTTCATAGAAAATCTAAAACACGAAATACATTTTTAATGAAATTATAGAAATTTCATGTTTTTTTACACATTTAATACAAACATCCATTCAATAATACTTTTTTTATTTAAAAAAAACTATATAGCAAAAAACACACTAATAAGATGGGTATTTTGAAAGGGAGAAGAAATTACAAATTACGTGAAGTGATAATTCTAGCCCTTCCTTGGATGAAGTAAGTAAAGAAATCAAGGACATCAAAGAAAATTTCCTACCAGTAGAGGTAAAAAATGTCTTTTTTTTTCTCTTTCCATACTTTTTGTTTTTAAATTATGTAACACATACATATTCACAAGAAATAACAAACCATTTTATATTAAGCAACTTCCTAAAGTAGCTACAAAAAAAAACATACTTGTTTTAACAGAAAACATAAAAACTATAAAAAAGATATTAACTATACAGTACTATTCACATCAGTAGTTTTTTGTGTTTATATCCATTAAGTACTATATTTATTACATAATATGTATACAATTAAATATAATTATATAAATATTATAAAGTTATATTTAATCACATTATTGAAATAAACTTTTCATAAATGTTTTATAAGGATCTTAAAAAAAATAAGCAATTAAAATGAATTTTAAAACTGATACTTGGATCTTGAACAAATACAGATTTCAACAAAATAAATTCTATACTGTATTTTTAACCAGGCAACAATTTAGAAGATGGATCTATTATAGGAATAATACCAGCTATTGATGATACTACCCCTAGCAGACCTATAAAACCAGGAGACATTTTGACATAACCAAGTAAAGAAAGAGGAATCCAGACATCACATCCATTTTTAAGTGTGTCAAGAGTAACATCTTTATGTTGCATCATCCAATGTACTAATGCTTGAAATTTTGCTGGAACAATCTGAAATGATCCTCTTTTTGTAGCAGGACATCCAAAATGTGCATAACTTGTCACTTTAAAACGCAATAATGACATAATTTCATAAACATCTCTTATTAAGTTCATTACTAGTGCATAAAGCCATAACCTGTTGCTTAACTGTGACCATTTTATTTTATCAATTTCCTTGAGTCCCACTCGACCAATCCATAATATATGATCCGTAAAAAGGTAGAGCGCAAAGTTAATGCGTGACAAAGTGAGGGTTAATCTCAAGGTCAGGTCTGGAAGGTTAATTGTATTCAGGGTGCTGTATAGTGTATCCAGACTGCGTCCAAGACGGAACACTGAAATAGTAAAGAAATAAATTGGTTACATAGTTAAGATTCTGTAAGTAAAGAAATCAAGCAATTAAATTATTTAAAATCAAACCATGAAATTGGTATTATATCATGCAAACACAATAGGAAAGTAATAATTTGCATAATTTAAAAAAAAAAAAAGGTCAGGATGCGGACAAGTAAACAATTGTAAATAAATTACAGTATTTATTATAAAATAAACACATGCACACTATACGTAAAGTATTATGTATAAAATTGACATATGATATAATCACGTAATCACAAGAAAGATATTTATTTAACCAAATATTTCGGTCTGGAAATAGCAGACCATCGTCGGTGGTATTACAAGAACAGTTTAAAAAATATACAAGCTAGAATACTAACAATAGATCGTTGAAATTAGAACATGCCGTGTGATGTTATATCACTAAGTATGAAACGAAATATTTTGAAGTAGAAACATGATTGAATTTGCTATTAAAAAAAAAAAAAAAAAAAAAAAAAAAAAAAAAAAAAAAAAAAAAAATTAATGAGTAATCTTGATTAGGCTTTCCCAGATTTTTGATATAGATATGCAGTCATTTTCAGGTTGGGATGATGGAGCAAGGCCTCCACGCTTTCCTTGAACAAACGTTCGAACCTATAACGGGATCTATGTAAGAGGCGCGTTTTGGACCAAAGAATGCTGTGGTCAGTTTCAATCCCGTGTTGAGCCAAACCAGACTTTTCAGGTTTATTGTGAAGAATGGATGATTGATGTTCTTGGATTCTTTTTTCAAGAGAACGTCCAGTCTGTCCAAAGTAAGAGAGATCACAGTTGCAAGGAATTTGATAAACTCCAGGAAGAGATAAAGTTGAGCGTTTGTCTTTAGGAGAAGGAAAATGAGAAGACAATTTGTTAATAGGAGAATACGTAGCTGTTAAATCATATTTCTTCAAAATTCTTGCGATAGGTTCTGAAATACCGGAGATATAAGGAATAGGTACTCGACGTATTGAATCTTTGTTGTTTTGTGGAGGATTATAAGATGTAAGAAGACGTTGAATACTTTTTTCAGAAAAGCCATTGAGTTTCATGTGTTGCTGGATAGTAGAAAGTTCTTTCTGTAGATAATCAAAAGTAGAACAATTAGTTTTGGCTCTTTTGATGAGACATTTTATAATTCCTGTTTTATGACATGGATGATGGGCTGATTCTTTCAGAATATAACGACCTGTGAATGTTGGTTTCCTGTATACTGTAGTTGTAAGAATATTTGAAGATGATCGGATGAGGAGAACGTCTAAAAAAGATAACTGGTTGTTTTCTTCTAATTCCATAGTAAACTTTATGCGATGATGTAAGGAATTAATACTGTTTAAAAAGGAAGATAAAGTGTTTTTACTGTGAGGCCAAATAGCAAATATGTCATCTATATATCTTACCCAAAAAGATGGTAGAGGGAAACTAGATGTGAAGAGGACTTTTTCTAAATATTCTAAATAAAAGTTGGCTAAAGCTGGAGAAAGAGGACTTCCCATGGCTGTTCCTTCTACTTGGCTATAAAATTTGTTTTGACATATGAAATAACCAGAATGTATAACGAAATCGGATAGTTTTATAATATCTTGAGGAAAGATGTCAGCAAGTAGTTTGCAAGACCTCCTAGATTTTATGGCCTTCCAAAAATCCATAAGATTGACTATCCTCTTCGTCCAATAGTAGATTGCATTGATTCTCCTACTTACCGTATAGCCAAATATCTAGCTAAATTACTGAAATCTTACATTGGCAACTCGAGTTCTTTTTTAAAAAACTCCTCAGATTTCTTAGAAAAATTAAAAGATGTCTCATTACAACCTACAGATCTTATGGTTAGTTTTGATATAGAATCTTTATACACCAATGTACCTCTTAAGGAAACTTTAAAACTACTTGCTGACATCTTTCCTCAAGATATTATAAAACTATTCGATTTCGTTATACATTCTGGTTATTTCATATGTCAAAACAAATTTTATAGCCAAGTAGAAGGAACAGCCATGGGAAGTCCTCTTTCTCCAGCTTTAGCCAACTTTTATTTAGAATATTTAGAAAAAGTCCTCTTCACATCTAGTTTCCCTCTACCATCTTTTTGGGTAAGATATATAGATGACATATTTGCTATTTGGCCTCACAGTAAAAACACTTTATCTTCCTTTTTAAACAGTATTAATTCCTTACATCATTGCATAAAGTTTACTATGGAATTAGAAGAAAACAACCAGTTATCTTTTTTAGACGTTCTCCTCATCCGATCATCTTCAAATATTCTTACAACTACAGTATACAGGAAACCAACATTCACAGGTCGTTATATTCTGAAAGAATCAGCCCATCATCCATGTCATAAAACAGGAATTATAAAATGTCTCATCAAAAGAGCCAAAACTAATTGTTCTACTTTTGATTATCTACAGAAAGAACTTTCTACTATCCAGCAACACATGAAACTCAATGGCTTTTCTGAAAAAAGTATTCAACGTCTTCTTACATCTTATAATCCTCCACAAAACAACAAAGATTCAATACGTCGAGTACCTATTCCTTATATCTCCGGTATTTCAGAACCTATCGCAAGAATTTTGAAGAAATATGATTTAACAGCTACGTATTCTCCTATTAACAAATTGTCTTCTCATTTTCCTTCTCCTAAAGACAAACGCTCAACTTTATCTCTTCCTGGAGTTTATCAAATTCCTTGCAACTGTGATCTCTCTTACTTTGGACAGACTGGACGTTCTCTTGAAAAAAGAATCCAAGAACATCAATCATCCATTCTTCACAATAAACCTGAAAAGTCTGGTTTGGCTCAACACGGGATTGAAACTGACCACAGCATTCTTTGGTCCAAAACGCGCCTCTTACATAGATCCCGTTATAGGTTCGAACGTTTGTTCAAGGAAAGCGTGGAGGCCTTGCTCCATCATCCCAACCTGAAAATGACTGCATATCTATATCAAAAATCTGGGAAAGCCTAATCAAGATTACTCATTAATTTTTTTTTTTTTTTTTTTTTTTTTTTTTTTTTTTTTTTTTTAATAGCAAATTCAATCATGTTTCTACTTCAAAATATTTCGTTTCATACTTAGTGATATAACATCACGCGGCATGTTCTAATTTCAACGATCTATTGTTAGTATTCTAGCTTGTATATTTTTTAAACTGTTCTTGTAATACCACCGACGATGGTCTGCTATTTCCAGACCGAAATATTTGGTTAAATAAATATCTTTCTTGTGATTACGTGATTATATCATTCAGTCTTATGTCGCAAGTATCCTTAAAACAACAAAATTGACATATTCCATTATACTTTTTTTTTTAAATAAGCAAAAAGATAACTATCAAAATGAATGAGAGAATTTTTTTAAAAAATGGTACAATTTTACAAAAATGGTATGTAACAGTAAATACTTAAGGACATATTTCCCTTAGTATTTGCTGTATGATCTGTGAGTTGCAAACCGATATGTTCACCCAAAGAAACATGATCTGTGAGAAAATACAACAGAGAAAAATGCATGATGATGATCTATTAACTTCTTTTTGTTGTTATATTATTAAAAAGAACAGTACTATATTTCTAATTAATGATGTTCTTAAAAAAGATAAAAAGAGGATACCTTCCTTCATCAAAACAAAGAAGCAAAATGGATGAAAATTCATTTTTTTTAAAACTAAAATAATGATTGAATCAGCAACATCATTCGGATGAAGTTGAGGGACTAGTTTTTTATTTGGATTAAATACTTCATTACTTTAGCTGCTACAGCTTGTTTCTTTTGTTATCTCTGATGCATAAGGAACCGAATGAAAAGATTAAAAGAAACCCTAAGTTTCTGACTTTCTCCTTCCATCCCTTGCCCCCAAATCTTTACTTCCTAACTTTATGCTACATTTTCAGGTAAGCTGGGTTTATTATTATTATTAATAATATTATTTGACACCTCCAGGGAGTCTAAAGACTCATCGAGGGAGGGCACCTGCTCTACAACTCTGTCTCCACCACTCAAATCCACCAACTGACAGCAACTACACCAACGCCATCCACCGCTGACTACCACCACTAGTATTACCACAGACAATCACAAACATCCATGCCCTGGGGGGGGGATTCGAGCCTGCAGCCTTTTGGCTGGAGAGCGGATATGTTAACCACATCCGCTCTTCGGATGTGGTTAACATATTAGACATCCATTAAATTAATGTTATTTATTTAATGGATGTTATTAGACATCCATTAAATTATGTTTCAGAATAACAGGTGAAATAAATCACTGTTACCATCACATAAGAGATAAAAATGTACAGATAGAACAATATCTTGTAAGAGACTACAGCTTCTCATTTTTAATACTCCTCTGCTTAAAATATCCATAGTAACCTTTTTATTTTAAATTTTCAGAAACTTTTGAACAGCCATGAATAGCATATGATTCTCAAACATTCAAGAAAAGAATATTGTGGTAGAATATATATATATCAGCTTGTGTGACATTGCAGCCTTTACACATGAATTTGAAAAAGAAATGGAAACTATGCGAACAAACTAAAATAATAGATTTCAACAATTACTTTTTAGATTTATTTTTTAGTTTGCAGTCATTTTAAATGCATCCTGAAAGTTTTTTTTTTTTTTAATGTTGATTTCACAGAAAAAGGTTATAAATCCTATATTATAGCACATTGGTACCATGCGTAGGCAGGTTGTCAAGAAAAAAGAAAAGGCCTGTTATGCTTTTCAAACATGTGACTATATTACTCAGGGGAAACCTATATGGGAGAGACTTTCAAAGCAGAGGTAGATGCAAAGATGGTTCAATATGTTTGGAGCCAGACTATAAAGGGATGTTGACTAGCATTTGTTTGAGTGTTTACAAATTTGAGAAAAACTGGAGAATGGTAGTAGCCAATTCAGTGGAATGCCACTTATGAAAATCCCTGAAAAAGGGGCCTAAGGCAGAAAGAGAATATCTGTAGAAAGGGGATGGAGTGAGTCTGTGAGAAAAGAATTACAAATTAACTGGATAGCATCAAGCATTTTTTTCTTTCAACACTAGAGGTTTCTAGTGTTGAAAGAGCTAGATGTTTCTCTCACAGAATGATGCATGATTGGAATGGATTGCCTTTGGAGGTTGCGAGTGTAAGTAGCGTGAATGAATTCAAGAAAAGATATGACAGCTGGCTGGTAAGGGTAATATGTGGCCTCCCTCAATGAGTCCCTGACTCCATGGAGGTCTCTCTTAATAATAATATTATAGTATTGTGTGTCACTAGAAAGAAGTTGGTTAAGTTCAATCTGATAAAAAGTGTCATTTTTCCTTGTATATTTTGTTAGGTGTTGTTTTTACTGGGGATTTCAATTAATTCTGTACAGATGTAATTATGATCATTGAAAAACGGAATCTAATAAAGGAGAATAATCAGAATGGTGGCAGTGGCACTGATAGGTGAATGGCATATACCCATTAGAACAGTTGGGTACATTGTATACTGGCTGAGACAGACTTTTCATTTTAATTCTCTAAGTTTGCAAAATGTGGACAATGTTGCTTCACACAGGAAACAATGAGAGATAAATATGAGATGTCCGCAATGAACTATATAAGCAGTTTTTTCTGGACAGAAATAGATTTTCTAAGCAAATATGTAAGTACTCTTTATTCTGAGGTGCCATACTATGAGAAAATGAAGAAGAAGAAGCAGGCAAGCATATGTAGAATGCCAGCAAAATATTGGACACATCAACATGATGTGAAAGGATTACTAGTGATAAAAGTGACAAAAAAAAAAGCTATAAAGAAAGATATGACATGGAAGAACTCAAGAATAAGGCTTCCTTGAATGAATTTAGAATAGGCATAATTCCAAATTCATTCAATCTAGAATTAATGTTGCCTCACAAAGTAAAACAATAAAAACCTAGGTAACTGAAAACCTGAAGGTTAATTGTAATGACTCCTTCAACACCCTAATTTCATACAAAACATCTGAAATGATTAGGAATAAAGTTAAGTAATTTGCAGTATGGATCTGTACAAACTGTATTAAACCTGATTGATGATACATAAAGGAACAGAATGTGAAAGATATATCAAATAAGAAATAACAGGAGAGGAGTATCATTAGTGATTGTTGAAAAACTGAATCTAATAAAGGAGGATAATCAGAATGGTGGCAGTGGCACTGATAAGTGAATGGCATCAATAAGCATGAAATGAACAAAAAGAGAAAATGTCATGCTGAAAACAATCAGTGTGAGAGGTAATGAGAAGACATATGAGCACAAGCTAGTAATGTGACAAAATCTCAGATGAGGAAATTAGCAGCATAACTCAAATGCAATCCTATACAGTTATTTTGATAAGTGGCATTAAAAAAAATTACAGTAACATAACTTTAGCAGATATAGATGATTTGCAATGGAAATTTTTGCAGATATCTTGTTAAATGATCCCTTTCTCAAATATAGTCAAGTTTATTGTTGTCTGTAAATGTTAAAGTGAGTTACACTAATAGCACTTAACAATACAAAAGCTACCAAAAAGTTCCACCTGAAATTCCACATAATCAATATTATTCTACAAGAAATTGATTATAGAAAGTTCTGTGACACACTATTCATTTGGTCCCTAAGAATTTCCTTCAATTGACCATATGCAGGAGTCAGGGACTCATTGAGGGAGGCCACATAATCACCTGGAACAGCTGTCATACCTTTCTTAAATTCATTCACACTATCTGCACTCAAAACCTTCAAAGGCAATCCATTCCACTCGTGTACCACTCTATGAGAGAAAAATGTAACTCTCACTCCCTTCTTAAGTGAATTTCTCTCATTGTCCATAAAATGAAAAAATTCTATCTACTGGTATCCTGTATAACCCTTTTAGAAGTTTGTAAGTCTCAATCATATCATCTCTCTTTCTCCTTTTTGCTGGTGTCTACAGTCCACAAATTCTTAATCAGTCTTCATAATCTGTAGACCATAATTCCAACGTCATCTTTAACACTCCCCATTGTATCTGCATCACCATAGAAACTAGGAGACCAGACCTGCACAATAGTCCAAATGAGATTGTATGAAGGCCCTGTAAAGAGGCAAAATAACTTCCTTATCCTTGCATGTTGTTAAGGTTCATTTCAACATTGCAACTATCCTCTGAATTTTATTTGCAATCTTTGCTCTATGGTCCTTGAACTTCAACTTCCTATCTATTAAAACTCCAAGATCCTTAACCTCATCAGTTTCTTCTAGCATAATCCCACCAATATAATATGCCATGGATATCTCATTATGCCAAAATGCATGACTTTACATTTACTAATATTGAAATGACAACCATTTTCACATGCCACAATTCTAGCCTAGTCAAACCATTCTACAAAAACTGTATATCACCTGTTTAATAAAGACTAAATAACAATATAATAAATTTAGTTTAATCCTTTATCCAAGTGTGAGCAAACAAAGTTTGCACCTGAAAGTATCTTCAGGACTGGGGGTAAGGTGGTACAACACCACCTTACCCCAGTCCTGAAGATACTTTCAGGCGCAAACTTTGTTTGCTCACACTTGGATAAAGGATTAAACTAAATTTATTATACTCTAACCAAGTGAAAAATAAACTTTCAACATCTTTCTCAAAATCCTGAGTAATTTATTAAAAAAGGGTGGCACACCATTTGGCAACTCCTACAGGTAGAGATGACCTGCTAATACTTCTGCCTGGTATCTCCACATGGGCCTGGCTCCCACTGAAGAGACCTCAATAAAGGTCGAAACTAGTCTGGGTTGTGGCCCTTCCCTTAATGCATAACATTAGACATATCCGCAAGGAGATGTGTTTTGCATTATGGGAGATACTGAGATAGAAGTGTTGGTGGCTTGCTCCACCTTTGCAAGGAGTGCCCTAGTGTTGTACCACCTTACCCCAGTCCTGAAGATACTTTCAGGTGCAAACTTTGTTTGCTCACACTTGGATAAAGGATTAAACTAAATTTATTATACTCTAACCAAGTGAAAAATAAACTTTCAAAATAAATAACAATGGAGCAAGCATTGATTCCTATGGTACACCACTGGCTACCTTAAACATCTCTCATATATAAAATCACATAAAATATCAAAAATAAAACCAAAAAAATCCATGAAAAAAAACAAAACTTCCATTTCAAAATTCAACATAAGTATTAATGATATATACCAATGCTTACAAGCATCAAAGCCTGATCTGTAAGTCCTTACTGCACCAATGCTGGCATTCTCTACATATGCAGTTCATCTCGACTCTCCTATTCATGCCAAAGATAAAACTTAAATTCCCTATACACCATCTTCACTGACTCAAGATTTCCTTGCTTCACTTCATTGGCTTTGCTTTATGTGCTGCCTTTACCACTCTCTCAATTCACATAACTAGTGCCGATCTCGATGATTATTTATCAGTGAAAGCCGATATATACGAGTTCCTCTTTAATGGATACTTCAATGATCATAATTCAAATTGGATTTTTTTTTTCACAGTTCAAGCTAGAAGGAACACAGAATTATTTTCTGTCAGTAATGATCTAACACAGATGATTCAAGTGCCTACCGGCATATTAGATTATCCTAATCATTCTTACAACATCCTGGATCTTTTCTTAATCAGCAAGCAGGTAGTCCAAATACAATGTTGAATCTCTAATTCCTTCTAGAGATTGAGCCTTCTTCCAGTTAAAATCAGCCACCTGTTTTAGGGCAACATAAAATTGCCAAATGAGATGATCTTCATGACTTTATGCTGATTTTCAATAGTCTGATTATTGTTTACACTTTTTTGATTCAAACTTCTGCTCTGACTGAATATCTAAAATAATCCTTGCACATGAGAGTCATAAAATTTGAATAGTCATAGTTTGACTATGACTCCTATCCAACACTTCAACAAGTATCAAAGCAAATTACGGGTGTGGTCTGAAAAGTTCTCAGCCTAACAATAAAAAAATGAATTTATAATTTCAAAATTATTTTTATATTTCAACATAATTTCCCTAAAACTAATACATTTATTCCAGCGATGCTCCATTATCCCATTCCTGTAGGGGTTCTCAGTAGGATCTACAAAATACCCCTCTACAGCTGCAATCATCTCCTGATTCGAAGAAAAATGCTAACCAGTGAGAAAGAGTTTAGTTTTGGGAAGAGATAGAAGTCAGAGGGAGCCAAATCTGGGGAACAGGGTGGATGTTCCAACAATTCATAGTGAAATCCCTTAATTTTCCCATTGTCAAAACACCTTTGTGGGCAGGTGCATTGTCCTGATGAAAGATGATTTTTTCCTTCTGCAAACTGGGTCTTTTCTCACTAATTTTTTCATCTAGTCTGGTTAAAAGATCAGAATAATATTCCCTGGTTATTGTTTTACCCTTTTCAAGATAATTAATAAACAAAATGCCTTTAGTATCCCAAAATACTGATGCCATGACTTTTCCTGCTGATGGAACCGGCTTCTGTCCACTGTTTTGACTGCTGTTTGGATTCTGTGTGTAATGGTGAATCCAAGTCTCATCCATAGTAATAAATCGATGCACAAAATCAGTTTTATTCTTGTTAAAACATTCCAAGCACTGTTCAGAGATTTTCATGCGAGTGCGTTTTTGATCTGCTGTGAGCAAGCGGGGCACCCATCTTGCACAAAGCTTTTTCAAATGCAATTCTTCATGCAAAATATAATTATTATTATTTGTCAACTCCAAGGAGTCCAAAGACTCATATATCCTATACATTCTTTTGAAATGCCTATAGTCTCAACAATTTCATGCACTTTGACTCACCGGTCATCCGATACCATATCGTGCTCTTGATCAATGATTTCTGGTCTTGTTACGCTTTTTGGACACCCTTCACGTGGATCATCTTCAAGGCTGGTACGGCCACGTTTAAACTTGGCAGCCCATTTCTTAACTGTTGAAAACGAAGGAGAAAAGTGCCTATAAACTTTTATGAACTTCAAATGAATTTCTTTGGCATTAAACCTTCTTAAGAATTTTATAACTGCACAATACTCAATTTTATTCATTTCAAGGGATACAGACAACACTTTTGCTTCTTCAGACAGCTGTATAAAACAAACTACTTGATAGAATGACTTGCAATTTCCCATGGATGCTTATGACAGATGTACCAACTTAGAAAAAAATAAATCTTGCCGATAGTGTTGCCATCTATGGTCGAGGCTGAGAACTTTTCAGACTACCATCGTATACTTGACGAGAAGTTATATTCTTGTTTAATCCTTTATCCAAGTGTAAGCAAACAAAGTTTGTGTGTTCTAAAATAATCCTTGCAAATGGATAGGAGTCATAGTTTGAATTAGAGTGGGAAATCACAATCTAATTTAAACTATGACTCCTATCCAAACCCTGATTCTTCAACCAGTATCAAAGCAAATTATACTTGACAAGAAGCTATATTCTTGTTCAATCCTTTATCCAAGTGCTCTATATACAAGTATATACTTGTATATAGAGGCTGATACCTTTAATCAATTGCCTTCCTTTCAGACATGCAAGTTGATATGCATTATGGGAAGAGTCACTACCCAGACTGATTTTAAACTTCACTGGGGTCTCATCAGTGGAGCCACTGGTTATGGGCAGAGGTGCCAAGAGCAGAGTTAATATCTACATTGGATTTGGATGGAGAGCTGGTTAAGAAAAGGGTCCAGGATGTTGTGAAAATGATAAGTGTCTAGTCTACTCATAGGTGTATGAATAATGAATACCAATATATACACCTGAAAGGAAGTGTACAAATGATGTGAAGTCAACAACCTCTATATACAAGTAGTCCAGTCATGAAGACCCCCTCACATGCCAACTTTCTTATACTTGGATAAAAATTTCTTCTCAAATATAATTTACTTTGTAACCATGTGAAAAAAAATGTTTAACTGTCTCTGATCTTGTATCAAAACAGTTCAAGATAACAATTCAGTATACATTCAATGGCCCATCAAAACCCCCAGCTTCTCACCTAGCCTATATACTACAGCTGCAATAACTGTACAAAAAATTGAAAGCAGACTTCGTATGAGCCTTAAAAAAAAAAGGTTTGCTCGTACTCAAATGGCAAACAAGCCTTCTAGGAGGACATTTATCATGGTCATCCATACAAGATGTGGAAGAAAAGACTGATGGCAAGCATATATTCTCTGTTTTATCTTTACATGGTTTTATTAAGATGGTACCATCTAATTGTAAGAGAGAAGGAAGAAGTTTTGCATCATTCTATTCTTCCAGCTCTTGTAGAGTGACTAAGACAAATCACCTCCCACTATACCACAAATTGTTCATAACATGCTTCCTCTGAACTTCTGCCAAAAAAAAAAAATATATATATATATATACCTGTTAAAGATACCAAGCAAATTTATAAACTTGGTTTTAATCCTTTTTCCCAAGTAAGCAAACAGACAAGTAAGTCAAGTTTGATCCTGCCTGAACTATGTTCAGGTCTGAGGCAACTCGTGGTAAAGGTGGAGTAAGCTCTGATCACTTTCCCTTAGTATCTCCCCTAATCCCCTGATGCAAACCACGTCCCCTTACGAAGATGTATGATGCTATGCATTAAAGGAAAGGGCCACTACCAGACTGGTTTTGACTTATTGAATGTTCAAGTAGAGGTCAAACTCAAAAAACTCAGCGTTGTTCCCCTCAGTAACCGGTTGGCTCACCCCACCACCGAGCAGAGCCCTCATTTGCCCATATCTCATCCAAGGGGTAACAGCAACAGCCGTGCCTCAGTTAACTTTACAGGCTACAGCAATGCCATTCATTACCCCCCAACCAGGACCTGAGTGACAGCAACAGCCGAGCCTCAGTTAAAACTTCATGGGCTACAGCATTGCCATTCATCACCCAAACTTCCAACTGGTTTTGACCTTTACTGAGGTCTCATCAGTGGGAGCCAGACCCAGAGATGCCAAGGTTGAAGTAATGCATAGCTGATAAATTTTACCTATAAAAGTTGCCACAAGGTGCTTTGACCTTAAATAAAAATCTCAGGATGAAAGAAAGATGTTATAAGTTTTTTAGCTTGGGTATACTATACGTTAAAAACTTTCGACATCTTTCTCTCATCCTGGGAGAAAGATGTTGAAAAAAAAAAAAAAAAACCCAAGCAATTTAATAAACTTGGTTTTAATTCTTTTTCCCAAGTAAGCAAACAGACAAGTAAGTCAAATTTGGCGTGAACTATGTTCAGGTCTGAGGCAACTCGTGGTAAAGGTGGAGTAAGCTCTGATCACTTTCCCTTAGTATCTCCCCTAATGCAAAGCACATCCCCTTGCAGAGATATATGATGCTATGCATTAAAGGAAAGGGTCACTACCCAGACCAGTTTCGACCTTTATTGAGGTCTTGTCAGTGGGAGCCAGACCCAGAGATGCCAAGGTTGAAGTAATGCATAGCTGATAAATTTTACCTATACAAGTTGCCACAAGGTGCTTTGACCTTAAATAAAAATCTCAGGATGAGAGAAAGATGTTGAAAAAAAAAAACCCAAGCAATTTAATAAACTTGGTTTTAATTCTTTTTCCCAAGTAAGCAAACAGACAAGTAAGTCAAATTTGACCTGAACTATGTTCGGGTCTGAGGCAACTCGTGGTAAAGGTGGAGTAAGCTCTGATCACTTTCCCTTAGTATCTCCCCTAATGCAAAGTACATCCCCTTGCAGAGATGCATTAAAGGAAAGGGCCACTACCCAGAGCGCTTTCGACCTTTATTGAGGTCTCGTCAGTGGGAGCCAGACCCAGAGATGAGACCTCAATAAAGGTTGAAACCAGTCTGGGTAGTGGTCCTTTCCTTTAATGCATAGCATCATACATCTCTGCAAGGGGATGTGTTTTGCATTAGGGGAGATACTAAGGGAAGGTGATCAGAGGTTACTCCACCTTTACCATGAGTTGCCTCAGACCTGAACATAGTTCAGGTGCAAACTTGACTTACTTGTCTGTTTGCTTACTTCAGAAAAAGGATTAAAACCAAGTTTATAAAATTGCTTGGTATCTTTAACGTATTTCTTTATGGAGACATTTGAAGAGAAAGTCTTAAACTCCGCCCCACAAAAACCCACTATTTGGCTTCATTATGTGGATGATGTGTTTGCTATTTGGCCACATGGCTCAGACACACTCCATTCCTTCCTAGCACACTTAAACAACCAACACCCCAGAGTCCAGTTCACCTTAGAAAAAGAGGAAAACAACACCCTCCCCTTCCTAGACACTTTAATCACCCGCCAGCTTGATGGATCTTTGGTTTTCTCTGTTTACAGAAAACCCACCCACACTGGCAGATACATTCGCCAGCAATCCCCCCCCCCCTCACAACAATATGGGGTGATAAAAACACTATATAACAGGGCAAAATTAATCTGCTCAGATGACAAGGCCCTGACTATTGAACTAAGCCACATCCTCAACACTTTCTTAGCCAATGGCTATAACCCCAAAAAAATCCAAAAAATACTAAAACCTGTAAACCACAACCCCCCTCCACAATAAAGATTACACCAAGTCTATCACCATCCCCTACATCCAGGGCCTCTGAGAAAATAACCAATATCCTCAAAAAATATGACCTTACTTCCTGTTACAGACCATATAAAAAGTTGGCATCCCTTATCTGCTCTACCAAAGCCCAACCACTTCCCCTAGACCTACCTGGTGTATACCAGGTCCCTTGCAGCTGCAAATTGTCCTACTTTGGCCAAACAGGCAGAACAACAAATATCAGGATTTCAGAACACCAAAACTACATCCGGTTTCACCAGTACAGCCGCTCTGGGCTGGCAGACCATGCCTTAGATACCCACCATAAAATTCGTTGGAAGAAAACAAAAATAATTCATCGCAGCAAGTTTAAATACGAAAGATTATTCAAAGAATCTTCAGCAGCTCTAAAAAACGTTCCCAACCTCAACAAATTTGGGTGCATGAAACTGCCCCAAATTTGGGAGACTTTCATTATGAGAACTTCAGCCCAACTGCCAAGACTACCAAATTAGCCCACAAGAGGGCACCAAAAGGCACCATTAGGAACTTTAGGAACAATATTAGTTTCTTGCTTTCTTCCTCATTTGCTTTGTGTTAGTTCCTGAGTGCATATACCATATCTTTATGTTCCTGAAGATAGCAATGTGACGTTGCCGAAATATAGAAGTTATTCATTAAAGTTACCTTTAATTAATATACTTTATATGCGTTGTTAATTCCGTAAACTAATTACCAGTTAGTATACCCAAGGTAAAAAACTTTCGACATCTTTCTCTCATCCTGAGATTTTTATTTAAGATCAAAGCACCTTGTATAGGTAAAATTTATAAGCTCTGCATTACTTTAACCTTGGAATCTCTGGGTCTGTCTCCCACTGACAAGACCTCAATAAATGTCGAAATTGGTCTGAGTAGTGACCCTTTCCTTTAATGCATAGCATCATACATCTCTGCAAGGGGATGTGTTTTGCATTAGGGGAGATACTAAGTGAAAGTGATCAGAGCTGACTCCACCTTTATGACGAGTTGCCTCAGACCTGAACACAGTTCAGGTGCAAACTTGACTTACTTGTCTGTGTGCTTACTTGGGAAAAAGGATTAAAACCAAGTTTATAAAATTGCTTGCTATCCTTAGTATACCCAATGTAAAAAACTTTCGACATATATATACACACACGCACACACTCCAACAATCTTTATACTAAAAGTTGTCATACACATCTGAATGGAGGCAAGCCTGTATCAACCAACTACATCTCAATACTCTTAAAAGTAACAAAAGGTCATTAATGAAACCAACTTCTTCACTACTTGAAAGCCCACTAATTAATTAGTAATCATCAATGAAATATTCCACCACTGTCATTCCACTACAAATACCCCTCCCACACACACACCCAAATACCATTGGATACAAGAGATGGAAAAGTTTGGAGAAAGATATATGACCACTATTTACATTTTCAAGGCATACGATGGTCTGACACGGAGTCCTTCACTCCTTCCTGTTCTCTGTGAACTGGGTCATTAGTTACCTCTACTGTTCATTGCATGTGATGGTGAATGGTTTCTTCTCCTCAGATTTCTCTGTCAATGTTAGAGTTTCCCAGAGATCTGTGCTGTCACACATACTCTTCCTCCTATATATCACTGGCTCATTCTTAACCTCAAATCCTATCCATAATCAAGAAACTCTGTAGCACTCAAATGATTCAATATTTTATAACCATTACCTTAAACAGTGTTCTTGCCATTCTTCAAGTAGAGAAGATTAGCTAGTGAATTTCAATGTTATAAAAACACAATCCTGTCTGATATTTCAAAAGAAAAATTTTACTTCACTCCCTCTTAATTTGCATAATATTTTGACTATCAGTCAAGCTTTGTTTTCTCTTTTTGGACTTTTCACATTTAGCCTATCCTGGGCAAAAACACATCACATTCATAGCCTCTTCAACCTCCAAAAAATCTGCTATCCTATTTATTTAAAATATCACTTCTTGCCTGCACAATGAAAGGCACATCACAAATCAGTCCTCACATTTGGGGCAGTGCACCCAAAACCTTACAAACAATGCTCAAATGAATCCAGAAGAGAATAATCCATTTAACAGATGACCCTCCCCCTTCTCTATTTCACAGACTTTCTCTCCAGTCACCTTCTCATTGCTATCTGTTTCTGTATTACATCTTTTCTTTTTTTTTATTCTCATGGGTGGTGTTCCACTAAACAGGCCACCACTTCTCCACTTTTCTCTAATCATGTAAGAATACAAGAGGAGTGCTGGTCAATATCCATAGGCAGTTTAGCTTCAATACTGAATCAACATCTCATCCTCTTCCTTCATTCTATCAGCCTTTTCTCCATACCATTTTTCCCAATAAATACAACTAGCAGTTCTTCAAACTCTTCGGCACTTCTTTATACCTAATGACTTACCCACATATGACACTGTCACATTATACATCTTATGACCTCTCATGTGAGTAGTTGATATCTTAAAAAAAATAATAAATAAATAATAAAAGAAAAGAAATAGACTGGGATGTTATAAAGAGAAACATTGGGTTTATTTAACTGTAACAATATAAAAATAAAAACCGACTAGTTTCACTGCGGATATGTGTGTTGTCTTCTGGGTTAGGATAAACAAGTCCAGTGGAACCTCGGTTGTCGAACGATTCTCATCTCGAACAAATCGGTTTCCGAACAAGGCAACAACGTGATCTGTGGGCTGAGATGTATGACGGGAGAACGTCAGTTACACCGCAGCCTCAGCTCAGTGCATTTTTTTTTTTTTAAACAGGTCATCATGTAATGATGACCTGTTAAAAAAAAAAAAACTGTTACGAGTGGTGATACTGATGTGTTCAAAGCTAGGGGGGGGGGGTGGTTGGAGAAATTTAAGAGAAGTGACATACACAGTGTGGTTAGGCATGGAGTTCGAACTAGGAAACTGCTGAGAAATATTTGCAAGAATTTAGTGACTATCGAAGGCTGAGTTGTCTTCCCCAACAAGTGTTCAACTGTGATGAAACCGTCTATTTTGAGAAAAATTGCCAAGGAGGACCTACATCACTCAGGAGGAAAAAGCATTTTCAGGACACAAGCCAATGAAGGATAGGCTGGCTATTTTTGTTATGTGGAAACGCAAGTGAGGACTTCATGGTCAAGCTACTTGTGTACCACCTAGAGAATCCAGGGATGTTTAAGAAAAATAACGTGCTGAAAAGTAAATTGTCTGTTATGTGGAGGGCTAATGGTAAGGCTTTTGTAACCAGGCAATTTTTTATTGAGTGGATCCATGAAGTCTTCGTCCCAAGTGTGAGAAAATACCTTCAAGAAAGAAATTTGCCAATAAAATGTCTTCTTGTGATGGACAATGCTTCTGCTCACCCTCCAGGCTTGGAGGATGAGTTGGTGGAGGAGTTTGATTTTATCACAGTAATGTTCCTACCTCCTAACCCTACTCTAAGCCAGCCCATGGAACAACAGGTCATTTTGAACTTTAAGAAACTCTACACAAAAGCAGCATTTCAAAGGTGTTTTGAAGTGACCTCTGACACAGAATTAACATTCAGAGAATTCTGGAAAAATCACTTCAACATCCTCCATTGCTTAAGTATCTTTGACAAAGCCTTGGTGCAAGTAACTTACAGGATAAACTCAATCTGAAGGAAATTGTGGCCAGACTGTGTAGCAATCAGAGACATTGAGGGCTTTGAGGCTGAGTATGTTGATGTTGTCGATGATATTGTGTCTCTGGGCAAAAGCATGGGCTTAGACGTTGGCAATGCTGATGTGGAGGACCACAAGTATGAGCTCACTACTGAAGAACTGTAACACCTTCAGAAGGAGCAGTTGAGGAAATGTCTTCAGATACAGAGGAAGGAAGGGAGGGAGGATGATCCTAGTTCTTTGATCAACAAAATGTGCCCGAAATGGGGTGAGGTACAAAGTTTTGGGGAAACGTATCACCCTGACAAAGCTGTAGCAAACCACAACATAAACCTTTTCAATGGCAATGCCATGTCTCACTTCAGAAACATCTTAAAATGCAGGCAAAAACAAATCTCATTCGATAGGTTTTTAGTGATGTGGTGCCAAGAGACAGAAAAGAGAAAGAGAAAAAAAAACCAGGACAGTTACCTGATGTTTTTTTGGAAGGGGACTCCCCCCTTCCTCACCACCTCCCACTTATGCAATATTTGATAAGGGGACTCCCTTCCTCATTTGATAAGGGAGTCCCCTTATCAAATGAGGAAGGGAGTCCTCAATATCAATTCTCCTCCGTACAGGTAAAGTGAAGTTAAATTTTCGAGTATATTTTTATCTATTTATTATGTTTATTCTTTTTGTGTAATATTGCATGCATTTTCATTGTTTTTGTATATGATTTTATGCATGAAGTACCGTTATAAAGGTTTAAATAAGCAATCATCGGGGCTCAGGAAAGGATTAATCCATTTTACATTAATTCTTATGGGAAAATGGTTTCAGTTTTTGAACAAATCGGTTTCCAAACAGCTTTTGGAAATGAATTATGTTCGACAACTGAGGTTCCACTATATTTAAACTTGGTGCTTGCTGGTTTAAACTTTATTTCCACTATATTTAAACTTGGTGCTAGCTGTGGAATAATTTACAGCACAAAGAGAAATAATTAATTAATAATTAATTGGGGTGTCCCAAAATTCACACAAGAAGTAATTTTGATAGAAAACACAGGTTTTTAATTAAAAATTGTAATTTCTTATTGCAACATAAAGTATATAGTATAGGATTATGCATGGAATAGCATATCGGGTAAATGACCTCCACAGCTTTGCTGGCACATATGCATTCTTTTGTCAAAATTTTCCATGACTGTTTTGCATAAATGTGGCTGAATTTCATTGATACAGTGCTCAATTTCCTCCTTCAAGGCATGGGTGGTCGTGGGCTTGTTGGCATAAACCTTAGACTTCAAAAATCCCCAAAGAAAATAGTCCAATGACATTAAGTCACATGATCTAGGCAGCCAATTCTGATCACCAAAACGGGAAATTACACAACCAGGAAATGACTCATGCAGTAATTGAATTGTTTCTCGGGCTGTATGGCATGTGGCACTGTCTTGTTGAAACCACATGTCGCCCATAACCACATCTTGCAATTTAAGCACAAAAAACTGGATTATCATGTCGTGATAGCGAGCACCATTAACTGTTATTGCCTTACTAGCTGCATTTTCGAAGAAGAATGGACTGATGATGCCTCCAGCCCAAAATCCGCACCAAACAGTGACACGTTGTGGATGCATTTGTTTCTCAACAATCACTTGTGGATTTTCTGAACCCCAAATGCGACAATTTTGTCGATTAACGAAGTCATCAAGATGAAAATGAGCCTCATCGCTGAAGATGATTTTGTTCGAAAAATAAGCATCCACTTGTTCCATAATCCATTCAATGAACTCTCTTCGCTGTGTGTGTGTGTGTGGTCAGTAGGCTTCAGTTCTTGAGTCAATTGAACTTTGTAAGCATAAAGATGCAAATCTTTATGCTTACAAAGATTTGCATCTTTGTAAGCTTCTCGAACAGAGAGCTTCTTGAAATGCCCAATTCAAGACCACAGTGCCGAATTGATGTTCCTGGACTCTCAGCAACACTCTCATGAACTGCTTCAATGTTTTCTGTTGAACGACTTGTTGAAGGATGGCCAGAGTGTATAAGATCACTAATTGATCCAGTTTCCTTGAATTTTTTAATTAATCTTTTCACAGTTGATGAAGTTAAATCACTATTCCGACCATATTTTGTACGAAAATTGCGAACTGTAGCTGCCAAACCTTCATTATTTTTAAATTATTGCTCAACAATGAAAATGTGTTGTTCTTTCGTGTAGCACTCCATTTTTAATAACCCTGAACTGTCAGCTGTCACGCTGTTTTTTTTCCTCGTTGGCAACACTTTACCGCACAAATGGCGCTAAATATAAATCTTGCGTGAATTTTGGGACACCCTTTATTTACCATTATTAGCTTTGCACAAATTTTCCTAAAATGTTCCTATATGCCTGATGAGATTTGTTTCCTACTTTGCTGTTCAGAATCTCCAACAATGACAACTTTTTCCATTTTCTTTATGTCAGCAGCCAGTTCTACTGACTGAAAAAATTCCTCCACTTCTTCCTTGGAAGAACCATCTGTGGTACCATAGGCACAAGTAAGTTTCATTTGTCCATGTTCCCATTATGAAGTTTGCCCACATAACTTTACTTGAAACTGCCTTCCAATCAAGAAGTTTATCTTCATGTTTGGTGTTGAATGCTATCGCTACTCCTTCCTTTGATCAATATTGCCTCAACCTCCTGTACTTATTGAGTAAGAGTTCATCTGTTGTTGTCTTCTTTGTCTCAGTAATGCCAATTATGTCTACATGGTACTTTTTTTTTCTTCTTCTGCAAGTTTGTTTTCTTTTCCATTAATACTCCTTATATTGGTTTTTTCTATCTTCAGTTCTTCTGAAGTTGGATTTATTCTTCTTCTTCTAGATGTTGAGTTAAAGCTTGTTCTAGTAGCTGACTTTTAATCACTGTTCGCCCTGGTTCCCTGACAAAAATAGCTGAGGCTTTGTTTAACTGGGCAACACCCTAGCCGGCATGAAATCTCACATTGTACCATGATATGCATTTGTGGTTTAAGCCAATAGAGAGCACAATTTGGTCATCTAAGTCCCATCCTTGTTCATTCAGTACCTTTTAGATACCTACTAACAGGACACCACATGAAGGTGAGAACACGACATTAGGACAGAAGCCACAGTCGGTTCTCCACATTCCGGAAAGGCGATATGGCGGTCTCCTCCCAGTTATTTGGTTTTGACCTTTAACCCTTTAAACTGCTGACTTCATATTCTACTGACATTGTCCCATGTGCTGAATTAATTTTGCAAAAAATTTATAAATTAACAATTAAAATTCTTACTGAAGTAAGAAGTCTGGACTGCATCATACATTCTTGATATACACTTGTTCACTCACAAAAATGGCAATAATAGCGTTTTATAAAATTTGCATAATCAAGGGGTGTCCACTTGTTTATGCAAATTACACACATTAATTTATGTAGAATCACCAGGATCTTCTTCATCTGAAGTACACAATTCAATTAACTTGGACAATTCTTCTCCCGACTCATTTGTTGTTAACAATTCATCAATTTGATCATCAGTAAAATAATGCGGATATTTACTGGTAGATGCCATATTGTGACATCCCGGAAATCCCCGCAGTCACGTGGTTTATGCATCGTGCTGCATATTATTATCATTCGTGACACCTCCAAGGAGTCCGAAGACTCATCGCAGGAGGACATCTACTGTACAACTCTGTCTCCACCCGAACCTCTACTACGAATCACCCACATTAACACCATCTACTGCCCTCCACCACAACTAGTATTTTTTGTCTGTAAATTGCATGTGTTCTGAAGGGCCGATTTGTCTGTATTTCCGGGAGGGGAAAACCCTGCTACCTCCATATGAGATCGGCTAACTCACCTTCAATGGAATAAGTCCATATATAAAGTCCATATATAAGTCCATATGTCACGACGAGAATCGAACTTAGGCCTTTTCCAATCGAAGGGCACAATGTACTGTCGTTCTTCCAATTGCGCTACGGAGGAGCTTAATATGATTAGTTGCACCAGTTCAAATTTTTCTCTTTAGATGTCATACAAAGACAGAAACCCAAGTCAAATAAACTTCAATTGGTTGGCAATAGATGGAGGAACCTACCCGCAAAGTTTGAATATCTTATGACGATTATTTCCACACTAAAAAATTGTCTGAACATGGGAAGCACAACCACTGTTCAAATCGAGTTAACTCAATCATAGCAAGGTCGCCATTTTTTTCCACGCTTGAGTTAACTCAACCATCGCAGTTAAAGGGTTAAGCAACCTGCCCTCTAAAAATCAATTAGAGAAATACATTGGGTTTATGAGTATAACAATACAAAAATGAAAACCAAATAGTTTCGCCATACATATTTGTAGGTTATGACGAACACAAATACAGAACATGCAGAAACTGTTATAATATAAGTTAAATGGAAACCACATGGAGCATGGGATGCATCCTTTCCATAGCTTCTTCATTCCATTTGGAACTTGACCAGGTGCAGCCACATCAAGGCTTTGTAAAGAGGCAAAATGATCTCCTTGTGCTGACATATCAACGTTCATTTCAGCAGTACAAGGAACTTCTTAGTTGTACTTGCAATCTCTGATGGGATCTTTCAACTAATTCCTTATCTTTGAGGTCAAGATCCCTACCTCATCAGTTTTTCTAAACAAAATCCCACCAACACAATATGTTTGTTGGAAATTTCATCATATTAAAATACATAACTTTACACTCGCTAACCTCATCAATCAAATTTCTGATATGTACCCTCAAGGAGTAGTATAGGATATTATAAAAGTATTACATGAAATGGTTGCGTCATTACTAACTTCCTATCAACAATTTTCCTCCAAATTAATCTGTTATCTATCAAGACTATAATATTATCAGCTATTTCAGCCTTCTAAGACACTTCTTAATGTCTCAATAGACCCAAATCTTGGTCTTCTCCTGAGTAATTTTCCTGACATCCGAAGGTCAGCAAAAAACACACTTTGCTAACCTTTTTTTCATATTCTGTGTACATAACCAGAGATAAGTAACCTGAGATAAGCTATTGTTATATCCTCTATTTCTATACTTTGTCCCTTTTAGCCTTTAATGTTAGTCTACACTTAACTCGTTGTTTTCTTAAACCTTTCCCCTTTTTAAACAAACAAAATCTTTGGCCGCTCTTAAGTTTAATCACGTGTAGGATACTTAATGATTAGGGTTTTGTCCTAGAATGAGACGTGGCCATTAAACATATCTTCTGAGACAGTCCACCTGATAAGCATTGACAGATTTATTTTTTAACTGCACCAGCCAATACCAAGGATAGATTAGACTCTTATCCAGGATGGCTCTCTCAGAGTGATACACAGTAACTAAACTACAGTAAATTTCTAACTTCTGTTCACTATATTCTTGCATGCAGTCGTGGTCCACTTTGTTAAATTATACAAGTGGGTTCTTCCCATTAAGTTCGATAATAATTTTATGAGTGGCTGTTTGAATTCATATACTAAACCAGATCAGGCAGGTACTAAGAAACATATTTATTAATTAAAGAAATGATACATGAAAGTCTTATTTCTAGGTAATCTGAATCAAATTTTAGTAAGATCTCTGGTTCATTACTACTAATGAACAAATTTGCTTGGACCACCTCTATATGTAACCTAACATTATCTCATCACAAGTTATCACACATTCTACACTCACGTGGTCACCAGTTATATCACTTAACACAACACAATTAATTCACACAAATTAAATAGAGCCCTTCTAGGCAGACAGTACTCAAACAAAGATGGGTCTATGCCAAGTTGGAGGCAGTTCCTAAAGTTCCATATAATAAGTTCACTACACAAAATGTTCTTTGGAAAACACACAATTCCTTAACTGTGAATATATAATACAAGAGTCTACATTACCATCTTTGAAATGATACTCGTTCCTTTCTTCTGCTTTGTCTGGGCATCAAGGCTTCTTCTCAGTCTGCAGCTCGTCTGGTCACCTTCGACAACTGTATGGCCAGATTCTCAGCGGGAAGGGCGATATGGCTCAGGAGCTTAGCCAGAACGGACGGCATCTACTTGGTTTTTCCGTCGCACGATATAGCATAGCTATCCTAGTCCAAGGAAATAGCTAGCTCTATTCCATATGCTGCGGCAGACAACTCATACCTTCCACGGCCAGCCTGGAACTTCTCCGTAGGTGCAGACTGGACCAACGTCCGAGAGGTCAGGAAACAGGAACCAAAAAAGCCTTGAGTGGGGTTTGTTTGACCTTTTTGTTTTCATGCTCTTCCTAGCATTTCTCGTATATTACAATGCCCTCCAACGCAGTCACATGGGTTTTCGTCACGGCATCCAGCTCCTTCCACTACATCGCACCGTGCTTTCGGTGTGTTTTCTTAGACGGCGCTCTAGTTTCTCTTTCTCATAATTTCTTCCCCCCCCCCTGTACACGTAACACTGGACGGTCAAAAGGTGACTCTGGCTTACAGATTTTGCTATCTTATGACACATAAAATGGGGTTCTTAAATTAATTCAATACATCAAATAATTTCTCTATCAGATCCTTATACATAACAGGTTAGGCCTTACAATTTTCTTTCATTTGTTATATAATTTCTTACTCCTATCTTAGTGTTATATATATATATATATATATATATATACACATATACATATACACATTTCCAGTTTATGGCCAACACACCACATTCTCTGCCTATTTTCAAAGAGAGTTGTTCCTGAATAATTAAATGGTAATTCTTTTTCTTGGTTTATTCAGGACACAACATAATGCTAATACATTCCTGAATGTTACCAATGTCAAGTTCTTTCCTAATATCCTTGTTTTTAATATGATACCACCATCTGTTTACTCCCCCTAATCTTTCTCAGAACTCTTATATCTTAATGAATTTAAGCAAAAAACATATGCTCTGTGTGAGTAAGTATATGAAATCATGAAACATAAAATTAAAATTATGCCTCTTTTGTAATAATTCTACCCCGAAATGATGAGAACCTATAGTGTATATCAGTATCATGAATGGGTTGAGAGTTAGGTAATCCAGGAACCCTGTTCTAAAGATCAAACATGTTACTTTTATAAGCTGTTATTTATACAATTCATTATACAGGGTAATTCAAAAAGATGGACTCAATTTCGTACGGCTATATTTCCTGAACTATACATCATATGTGAATGATCTACATAACATTTGACAGAGGAGGTCCTAAAGTTTGAAATACTACCACTAGAGCGCTTGTCTAGCACACAGCCATGCAGCAGCGTCAGTTGTGAGCTACTATACAGGACAAAATTTTTTGGTGTTTGTGAGCTCATTAAAACCGAGTCGCAACTGTGGTGCAGCATGCGTTTCGTCATAGTTTCAACATTAAACCTCCAATGAGAAAGAGCATTTGTCACTGGAATGATCAGTTTGAGCAAAGAGGTTGTCTGTGTAAGGAAAAAAGCTCGGGCAGACCACGTATATTGGAGGAGAATGCGAGACAAATTCAACAGACTTTTGAGAGTAGCCCAAGCAAGTCAACCCATAGAGCGAGCAGAGAACTTGCAATACTATAACTAACTGTCTAGTGTGAGTTAAAGTGCAGTTTGCTGTTCAAACCATATTGCCTACAGCTGGTTCATGCTCAAACGACAAGGTAAATCATGTTGAATTTTGTGAACATATGCTCCAAAACATAGAAGATGACACTTTTCTGCCACATTTAATTTTCAGTGACGAGACAACATTCCACCTAAGTGGAAAAGTACGCCAACACAATGTTCGCATATGGGGATTACAAAATCCCCGTGAAACATTGCAACATGAGAGGAACTCCCCAAAAGTTAATGTGTTTTGCGCCTTATCGAGAACAAAGGTTTATGGACCTTTCTTTTTACTGAAGAGACTGTTACTGGGGATAACATATCTGGACATGCTTGAAAACTGGCTTTTTTCTCAAATGAATGACGATTCAGAAGACTTCATTTTCCAACAGGATGGAGCTCCACCCCATTGGCACCAGGATGTTTGAGATTTTCTCAATGAACCTCTACCTCAACGATGGATAGGTCGCAAATGTTTAGCTTTCTTACATTTGTCTCTGTATTCTCTAAGAGCACAAGCTTACTTATTTACCAGGAACTTTTGAAATGCTTTCTTCTTTTCCTTCACCTCCTCTTTAACTTCTTGTGTCCACCATGGAGTTCTGATTTTTCTATCCTTGCAGACAACCTCACCAGATGCTTCTCTGGCTGAATCAATCAATGTTTTCTTCATCGGGAATGAAGACCTGGCGCTTCATTTCTAGCCTCCAAGATTTCCTGATCTCACACTCTGTGACTTTTTCTTGTGGGGGGTTCATAAAAGAAGCAGTTTATGTACGACCTCTACCAACAACTTTAGTTGATCTAAAAATCCGTATCACAACTGCGGTGAACTCAGTGATGCAAGACATCCATCCTTCTTCGGGTATGGGATGAATTCAGCTACCATCTTGATGTTATCCGTGCGGCCGGAGGGGGCGCATTGAACATCTATAAACTTTATTGTGAGTATAATCAAATATACTTTACATCATATTTGTCACTAGTTCTATGTTTGATATATAGACTTACAAAATTGAGTCCATCTTTTTGAATCACCCTGTACTATTTATGGCCACTTAAGGCCTTCAATAAGTAAAATAGTAGTCTTACAATGGGTAATGAAAATCATCTACCATCTGAAGGCTTTACAAACATCTATGCCACAGCAGGATTTGAAACAACAGTATATAGGTTAGATGATGGAAATGCTATCCACTCAGCCAATCATACTGAGTGGCTGTGTAAAATCCCAGTAATGCTTGGTAGAGGTGTTAACTTTTGTTCAATGTGTATAATAAATCATGAAATCTAACAGCTATATTCTACTTTCAAAATTTATAAAACTTGGATAATATATTGTCACATACATTTCCTCGAAGTGCTAAGGGAATACTCCAAATTTTTCAGTCTATTAATGACATCTTTATCATGGCGATACTTTTCCATAAGAAACCAAATCAGTCTGCTACCATACTGAAGAAGTCTGAGGAAGAAATATTACACAGTTAACAGATTGACAATATTTATGACTAGTATTATAAACCAGAATAAATTTAATTATTTTTGTTAAGAACTGAATTTAAGAATTATTAAAAATTCTTAACAATTCTTAAAAATACCTGAATAAATTATATGCTTGTTTTTTTTATGTAAATTCATCCACAAAAGGCTGAAAACTTGTTGCATATTAGTTCTAAATGGGCTAAGAATCAGATCATTGGGGAACTCAGCTCCAGAGATTTTTTTTTCATGCCTTTTCAATCCTTCAGGCCTCCGATAAAATGCTTTTCACTGACTGATGGTCCCACATCAGGCAACTAAAATCATCCACCACCTAAAGACATTCACAAACATTCATTTCACAGCATGATTTAAATCCACTAGGACTACTCAGGATAGTAAGATACAGTTTTAAAAAAAAGGGCTAAATACTGCTTTTCTGTATATGGATTCAAGAAAGGAGCTGATAAATATATAAAAAAGGTTAGTAAGCAGTTCATTCCACAGATGATACTAAATTATAAATTCTGTTTTGTGTGTGTGTGTGTGTTAAGAGCCAAGCAGAATATTAAAGTGCTGATGTTCACAATTACTTTTATATTCAGTTATATTGTTGGGATGGTTGGAATTATGGACAACCAAGATTATGAGATCAGTCTATTATGTCTGTAACTGAATGTGTTCTCCACTTGGTTTACAGGATGAATTATTCAAGTTTCTAGGAGAAAAACTCGACAACTGCCATATGAGGATTGGATAACTCACTTTCAGCTGAAAAGACCTTATAATAGTTCCTCAGGTCCTAGAATAGGATTCTGGATCCAGATTTTGCCAACAAAAGAACAAATTCTCATGACTGTACTATGGAGGTACTGAAAATGCATAAATGCTCTTGATGTAATTTTTACATATATCTTTGTATGTATGTATGTATAGCCAGCCTGGTTGGTAGAGTGGTTAGCGTATCCACTCTCAAGCCAAGAGGCTGCGGGTTCGAATTTGTGATTTTTGTTTGTGATTGTCTTCCACCTTCATACGTTCATTCACCCAAGTACATACACTCTCCCAATATGGACTGGGTCACATGGGTAGTAGACCCAAAAACCTACCTCAATTGGAGAGGCCTTCACCCTGCAGTGGGTAAAAAAATAGGCTGCTCATCATCATCACATGTATGTATGTACACACACACACATATAATTTATAATTATTCCCAAGACTTAAACAGGAGTTAGCTGGCAAGATAAAAAATAAAACTGGCAATTTTCACTTATGTTTCATACACACACACACACAGTGTGTGCGCATGTGTTAAAGTGAATGTACCTGTGGCAATATTTCTCCTATTACTGAGTCATCTAGAAGGATATTACTATATTGATAGTAAATCAATGCTAAGATACTAAACGTTTAGTTTATAAATGATATACTGTACTTATTCAAATATAACTTGCACTTTTTTCCCCAAAATTAAAGTTAAAAAATCGTGGTGCAAGATATATATGGGGATTTTTGGAAACTAAAGTTTTTCAGGAAAAAACTAAATTGACTTTTATAATTAAATCCTCAGTATTCATTATAATTTATAATTGCTCACATTGTTTATGAAATGAATGCATATAAATTTAAATTATCAACGTTATTTATGTGATCAGCCACTCACCTTCATCATGCAATATATTTTAATCTTTTGCAACAATGCTTCAGTAATTATAAAACAAACAGTCATCTTTGCTCCTATCCAGGGCATTAAAGATGCCAGTTTTTAAATAACTATTGGCAATTATTTCTGGCGAAATCATGTCCCAGGCTAGCAAAATCCAGATGCACAACAGCTCGAATGATAGTCTCTTAATCATCCCTACTGGAGTCAGGTCATAGCCACCAGCTGCCATCCACTCTGTGTAACACCTAAACCTCGCCTCATTCACTGCTCCACCCCTGCACAATCCAAGATCAAGTGGAAGTTAATGCGTTCATTTCCACATTTCCTCTACTGATTGCTTCCATCTCTGTGTATATGATTGTATATGATATGTATATTAATAACAAAAGATCACCCGACTGAACGACAAAGGCAAGCTAGTGATTGTTGAGTTGAAATGCTGATTCTCTTCAGCCAAATTCCAAAATATTTGAAACTTCCATAACAACATTCACTATCTATTTCTTAAAGTTTTAAACTTTTTTCATGTGTGAACTATATGTGAAACTTTTTTATTTCTTTTTTCGTAAAGTAAAATCTAGGTTGCAAGATATATATATGCGAGGACGAGTTATATTCAAGTAAATGTAATTATATCTGATTGATCTCACATAATGAAAAATAGTATGTAAACAGAGAAAATAATTATGTCAACTGAATTTAATTCAAATTAAAAATTTAAAGTAGCTAGATGGACTCTACACTGTGCCCATTAATTAGCAGTGCACTATTTAAATACAAACTAGTTTATTATTATTATTATTTTTTTTTGCATGTGCGTGAATGCCATTTGCTTGTAGTACACTGGCATTAGTATAGTGAGCAGACTCGGATTAGATAATCCAGAAACCACCTTGCTCTAGACTATAAACAGCAAATTTTTTCAAGTCCCTTCACACATCCATTAAAGAAGTAAACGTCTAACACCAAGTGATGAAATTCACAAAACATTTATATCCACAGTCGGATTTAAAGGCCAAGGCCTTTGAATCCAACTGTGTGTGTGTGTGTGTGTGTGTGTGTGTGTGTGTGTGTGTGTGTGTGTGTGTGTGTGTGTGTGTGTGCGCGCGCGCGTGTTGGTTGGAGAGATGTGATAACCACTCAGTCAGCCAAGCCAGTAACTATCCATTTTCTGTTTTATTTACCGACTCCATAGCCCTAATTGAAATGATCAAATTTCACAATTTGCATCAGTGTATGCTGCTATTTTATGCCCGAAAGTTGCATATTAACCTTGTTCTAATCCTTCAGAAGAATGTATATTTCATTTATTACTGTACTCATTCATTTCACTACACACACATCCACACCCACAAACACTTTATTACGTATGCAGTAAAAATTCAAGGGCAAATTAGAGTTTTTCAGATGTAAAACCTTGTCATCTGTCATTTTAATAGAATTTCTAAGTTGCATTGAAATAAATTGCTCGGTGTAAATTATTCTAGTTTCATGTAAAATGTTATCACATTTTATCAATGCCGTTTTTTTTTTTTTTTTAATCAGGTTTAGGTAATAGACATTGAAATGTTTGGATTTCCATATGAACCAGTGATGTAGCCATTAAAGACCTCCACTGTCCATGCCTACATATGCCTGGTATTGAGCCTTGCTGAATTATCCTTCTACAGTCTTAGTACTTGTGCTGCTGCTCACTACCATAGCAAATACTTTTATTGCAACAATGACTCCCCATGGCATAGTGCTGCCCTAGAGTTTTTGTGAGATTTTAGTTGAGCAGAGCTGCTGATACTGTTCCCCACACCTGATAGTGATTACTGCTGTTGGTGAATGACTGCTAACATCATAGCTAACCCTCCATATCTAGAGGCCATTCCACTATCCACCACATGCATTGGTGGTAGAATAATTTCTTATCAAGCAAAAAAACTTTCTACATGTTTATTTCTTGATGAAATATTATTGAAATTTGGTGTTTCAAATCCATTTTTCATCCATTTCAAATCCATGTTTCAAAAGGATGAAAAGCAATTACTTTGTTCTGATTGGGTGGAACTAAATAAAATCTGGTATGCAGGATAACCAAAAACTCCATTCAATTTTGGTTTACACCAGACGTTTTTAATTTCAGTAAACTAAGAAGTAAACTAAATTAGGTCTTCAGTACATAAGCCAAAAGCAACACACTTAAGGTCAAATGTTACAATAATGTTATACAAGAATACTATTATGAAATTCACCTTTTAATGACTGTCTCTCTGATCATATTACTTTAATCACCCAAACAGCCACACAGATAAAATATATCGAAAATATATGCTTTGTATCCATATTATTTCCATAATACCCAAAAGTTACGGTGACTTCATCGAGGTAATTATGGACGTTGATACATACAAAGCCACTGTGGTGGTTAATGTTAATTAGTATTTTTATCAATTATTCACTAGAATTGGTTTTCCTGACCTGAAGTTTAGTTTAATGGTCAACATTGATTTTTTGAGTATAAATAAAACAAATTTTTAAGAAATTGGTTTCGTCAATAATCACACAACGCATACCCATATATAAGATCTCTCTCTTCAACCAATAAGTTGTGGATTCTAATGTCACTGTAGTGGATGTCAGCAAAAGTTGTGGTAGCTAAATTTCAATGCTTGGCATGATACCACCCTCTACTTACTGGTGGCCTGAAGTAACTTGAAATAGTTCCAGGTTTAGTCTCAAGAACAGGTTTCCAGATATTAAAATCTTCAGCCCATGCACTGCTTTAAAATGTGCAGTCCAACCTTTTGTGAATGACACCACCTTTTATAAGTGAAATCACATCAATTTAATTCATTTAAAAAATAATAACATAAAACATGTATATACACACACACACACACACTAGGGGTGCTATGTCCACCTAGCGCCCAACCCCCTGTTCCAGACTGGTAGGCCGGTTCTCCTTGAATTCTGATGACTCGAAAGGGGGTTCCAGTCTCCCCCCCCCCCAAATTCCAGACTGGTAGGCTGGTTCTCCTTGAATTCTGATGACTCGAATTTTGAAGACTTGACACTCAGGGTAGTCCAGAGTTTCAAAATGTTTCAAAAAATATGACATAAAAAAGACTTATCATTTTATATATATATATATATATATATATATCTATTATTATGTGACACCTCCAAGAACTCATTGAGGGAGGGCACTCTACAACTCTCCATCTCCACCACTTAATCCACCAACAACAGAATGCCAGCTACTGCCCACTACCACCACTATTGGTCTGCAAACTGTATGTGTTCTCATGGCCAATTTGCTGTATGTGGAATGAAAAACCTGAGTTTCAGGAAAGAAAACCCTGCTACCTCCATATAAGGTCGGTTAAATCACTTTCAGTTGAAAAAAAAAAAAGAAAACATATAATATAAAGATTCCTCTTGTCACGAAAAGCTCTAAGAATCAAACTTAGAGCTTTTCCAATTGAAGGGCACAATGCAGCGTCGTTCTTCCAATACACACACAGGCCATGTGGCAACCAAATCACTGTGTGTGTGTGTGTGTGTGTGTGTAAAATGGAAAAATGAGCATATCTACTCTCCATATAATCGAATTCATGATCCATGGGCATGGATCATGAATTCGATTATATGGAGAATATAATATAATTATTATATTCTAATTAAGATAATCACAAACATCCATGGGCATGGATGTTTGTGATTATCTTTAGGTGGGAGAATTTCATCACTCAGTATGAAAACACTCCACTTATTGGAGGCTTGAAGTGGTCTGGCTAAATGTCCCAATTAGAGATGGGTTGTAAGATTATGTATGTATATATATATATATTATATAATTAAGAAAAACAAAAACATTTCTTAGCCCACTCACAATACAAATACACTATAAGGATTACAATCTTTCATGAATTGGAATCATGTTTAAAAAAATTTACATTGTAGGGTTGCATTTTGCTTCAGTCTATTTTCATCAGATGAGAAAGACTGAATAGATCTGGTGCCAGGCTTGTGAATGCATTATAAGGAATGAATGTTCCAACTGTAGAGTATGGTGATGAAAGTACGATGAATTTTTTTTATTATTCCTAGTGAACTAATTCCATTAGTATGGAACTGATCCACTGCAATTTATGAACACTATCCAGAAAGGAAAGTGTGTACCATGATATTCTGAATTCTGCACTTAATGCCATACATGGCCAGTAAGACAATGCACCCTGTCACACAACAAAGATGACTATAATTATTATTATTTGACACCTCCAGAGAGTCCGAAGACTCATCAAGGGAGGGCACCTACTCTACAACTCTCCGTCTCCACCACGCAACCTCATCCACAAACTGCCTCATCTATACCAATGCCATCTACTGTCCACCATCAGCACTATCATTTTCACAGACAATCACAAAGATCCATGCCCTTGGCAGGATTCAAACCCACAGCCTTTTGGCTGGAGAGCAGATAAACTAACCGCTCGGCCAACCAAGCCGGCAATGACCGAGTTTGAGAAAAACAACATGCCTTTAACAGTCTGCCAAACTTAGAACACTGATTTAACTAACATGAGTGGGATACAGTGGGACGAGAAGGCCAATTTCAATGGAAAAACTTAAGAATAGTCTTGCATGAAGGATGTTAATTTCCCATGAAACTTGTTATAAGTACATGGAAAGTTTGCCACACAAACTAAACGCTATAATACCCAAGGTATTATAGCGTTTAGTTAATTAGTTAATAAGGCCTATACCTTATTAAAAGAGCAATATTTTGATCTTGTATTTCTTCGATGCTCCAGAAGTTTTGGTAATATGTGTGTGTATATGCAGACTTTGGCATCTCCAGTTTAGGATAATAACGACTGATAAAAGAATGGATGAGTCAGGAAAATATGAGTCATTAGGGTGGCAGATATGGGGTTGTATGCAAATAACATAAAGATGATGCAAATACAATAATAGAAAGAATAACTGTAAGCAGAGGATTACATGCAAGAGATAACCATGGACATCACTTAATTGAATACCTTGAATAATTTTTACACCAGCAGTCATCACTGTTGAGTGAAAAGGAGCGACTCATTTTGAAAGAATGAAGAAGTTAGGGATATAAGTGTGATACTGATCAAGAAGTCACAGAACACATCACAATGATGGCCAATATGCAAAGAATAACTGTGATCCAGATAATCAATACGATAGTATGAGGACTAAGACTGGGAGAATCGATAAAGTTTTTAACATTATAAAAGGAATAAGCCAGCAAAACAAGACAAGAAGCACAATTATTAAAAACAAACAGGGGAACATACTTATACATACTTATTTGAACATTGGTGCTGGAGAAAGATGATGAAAATTAGTTGGACAGAAAGAAAAAGGAAAGAAGTTCTAAATATGTATATTTCATGAAGAGCAGTCAGTAATGAACCATATCAAGGAAGAAATTTTGGGAAGATGGAAGGAGTACTTAGAAGATCTATATAGTGGAAAAAGATCTAGATGCCAAGGCTGTAGAAGAAGAAACAAGACTTGATGTGGAAAAAATTGATCCAACTATATTAAAAGATGAATTTGAATGGGCACTAAATGAATTGTCAGCTTAATTAATACTCAGAATTAATAAAATATTCAGGAAACATAACTAAGTCATACCTTTTCATTACCATAAAGGATACATATGAAATGGGGGATCATTCCCAAAACTTTACACAATGCTCTATCATACATACAAATCGGCCCTTCAGAACACACGCAATTTACAGACAAAAATTACTAGTTGTGGTGGTGTTGGAAGTTGGAGGTAGATGGCGTTGATGGAGATGATTCGTAGTAGAGGTTAGGTGTTGAGACAGTTGTAGATGTCCTCCCACGATGAGTCTTCGGACTCCTTGGAGGTATCAGGAATAATAATAATAATACCATTCCTAAAGTAAATAATGCAGACAAATGTGAAAATCATCGAACAATAAGCTTAATATCTCATGTTTCAAAAATACTACTAAAAAATTTTACAAAAAAGACTAACAAAGAAGGCTGAAGAGAATATTGGCAATGACCAGTTTGAATTCAAGAAACAAGAGAAGCAATTCTAGCTCTAAAAACAGTTATTGAAAGAAGATTTGACAAGAATCAAAATACTCTGATAGTCTTTCTTGACTTGCCTTCGATAGTATTGACTGGAACCAAATGTTTCACTTCCTAAAAACCATAAAGGTAGAATTGGAGAGATAGAAGGCTTATATTTAATCTTCACAAGCACCAATAGAAACAGCCAGCAATAAAACAGAAACTGCAATAGCAAGAATATGTGGAGGTGTAAGACAGGCTTGCTCTCTTTCATCCATACTGTTCAATCCCTACATTGAAGATGTAATAAATGAATTGAAAAAAACTAATAGAAACATGAATTAAGATAAATGGAATTGAAATTAACTGGCTATGGTTTGCAGATGACATAGCAGTTATAGCTGATAACGAAGAAAACTGAAATCCACCCTGACAAAGACGGAGGAAATTTTCACACAGTGCAGCCTAAAAATTAATTATAAGAAAACAAAACTATTAATTACAAGTAAAGCAAATCCAATGAAAATAAACCTGGAAATAAATAATAATCCAATAAAAAAAAAAGGTATCCTCCTTTAAATATCTTGGAAGTCTTATCACAGAAGAGGGAAGAAACCAATCAGATATTAAAGCACAAATAATCTTGGCCAAAAAGGCATTCTACAATACGAGAAACATTTTCACCAGTAGAGGACTTAGCATCCAGCTCAAAAAAAGGCTAGTGAAAACGAACATATGGAGCATTGCATTATATGGTTGTGAGACCTGGACGCTAACAAAACAAGACATCAAGAAGTTGGAGGCATTATTTGAACATTGGTGCTGGAGAAAGATGATGAAAATTAGTTGGACAGAAAGATGATGAAAATTAGTTGGACAGAAAGAAAAAGGAAAGAAGTTCTAAATATGTATATTTCATGAAGAGCAGTCAGTAATGAACCATATCAATAAGAGAAGAAAAAGCTTAATCAGACACCATCTGAGGCATGGGGGAATGATTACAGAAATAATGGAGGAGACCGTAGAAGGAAAGAGGCCACAGGGCAGACCAAGAATTTCATATACAGTATAAATAATATAATGATGCTAACCGGCGCTAAGAGTTATGAAGAGATAAAAAGGAGGTCACAAGACAGGATGTTATGACGTGCTGTTATAACTAACCAATCTTCGGATTGATGAACTAGAGAAGAAGAAGAATATGAGGACTTAATGATGCAATTAAGATTGCTGAGGATGGTGAATGGGCAGAAAGGTGGGTATATGATGGGAGATCTCTAAATTGGTGAAATGATTTTACAAATAAATGTTATTAATATCATTATCAGTGACCACCAGGAAGTCAAGGAGTGATGGAGGGAGACCGCAGATCATCTCCAACCAGATATAAGGAAGAATTTTCAATAAATGAAAGTAAAAAGGAATATCTTCGGAAATTATGCTTCAGGAAAATGTAAATTCAAAGATAGTGAACTACTTTAATGAAAGGTATAATGGGCACCGTAATAGGTGCCCATTATAAAATAGGTTTCCTGTAAAGCTTTATAGAAATCCATGATGGTATTCACTTAATGTTAAGAAGCAATAAAAATAATAAATCGAAATACACGAATGGAGAGTATACTTTTTAAAATAAACCATAAAATTTATTAATTAACCAGCTCGTTAATCGTTACTCGGTCAGTAGCGAAGTTCTGGTTTATTACTCGGGCGGAACCGAAGTCCCGCCACAGTTTCAAATAATAAATAAACCAAGAAGCCATGACCATTGCAATCAAAACGTACAAAATAAAACTGATGTTCAATGTTTAACAACTGTTTGTTTTGATTTGTTTTGTTCATTTTCATAGACTGTGATCAAAGCTAACTAGTGTAGTGAATGTGCAACACACTTCAAATTGAGCAGCATACATTAGCAATTACAATGAAACAGTTCACGTTAAAAACATACAGAAATGCACATGCATTTGTATTCCATATAATCTAAACATTTTAGGAAACCCAGACTTACCTGAACAAACGGTCACGCCCCTGCGTCTGAGAGTTAAATTTTACAATAGTTTCCACTACATTCCCATGCATTTTGGCAATTTTTACTTTATGAATAGCAGAAACAGTTTTGAATAAAATCATCGGTCACACTACGATGATTCTACTTTCCATCAATAAGTCTCTTCGGCAGCACATCTTATTAAAATGACTTTCTTCCCATCCATACTTCCTCAAAGCAAGGAAACTTGTTTGTTTAGCTGCAACAGCCGCTATCGGACTTGCTCACGTGGGTAAACAGTCACCATTGTACATTAGTAATGTGACTCCTAACTTCAGATGTCACTACACAAAGCTATTAACCACAAAGAAATTAAAAAGCAGCAAGCTCCGAATTATTCCAATAGTAATCTGAGCACTCCAACCGCTAGAGGATGCATTTGTTTCAGAGTCTGCACTAAGGTCACGTGAAATTGTTAACCAATAATCAGCAAGCGTCTGCTTTGCTGATTGTAGGAGGGCTCGAAACAGCGCTTTATCGATATCACACTAGACAGATATGTTACTGAAATATGAGCTATGGCGACTGACATAGCTATACATCGGTCAGGTGGGTGTTCACAAGGGATTTTAGAATTTTGTAGCGTATAACTGCGTACAGACTGATAAAACATGGATTTTAAAGCGAAAAACACAAGGATGGATTGAATTTAAAATAATAACATTGGCTGGACAGTTTAAGAAGGAATCTCCAAGTCTTCGGACTAGAGGACAAAATGGCCTTGAAGAAGGTTGATATACTGCAACGACCCTCTTCAGCGGGAAGAAGCTGAATAATAATAATATTTAGGAGTGTCCAGAGCTTTTCTTAATGTATATTTATCTACTTTTGGAACTTCCAGAAGCAGTTATTGGTTTTAAATAGCGAAGCATGTAGTTCTTAGCACTCAATAATATATGAGGAAATTATTGTAATTTTTTCATTTATGTAGCTCAGTGGATATGGCGTTTGCATACCACGGCGCTTGGCCGCACGAAGGAAGACTTGATTTCGAGTCTAGTCGGCGACTAGAGGAAATTTTTTTAAGCCTTTTTTCGATCGGTTCCCGAGTTAGTCGATTTCTGGCACGGGCAAGCGGGTTTTTCCTCCCGGAAACTCGGGTTTTTCGTCCTGTAAACTCAAGAAAATCGACCATAGAACCCACATTATTTCAGACATTAAATATATTGTATTAGGGTTAGGGACTATGAGATGGCGGCACAGAGCCGCCGCTTAATTAGTGATGGCCTTGGGCCATCTATCTCTGATTGGTACCAGTGCAGATTGAACTGCCCACTCAGTCTTCAAAAGTTAGATAGGGCTAAATGGCCTCGCCTACGGGAATAAAAAGGCGTTAGCTGATTTTTTTTTTTAACTATCTGTGAATGATGAACATTTGTTATTACCAATGAAATGCACATCATATTGCATTTTTCTTTCATTGTTTTCTAGAGTACTTTCGTATACTTATAGAATATTATTATGAAAAAAAAAAGATACAACTCTCACTATTACTTGGAATAATACATGTATTAGAGATTCAGGTGACAAAATGGTGATAAATGTATACCCTACTCACTCCATAAAATTATTAATTCATTAATAAGAAGGCTTCAAAATTGGCGACGGACTGCCTATAAGAGAGAGAGATATCACACCCAAACTTCCCTTTGGGGAATAAACGGCGATAAATGATTTTTTTTATAGTATAAGACCGATTATAAAATATTTATTTTCTTTAAATAAACTGAATCAACTAACGTCTTTCATTCCCCAAAGGTAGTAGAAAGGCCATTTATCCCATACGAAATTTAGGTAACTGAATACAGCCAATGACACATAGTTGACCAAGAATATCAGTCATTTTGATTAGCATCTGTCTGGGGAAAAAAGTACAGACAAAAGCAGCCATCTCGTGGTCCCAAAGATGATATTATACATTACAGCCTGGCACAGTATGAGCTCTACTGCCAATTTCCTTGAGTTGCAAGATGAAAAAACAAGACTTTCTGGGAGAAAACCATACTTTTTACTGACAGAAATTGACTAACTTGGAGCCAGTCGAAGAAAAGCTTAGAAAATGTTCCTCTTGTTAGTTACTACAATTAAACTAAGAATGGTCTTTCTTTAGGCATCTTAGCATTATGTATGCAAATCCATTTCCATATGAAAAGCCCGTGTAGCTCAGTGATGTGGCGTTTGCACACCACGGCGATTAACCGCATGAAGGAAGACTTCTTGGTTTCGAATCTAGTCGGCGACTAGAAGAAATTTTTCTAAGCCTTTCTTCGACCGGTTCTCGAGTTAGTCGATCTCTGGCACGGGCAAGCGGGTTTTTTCTCCCAGAAACTCGGGTTTTTCGTCCCGTAAACTCAAGAAAATCGACCGTAGAACCTACATTATTTCAGACATTAAATACGAGAGTTACGGTTAGGGACCACGAGATGACGGCACTTGTTGAGCCATCTCTATTCACTGAGTGCAACTTAATTAGTGATTGCCTTGGGCAAGCTATCACTGATTAGGTACCAGTGGAGATTGAATTCCCCACTCAGTCTCCAAAAGTTACATAAGGCTAAAACGGCCTCGCCTACTCCCTATATACGGGAATAAAAAGGCGTTAGCTGGGTTTTTTAATGCATTTCTATAGGACTACATAGATCTCTTTAAAATATCCAAATTAATCTTCTATTTCTCTTATATTGTTTCTCAAAGTAATCTTCTAGTGCCCTATTGATGCCTTAGGTTATTTTCTTCTTTAATTAAGTTTCATTTAATAGTTAGCATGCACAAGATATATATGTACTCTACAAAAAATATGCAGAGTTTCTGTGTTCCAGTTAATTAAAATTTTAACAAAAAGCACTCACAAATTATTTTGACCCTTCGGGCGTGATAGGTTTTTAAGTAGTGCATGATAAATAACTCATAATAAGGTTATTTGCCTCGAAGAATCGATTTGGAAATTTGTTTCAAAGATAAATATTGTGCTGAGTTTGAAAGATGACAATATATGTTCACTTTGATTGGAGAGATGTGGCTTCAAATACCTTCCAATAGGCAAGAAAGATTTATAACAGATTTCCAACTAAGGGCATAGTTGAGCCTAAGATGATCCGACTCATTGTGAAAATTCTAGCACAGCACCAAATAACAATAATGGAAGATTTTGTTAAAAGTAACAAAAAGCAACAAAACATTTCTCATAATTTTTTGTAGAATGATAATAAATGCACTATTTAATTTTTAACATTTTATAGTACCATATATTACCTCAGTAATAATATAGTAAATTCGGGTCCCACATAAATGATCCCAATTATTTGGCTCTGCATTTGCTATTACTGTGGGTGACTAAAGGGAGTTAACCAGTCTCATATGGTAATAGAGGAGTTTCCTGTAGAAAAGTCGGGTTTTTTAAAACACAATTCCCAAATCAAACTGGCCGAGTAATATATGCCACTAACAGGCCAAATATAAGTTATAAAATAGCTTCAGCAAATTTCTCTTTCATAATTCCAACTCCAAATCACAAAAATTGTCATAAAATTATGACAATTTTTACGTGTCATAAAATAAACCATATTTATTACATTCTAAAAAAAAAAAAAATTGAGACATACATATGGAGTTTACAATATGAACCAGTGCGCAGTAAAACTCTTCCAGAATATAGAAGCTAATGGTCTAGACCCAGTCGATATGCATCTGAAAACATCGATAACAGGAGCCAAAATTGCAGCAAAATCACATAATAAGTCATGCCACTGATATGCAATTGCCTTTCTACAAAAATGCCTTCCTGACAGTCATCAGCTCTCTTCCAATTTGAATAAACAAAGACCACATAGAATGTTCACTGGAATTGCTGAGAAATACCTGTTCATAGAAGAAAATTACTGCATAAACAAGTTAATATATACCAAATCACAAGCAACATATAGAGAATTTTCTAGATCCACTTTCCTTTTACAGCAATGAGAATAACGAACAGGCGAGGTCACTCTAAGCCCACTTTTAAAGAAATGGATTCCGATTTCCAATAAGTTATTCTACAAAACGTTATTCTCCAAGTGCATCGTGCATATTTGCCAACGAAAATGTTGTGGTTGTGCAAAAGATATACGGTTGATAGCCACGGAAACTGTCACATTTGTAAAGGACAGAACCACTTTACTAAATGATGATTTACTTTAAAAAAGAAAAGGGGGGAAAAATTCTGGACTGTTATAAAACAATAGATGCCACATATTCCAATATTAAATGAAAATATACTATTTTGGCTAAATGACAAGAAGCTCAGTAGGGTACAAATAAATATAATTATTATAACCATGTATACTATTTTGTCATACATGTATAACTATATCTATGAAAGAAAAGGCAGTAAAATTACCCTGACAATGTTCTATCAATACTTTCAAGATGAAATGAAAAATTCTATCTAGGGCCGGCTTAACACTGTAAGCAGACGATACGTTTCATCGGGGGCGACTTCTTCAAATGGAACTGAAGTGAGTAGAAAAAATAAAATAAAAACACAATATGGTATTATTTCTGGGAAAATTCAAATGTTACTCCTCTAAGTAAATATTAATTTCATGGCTATTTAGCCTACTTTTGTTTAGTAGTGTCCCTTTTTATAATTCCATTGGCTTTTTGCTCAATTTTAGGGCATTACTAAAGTTTTACATAGAGAGATATATGAAGAATATAAGAGGGAAAATTCGGACATACCTCTGCAGGGCCGGTTTTATCATTAAATGAACCTAGGCAATCGCCTGTGGGCGACAAGACTTCGGGGAGCTAGATTTTACAAAACTATATAAAACTAACAGGAACTCCTGAATTCCATAAAATTCATGTATATAAGCGTACCATTTCTTTGCTGGATGTGAATATACGTCCAGCAAACCTGGATAATATTCTATCCACCTGCTGAAAGAACATGGATAAGAAGTGTAGTTTGACCGTCATGTCCATTAGAAGGTGCGATAATCCTTCACGCTGAAAAGAACAATTAACTAGATTACTTGGCGTATATAATAGCTATGTTCAGTTGCCTACAGTAAGAAATGCAGTTATTATTATTATTCCTGACACCTCCGAGGAGTCCGAAGACTCACCGCGGTAGGACACCTACAACTGTCGCAACCACTACACCGAACCTCTACTACGAATCATCTCCATCAACGCCATCTACCGCACACCTCCACCACTACTACAACTTGCTTGCCGTTTGCTCGGTAACAAGAATCTAACATATCAGTCTAAATACCTATGAGTTATATTCATTTTGCTGCTTGTTTTTATCGTATAATTACGTATGGCCCTTCAGAACACACGCAATTTACATACAAAAAAATACTAGTTGTGGTGGTGGTGGTGGTGGTGGAGGTGGGCGGTAGATGGCGTTGATGGAGATGATTCGTAGTTGGAGGTTCGGTGTGGTGGTTGAGACTTCGGACTCCTTGGATGTGTCAGGAATAATAGTAATAGTAATTATAGTTTTTAATGCGAGCGTAAAATAAGAAATCCTTTCTTCACTTCATATTATATCACTTTGGAAGATCAATGTCACTATCAATTGTTTTGCTAATTATTTTAATCGCCAATACATTTTAAAATTCTCCAAGAACACGATTGAAGATAATTATTTTTGTCAAGCAATTATTTTATAAATTCATTAAAATCCGAATCTAAAAATGAATACAGCCTCCATCTGTTCCAAATTAAGTTTCCTATTTTATTCATAATCTTAGTTCGAAGGTTAGTTATCATACGTAAATCTTGAATCATATCATGTAATGCATAATTTTTATAACGTAATTTGTTGGTTTTTGTATTTCAACTTTCTTGGTTTCCCCCCTAATCACTCACTACAAATCAGTTATGAAGTCAACTGTTATGTGCATATTTTAGGCTAATTTCGATATTATGCAGCAGTTTTGAAGTAGCGATATTTTCCCTACAGTTTATCTTTTGAAACATGTGTAGGTGTGCATGAGTCAAAATGAAATTTTATTTCCAAAATTTTCATAACATAATAAATTCGCTTTTAATGGCTAACTCCCCATTCCCAAAATTATTCACACACACACACACACACACACACACACAAATACTGACAGATAACATGTGCGCACTTTCTTTTTGTTTGAATTAGTTATTTTTCCAAAGTAATTGTACTGTTGCAGTTTTTAAGCAAAAGACAAAGGCGTAGAATCTCTGATAAAATACCATTGGATATAAATTAAAAAGGCTCACAATCGGTAACCCCGAGTAATGCAGTTTAACACCATTTGTTGTTCATAAAAATAAAAATAAAAAATTTAAAAAAATCGTTCCTAAAATTGAAATGTCCGACCCATGTAATCTTATTTTGCAAGGAAAGGAAACAAGATGTCATATTTATTTCAATAAATGTTATGTAAAAAATATAAATATTTGACATAATATTTCCAATGAAAACAAACATTTTGATCATTTATTTTCGCACATGTGAAATTCGTTTTTATTTGGGAAGAGACACAATAAGTAAATTGTGCAGCAAAAAAGAGTCAATCCAAGAAATACAGTGCACATAACAACAATAATCCATTAACGGCGGCGTGCGTGTGTGTGTGTGTTTGGGGGGGGGGGAGGTATTTGCATTTTAACAGATAGAATGCTGCCTTTTTATTTGGTCAAAGGGATTTTAGGCATATTTGCGAACAGATATATTCAACATAACTTAGCCAGTGTAGAGTAAAAAGTGCCGCATTTGAAGAAATATTAGCAGCATAATAGTAAAATAGCAAAATTCATAATGCTTCAGAATAACTTGATAATACCAAAACAAGATGAGAAGTAGAAATCTATTATTATTATTATTATTATTATTATTATTATTATTATTATTATTATTATTATTATTATTATTATTATTAGAGATCTTTTAATTATAACTCTATAAAGATATACTTAATAAATTTGTATTTTTATGTTTTTAAATAAATAAACTAGTTTCATTTTGTCACAGATGGTTTTCGCTGGACTACCTGGACTTTTAGACTATTGTTCTTATCAATATTGAAAAAACTCGAATGTAGCTTAAATATTCCAAAGCACATTACATCGATTTTTTACTTAGGTCAAGTCCCATAAGAATGTTGTAAAAAATAACCTTGTTTGTCTCTGTATATTTTGTATTAGATATTTTTGTAAATAGCCGTTTGGAAATTAACTGTATATACTTCTTTAATAAGAATATGTTAGAGTGTTAAAAACAAAGGCAATGCTTTTCATCAGAGCTGTATATAATAGATCTACATGGCGGCATTAGAAAGATTGTTTATTAAATTTTGTGTATGAGAAAGGCTTACAATCTCTGCACGTAAACACCTCCTAAGTCAGTCAGAAAGGTTCAAACAACTTTCCGACAGTCGGCAACTTACAATCAAAAGAAGGCACAGAAGAGAACAAAGAGCAGGCTGAACTTGAAACTTAAGATGAAAGAATCATGCCGAATTCTTCGGGAGTTACAAACTTCGTGCGAGGTCTCAGAGAAGGCATAATAAAAGGGGACAGAGCCAAGCATATAGGACGTCCCGGATCCAGAAGTCTCTAGAGAGTGAGGGCTTCACGTTTCCAGACGTTGCCAGAGAGGAGCTTCCCGGTTCCAGTCTTAAAAGAGGGCTTCGAGTTGCCAAAATGAGATGTTCCAATCGCCATAGAAAAGCTTCCAGGCCTGAGAGGAATCCCGGTTGACAGTTGGCGACAATTCGAATTAGTGGAGGGGGCAGAAAAAGGAGGCAGTCGTCCACTCTTTGGACGAAGTCCACTTTTTGGCGAGCCCAAGCAGAGGAGAAAAGGCGAGACAAATTACCCGAAGCACTTTCGCTCGGAAGTTTTTCTTTTCGCCGACGGAGATTAGCTTTTTTGCCGGAGCTGTATATGAGTACCGCAGTGCGCAGTTCTCAGTCTGCTATTTTCCCGAAGATATTTCTGAAGCAAAGATTTCCTGAAGGAAGCTCAAGATCTGAGATGAGAAAATTGCCTTAGAACTTTTTGTGCAAGCCCTTTGACTGAATGTGCGATACAGAGCTTGTGCAAGTTGTATACCCTTGTACAATTCCTCTTATAATGTGTTTTAGATGGACAATTTAGTTGGAGAATCTATTGGTATATTTGAAGCTTATATACAGTTTGTAAAAGTAATTTCATAGAGAGTTAGCTACGCTCTTTGCCAGTATACTAGAAGTTTAATAAGTGGAAATTGTAAACAGAGTAAATAAGTTTTTTAGTTAAAGAAAGTTTTTGCGATCATTTTGAAACACGTTCCAGAGATAACTGAGGTTTTTTTGTGTGCTGCTGCTATTTGTATTAATTAGTTGGGTAAGAGCAATTTCTATATCACATAAATAGAGCATTTGGAATTCAAGTTTATTATTATTTATAAATTAAATTGATTTTTCAATTCATTTTTTTGTGCATTAAGATTCTAATCATTTTAGGGTAAAATGTCGAGTAAAAAAGCGGATGCTAGCGAGCATAGCAAGTTATCGTTACTATTTATTGCCCCTACTTTTTAACTAAAACTGGAATAATTATGCTTATTACTGCAACTTAAAAAAATCAATGCTGGAGTTGAATAAATCTTGTAATAAATAAATGTCGTAATTCCATAAATATGATAATTTTTGCTATAATTTTTATTACCGTAAATTCAAAATTTTTATTTTTAGTGAGAATATCTGAACTTTACAGTTCATGAAGTTCCAATTTTTACCTTGATTAGTAAGGTAAGCTTAATTTGATTGCATTTAAATTATTTTTTTTAAATAAAAAAAACTTTTATCCTTATACTAAATTATTACCATATCTTTTAATATTTTTTCGGTATTCAGAATTTTTGTAGCAACTATGATGCTCGTCAACGAAGCTTGTCAAACAAAATCAACGTTCTCAAAATCAATAATCAACATTGCAATTGAAATCTTTCACAGAAATATTTTAATTACATATTTCTTTAAATTAATTATGATTCAATTACATGGAATATTTAAAAGTGTAAATAATATATATATTTAGAATTACATTAAAAGATTTTAAACTATTTAGAGAATTTAATATTAAATATAAAGTATCGTAGAAGTTGCATAATTATTTATAATCTATTGACATAAGTTAGTCATTTATTTATATAAAATGACTCACAAGGTCGCTAGTTTAATATTACCAAGATTTTTTTAATATTAATATTTATTGTATACATGTGAAATTCGTTTATATTTTTGGGAAGAGACACAATAAATAAATTGTGCACCAAAAAGGGTGAAATATCGTAGAACAGTAAAGGAAATTCCAAAAAGCGGTAATTAAACTGATAGTTTAGTTACCGTTATTTGGCTAGTACTTGTAAAGCTGTATACTGTATACAAGTGTATATACCTAATTACAGTAAAACCCCTTTTTTACTCTTTTCGGGGGACTGATGGAAAAAAGTGCAAATAGCAGGAAATGTAAAAAAAAACATTAAAAAAGGCTAAAAGATGACTTACTGCTAGTATGTGAGTCTACATACTAGTTACAAAATTTAATAACTGAAAATAAAGGAATGTACTTACATTTATCTATTTTAAAAAATTTTTAATTGTTGATTGTTTTTGCTTTTCGTTTTTTTTTTTTTTTTTTTTTGACTTAGTGCCAGATTGCTTCGCATTGAGTTCAATGCTTGACCTGCTTTTTTACTATCGTTTTCAAAGTGGACACGGAGAGTCCAAGATCTTATGCTAAATGCACACGTATTCCAGCATGCCAATTTACACGTCGCAGAATTGCCATCTTTTCTTCTACTGAAATACATTTTCTTTTTTTTTTCTCCATGTTACTAACATGGATAATCCACCACCGTAACTTGAAAGCAACTTTCACACGCTAAATTACGTTGCAGAAATTCTGCAGTATCAATTCGTACTGTGATTGAAAAATCACGGTATCGCTCATCACAACAGTACTGCTGCATGCACTCAAGTCGCCGTAATGGTGGAAACAAAACTACAGCCGAAAGCAACACCACCTGAGAACAGAAATGCGCAGTTCCGCTGAAATCGATTCGAAAATCGGTATTGCCACCGAGAAAAAAAAACGCAAATCACTGGAAATAACGTCCACATCAAGTTGTTAATGGCGGGAAAACAATACATCGTGAGAATAGGTCTTAAGACGGGACCAACAGAAAATGACGTAAATGGCAGGAAAACGTAAATTGCGGGAACGTAAAAACGGGGTTTTACTGTATATGGTTAAAGTAGTTGTCGCAGTCAGTGAGAATATATTATTCAATTAATTATTATTCTTATTTTACTGTTACTCCTTTATTTTAACAAGATCAAGATACTACTGTTTCTATTTTTGTATTTTTTAAGCTTTTAACATAATTGTTTATATTATTTATATGTTTATTTTGAATTTAATAAATATTCATTTCGCTTTTGATAGATTAATACACATAATGATGCTAAGAAAATTTGAATCCGTGAGCTAGTAAAAGAAAACGATTTAGAGAAAATGAAAAACAGCTAAATAGTCAAAAGGGGGCAATTTTGTCTTTCTTGCGTTCTATCTCTTATCCTACCGATATAGCAGTGTGGCCACTTACTATTAATGAACAGTTTATCGAGCATATTTTAATAAATATGCCCCAGAATGTTGGTAAAATTGAAAATTTAAGAAAAGAATACCCAGAACCCAATAGAATATATGTCAGTAATGTAAATATATCACAATTTTACTGTAAAAAGGCGAATGGAACAAAGGAGAAAGGAGAGTGGTTAATTTTTTCAGAAACCAGCAAAGCAATTTACTGCTTTGTTTGTAAATTGTTTTCTAAGTCAAATAATAGCTTAATGAAGGGTTTTAATGACTTGGGAAACATAACACGAACCTGATGTGATCACGAGCATTCTACTGTGCATTTACGAGCGATGTGCACATATCGCAAAAGAAAATCAAGTTCTCTAAATAGCCGAATTGATTCTGAATTGATCAAATAAATGCAATCTGAAGAAAATTATTGGAGAGAGGTTTTAAAAAAGAATAATAGCTACCATTAAGTTACTGAGTAAACTAGGGCTAGCATTTAGAGGAAATACAAATTATATTTTTTCTGATTCTTGCGGAAATTATTTATCGTGTTTATATTATTTAAGTGAATTCGACGATTTTCTAAAACATCACATGAAAATGTACGCCAAGTGTGGTTCTGGCAGATCAAATTATCTTTCTTACCATATTTGTGATGAATTCATAGCGTTTATAGCTAAAAAAAAACAACAGGAATATTAATATCAGAAATTAAGGAAGCTGCTTATTTTGCAATAATACTCGATTCAACGCCAGACATTGCCCATAATGACCAACTAGCTATGATATTTAGGTATGTTGCCGCAAATTCTGACATTAGAGAAACATTTATCTGGTTCGTCAGAATTACACAACATAATTGCTTATATTTAGAAGAGGTAGTATTTAAAAAATTAGGAGAATTATCTTTGGATATAAAAATGTGCAGAGGGTACAGCTATGATAACGCTGCCAATATGAAAGGTATCTCTACAGGTTTACAAGCTAGGCTGAAATAACGTAGTCCCTCTGCACATTATATACCGTACTCTAGTCATTCCTTAAATTTAATTGGCAGCTATGCCGCAGAATTTTGTCCGGAAGCAGTGCAATATTTTTGTTTTATTCAAAATGTATAGAATTATTTTTCATCTTCAACAAGAAGATGGGATATACTCCTTAAACATCTAGAAAAAAAAAATCTTTAACAGTCAAAAGACTAAGTGAAACGAGGTGGCCCGCATGAGCTGACGTTATATTGGCTTTGAAATGTGGATATGAACAAATTAAAGACGCATTACTTGAACTATCCATTTCTCCTCATGAAAAACCTATTTCTAAATTAGAGAGCTCATCATTGGCTGAACATTTTGACAAACCAGAAACAGCAGTTTTAACAGTTATATGGGACAAAATGTTACAACGAATAAATGCTACTAGTAAATCTCTACAAGATCCCAATATGGATTTGTTTTTAGCTAATAATTTGTTACACTCTTTAGTTGTTTTATTTTAGATATAAGAAATAGTTTTGCTGCTGTAAATGAAGAAGCGAATTTATTAACAGATGAGACAAAATTTAAAGATGAAAAGGAAAGAGTTAAAAAACGAAAAAAAAAACGAGTGATGAAGTTTCACAATCTAACAATGAGATTATATTACATGGGAAAGAAAATTTCGCTGTGACCACTTTTAATGTCATTTTCGATAAGCTAATTTTGGAAATTAATGAAAGAACAAAAAGCTATTTCGACATATTAGATATGTTTGACATTTTTTTGAAGGAAGATATAGATCAAGACAAGTACAAGACTAGTATTGATAAAATTTTGCAAACTTATGGGACTGATATTGATCCAGAAAAATTTCTGATGAAGTTAAGCAATTTTTAATAATGATAAAGGAAAAAAAATTCTTCAATTAAAAATATGTACAAGTTTATAAACAATGGGTTAAGATCTACTTTTCCGAATGTAGAAACAATTTTAAAAATATTTTTTACGATGCCTATTTCAAATGTAAGTGCTGAACGCTCATTTTCAGTGTTGAAACGAATAAAAAATTATTTAAGAAGCAACTTGCATAAAAATAAAGCAGGTGACCTGTCGTTATTATGCATTGAATCAGATGAAATGGACTCGATCAATTATGATGACATTATAGATATATTTGCTAAAACCCAAAGCCAGAAAAAAAAAAATTTAGTTCATCATGAAGGTATTTTCTTGATCATAAATTAATATAATAATAATATTTGGTTGCAGATCAAGTGCTGATCAATTTTATTATTAAACTAAACCAACTAGTTTCGCCACACTTTAACTGTTGGCATCTTCAGGGTACTTATAAGTTTAAACAATCTCATAATTATACGTAACTGCAAAACTGACAAAAATAACTGTAAAAAACTGACTAGAATAATTACAAATTGGACAGTATCGAACGTGAATGAAACACATATCGCATGTACAAGGTTAGCTAGCTGTTGCTAAGGAACTTTCTGTAGTTTGTATTAAAGTTCATTTCTTCCGTTTTTAAAGTTCTGATTAGGGTTTTCCATATCTCTGGGAGTATTAGGCCTTGATTTCTGTCAAGGTTGACAGTAGAACGGGCGACTGTGGCCTTCTTTGAAAATTCTTGAATGGTAATCATCCTCTCTGTAAGAAGAACAGCTTTTGTTTTCCTTACATAGTAGTTTATAGGAGTTAATCTTAGTAGTTTACGAATAGATTCTATTGGTTTAAATGTTACTCAAACAACACAAAATAAGAGTAACATTTAAACCAATAGAATTTATTCGTAAACTACTAAGATCTCCAAAAAACAACCATCCTTTCTATAAATATGCTGGAGTTTATAATATTCCATGCGCTTGTGGCTCTAGTTACATCGGACAGACTTCGAGAAGCCTCGAAATCAGGCCAAAGGAACACAATGGCTATGTCAAAAACAACAGACAAGATATTTCTGGCCTATCGTCTCATTTCTCTACAACTAACCATGTCATCGAGTGGGACAAAAGCTGTTCTCCTTACATAGAGGATGATTACCATTCAAGAATTTTCAAAGAAGCAGTCACAGTCGCCCGTTCTACTGTCAACCTTAACAGAAATCAAGGCCTAATACTCCCAGAGATATGGAAAACCCTAATCAGAACTTTAAAAACGGAAGAAATGAACTTTAATACAAACTATAGAAAGTTCCTTAGCAACAGCTAGCTAACCTTGTACACGCGATACGTGTTTCACACACGTTCGATACTATCCTATTTGTAATTATTCTAGTCAGTTTTTTAGTTATTTTTGTCAGTTTTGCAGTTACGCATAATTGTGAGACTGTTTAAATTTATAAGTACCCTGAAGATGCCAACAGTTAAAGTGTGGCGAAACTAGTTGGTTCAGTTTAATAATAAAATTGATCACCACTTGATCTGCAACCAAATATTATTATTAAAACTTTTAGTTATTAGTTTGTTTGTTTAAATTTGAACTGATTTATTTTAATTTTTTTTTTAAATACAAATATATGTATACCAATATTGTATTAAAATGAGTTATTACGGAAATGTTGACTTTTACTTTCAATAAACTAAAAAAAAAAAAGCTTATTTTTGAGGGCCTTATAATGATGTTGCGCCTCGGGCCTCCAAATATGCTTTTTATGTGAATCCCAGGCCTCCAGTAGGTAAGGTGGTCTCGCACTAGGCGACAAAATTTTCCTTTCTCCTAAAGTTGGGTGGTTGGAAAGCAGATACGTTAACCATTCTGTCAACCAGGGAGGCATATGCGTGTTACTGCAAACTGAAACGTTTTATATTTTTATTTAGATTCATGTTGTAATTTCATAAATATAATGATTTTTGCTACAATTTTTATTACCGTAAATTAAAAATTTTTATTTTTAGTGAGAATATCTGAACATTACATTTGATGAAGTTCTTATTTTTACCTTGATTAGCAAGCTTAATTTGACTGCATTTAAATTCTTTTCTGTTCTTTCTTTTTTTTTAAAAAAAAAAAAACTTTTATCCTTATACAATTATTTAAGAAGCAAATTGCACCAAAATAAAACAAGTGACCTGTCGTTATTATGCATTGAATCAGATATCATGGACTCGATTAATTATGATGACATTATAGATATATTTGCTAAAATCAAATGAGGGACTGGAAAATGCTTCTTCTATTTTAGCTTCGCATGAAAAAAGTCAAAGTCACGTTGAAAATTACCATAAGTGGAAATTAGAAATTCGAATAAAAGAAAAGAAAACAATTGATGAAGAGAACTTGCTAGTTATTAGAAAAGAGGAAAAACATTGGGTGGAAGTATTAGAACGACTCTTTGCTTTAGTTTAGATGTTAGCTATTCAAAATTTATCATTTCGAAGAACAAATAAGACATTGTATTCGCATGTAAACGGAAATTTTTGAAATTTGTCGAATTTCTAGCCAAGTTTGATCCAATAATGAATAAACATTCATTAAAGAATAAACGATAAAGATAGATATGTGCATTATCTTGGAAAGGATATTCAAAATGAAATAATAAACATCTTCGCCAATGCGATAAAAAAGAAAATTTTAGAATCTGTTATTGCAGCAAAATATTTTTCCATAATTACTGACTGTACGTCCGACATTGGTCACACGAACAAATGAGCATAGTACTTCGATTCGTAGACACTAGTAATAGCACGACTATACATAATAAATAACGGAAAATCGGATAAAAATTTTGAGATTTTGTAAGTGGGGCAACCTATACAATCTACGACTGGTCTTAACGGAATGCCTGGTTTATGAACTTTTGGAAGACCATACAATCTAGGTGGACGACCGAAGAAGGTTTTAAGTTTTTTCTTTTGATCTTCATTCCATGTAGATACATTATCTATAAGAGAATTAAGTCTCTTCAATTGACTCCGGGTAGGATCCGATGTATAGGTTGCCCCACTTACAAAATCTCAAAATTTTTATCTAATTTACTCTCCTCTTCAACTAGAAGAACTGATACTTATATAAAAATACTTTGGATTTCAAAAATAAAATTTCAGATCTTCATTTGGACGTTTCTGACATCATGATCAGTTTAGATGTTGTTTATTTATTTACAAATGTGCCTCTTTCGGAAAGTATTGAATTACTACAACAGGAATTTCCTTCAGACATTGTAAACTTATTTGATTTTGTAATAAATTCTGGTTATTTTTCTTTTAAAAATAAGTTGTATCAACAAATTGAAGGAACAGCAATGGGTAATCCTCTCTCTCCTGCTATCTCGAATTTCTTTATGGAACATTTTGAACAACGTATCTTTGACAATATTTCTCCCAGACCTACTCATTGGTTCAGATATGTCGATGACATTTTTGCTGTATGGAATGGCTCTTCTGATGAACTTCAACAATTTCTCAATAAGTTAAACGCATTTCATCCTAGGATCAAGTTTACCCTAGAAGTAGAATCAAATAAGCAGTTAGCCTTTTTAGATCTTCTAATTCTTCGCCAACCAGATGGTAACCTACATTTCTCAGTTTATAGAAAGAAGACTCATACAGGCCATTATATCCATGCGGAATCTCATCACCATCCCAGTCAAAAGGCAGGAACTATTAAAACACTGGTTCATCGGGCCCACTCCTTTTGTTCTACAGACGATCTTTTACAGAAAGAAATACGATATATAACTTCTTCCTTTCTATCTAATGGCTATAAGAATTGCTTCATTAAAAGAACTTTGAGTAGATTTAATATGTCTCCCTCTTCAAACACAGAGGAAATAACGCGCATTACCATCCCTTATATACAAGGCATCAGTGAACGTATAGCAAAAATTTTAAAACCACTGAATATTTTTGTTGCCTTTCGACCGTTTAGAAAAATCTCCACCTTTCTCGCTTCTCCAAAGGACAAGCTTCCACATCTTAATCATCCAGGTGTCTACCAGATTCTGTGCTCTTGTGGATTATGTTATTTCGGACAAATGGGAAGATCTGCCTCCATTCGGCTAGAAGAACACCAATCTTATATTGAATACTTTAAACCTGAAAAGTCTGGACTTGCAGAACATGCCATCTTCACTAGACACAGAGTTCATTGGAGAAAGACAAGAGTTCTTCACAAAAGTCAGTTTCTCATGGAACGTCTTTATAAAGAAGCATGTGAAACTCTACTTCATTCTCCTAACTTAAACAGATCCGACGGCTTACGTCTATCCCCTTTATGGGAGATTGTACTTTACAAATCAGCTAATCTTTCCTAACTTTTTATTGTATTAATTTTTTTTTTTTTTTAGGAAAGTTATTGACCTTTTTAGTTATCTTACACCGGCTACTTAGGTGGCGCTTTTTGGAATTGTCAGTTAGTGTTTAATTTTGTGCTCAATTGTACTAAAGATGCCTGAGACACACAGGCGAAAATTATACTATTAAATAATATTTTTACGTGAGTTTTTCCGTTATTTATTATGTATAGTTATGTCTACTCACGGTTTACCTCTTTTAAAACTTAGTAATAGCACGGTTTCTGTAAAAGAACACTTTTTGGGATTCATAGAAATAAAAAATACCACTGGAGAATTTTTATCAAATGAAATACTAGGAACTCTAGACAAATTTTCATTACCAATACAAGATTTACGAGGTCAAGAATACGATAACGCCAGTAATATGAAAGGTGTTGTAAAAGGTGTGCAGCGACGAATTTCAAATATTAACCCAAGAGCAATGTATGTACCCTGTAGTTCACATTCATTAAATTTAGTAGTGAATTGCACTTCATTTTTTGAAGCGGTACATCGTCTATATGTATTTTTTTCCGGTTCGACTCGTCGATGGGAATACCTCAAAAGACACATAAGTAATTTTACACTCAAACCATTTTGTGACACACGATGGGAGAGTCGAATTGACTCATTAAAGCCCCTAAGATATAATTGGACCGATGTTTGCTAAGCACTGCAAGAAATATCTCAAGATGATAGTTTATATGGATTAAGTGGAAATATCATGAAATTAGGCTCAAGTAATCTTCTTAAAACTTTAAGGAAGTTCAAATTTATCGCATCCTTAGTAATGTGGTATAATAAACTTTTTGAAATAAACTTTACAAGTAAACAACTTCAGAATACAAACCTCGATGTAAATGGTGCCATAAATTGTATTAATGATACAAAGAATTTCTTAATGAAAATCCGAAATGAGGATGAATTTGAAAAGATGTTAACAGATGCGGAAAAAATCGCTGAGGTCTTAGATGTAACACCTAATTTTGAACAAGAAACAGTTAGACTTAGAAAAAAAAAAAAGAAACAATTTGTGTATGAAGCAGAGGATGAATTCATAACAGATTTTAAACAAAAATTTAAGATAGATTTTTATTTTTGAATTATTGATACCGCAATTGCATCTGTTGATGAAAAATTCAAGCACATGTCTACAATTAACGAAAATTAAATTTTGATTTTCTTTTAAATATATATGAATTTCAAAAAATTACTTCAGCAGAACTGCTTAAAAAATGTTTAATATTGGAAAATTATTTAACATATGATAATTCTAGAGATATTGACGGAACATTGACCACCCTGATGAATATTCTCTATTCATCAGGGTCAGCCTCTGCATTGCTGCTTAAAAACTTCGCTTGTATACGAAAAATATACGCCGCAGATTGTTATAATCCGCTTGCAGCAATTTTTATGACTGATCATAAACAGCGGTATTCTCTTTCCCAAATGTTGAAAGGTTTCGATCTCTGAAAATTAACGATACACAAATGTTATTAGGCGTTCCGGGTTCGAGCTTTTTGATATATTCAAGAATATTATTCTCCTCAGAATATTTCCACTATAAAATATTTAATCATAAAAAATTCTTAAAAAAATAAAATGACAAATTCCAGCAACTTCTCGTGGAACACAGTTTTGGAAACCCTGATATACATAGTGTACATGGAAGTAGTGTAGTATGCCATTAAAAATAACTTTGTAAAATGTTTTATATCGGTATCTAAATTATTTCACTCTGGTGAGTGATTTTATAAAATAGTTAGGCATAAAAATGTATAGACAGAAAATTTTTTAAATCTGTAACATTTACTTTTAAGATGTATATAGGCTCACTAATCGAATTTGGATATCGAAAACAATGACGCACTAATAGGGGCGGCTAAATTTTTTTGCCTAGGGGCTTCAGATACTCTCGCACCGTCTCTGCAAGGGAGGATTTTCCCCCTCACGCCTACGGCGCCCAACCCCCAGAGTTCCGGGCTGGTAAACCGGTTCTCCATTGTTTTGAAACGTCCAACAAATTGTTGTCTCATGACGGCAAACACATTGTTGGGCATGAAACTTTTCAAATTTCGGCTTATCAGCTTAACCGGGCTCAAAACAATGAAGAGACAAAAAACATGACATAAAAACGTTTCAAATTTCAACTTAACGGCTTAACCCGGCTCTAAACAATGAAGAGACAAAAAACGTGACATTAAAACGTTTTTCAAATTTTGGCTTATATTTAGTCTATACTATAAAATGATAAGCTGAAATTGGAAACGATTGTGACGTCGGCTTGAAACGGATGTAGGCTCTAACGTTTTTGTGTGACGTTGTTTGTAACGTTTTTATGTAGCATTTTTGTGTAACATTTTTTCAAGTTATTTGAAACGTTTCGAAACTCAGGGGCTACCCTGAGTGTCGAGTCTTCAAAATTCGGATCATCAGAATTCAAGGAGAACCGGCCTACCAGTCCAGAACACGGGGGGTTTGGTGCCAGGGGATCAGAGCCCCCCTTTTGAAAACTCGACACACAGGGGCTACCCTGAGTGTCGAATCATCAGAAGTCAAAGAGAACCGGTCTATCAATCCGGAACATGGAGGGTTGGGCACCGTAGACGTCAGGGGGAAGAGCCCCCTAGTGTGTATATATATATATATATATATATACAAGATAACGAAACAATGCTTAGAATATCAGAAACGATAGCCATGAAATATGAAAAACACTCAATAAACATCCACAGGCTCTACATAATCTCCAGGTGTTGGAAGCTCCATAACATAAAAATTAGGTCACGATTCCTACCAACAGGAAATAACACATATACACCAAAGGCAGAAACACCAAACCGACATGATATAGCCTCCACGAGCTCCAAAGACCATGCACTGTCGAAATGGCTCAGACCCGGTGAGCCGTTATATGTGAACTTTTTGAAAAACCCGGGTTTGTTTTTCAAAAGGTTCACATTGCTTTTGCCTCACCAATAATTCTCCCACATTGCTCTACCCCCCACTTTTTTCCAAAACCCCCTTTCCAAAACCCTCAATCATACTTGCTCCTTTAACAGCACATGAATGTATATCGCCACGCGCCAGGATGCCGCTGAATAAGAAGACAGCCAGCAACATCCTACAGAGGTACAGGGCCCTACTCGAAATGGCTCACACCCGGTGAGCCGTTCTATGTGAACTTTTTGAAAAACCCGGGTTTTTTAAAAGGTTCATATAGCCTTTGCCTCACCAATAATTTTCCCACATTGTCCTACCCCCACTTTTTTCCAAAACCCCCCTTGTTCTCAATCATACTTGCTTTCTTTAACAACACATGAATGTATATCACCACATGCCAGGATGCCGCTGAATAAGAACACAGCCAGCAACATCCTACAGAGAACTTATATGGTAAATGGAAGAGTAAAAGTAGGCATCTTTATATGCGTTCAGTTAAGAAAGTATGCGCGCTAATTTTTTTTTCTCATAGATCTGTGAATGAGTGGAATGGTTTGCCTGGTGAAGACGTGAGTGCAATTAGTGTAAATGAATTTAAGAAAAGTATAACAGCTAGAAGCTGGGTGTAAGTGATGTTTGTCCTGCCTTAATGAGTCAATGACTCTCTGGAGGTCTAATAATAATAATTTATAGGAAATATGTGTGGAGGCCTGTCAATGACGAGCAAATTTCGTATCCTCGTTAAACCATATACAACATTTATTTGGTTTTGCTATCTTTAGCCAAATCCTTCTCACATTGTGGTCCCTATTTCCTATCTAATCCTTCTAAATCCCATACATTATATACCTAGGACTGTATCATCTGTCAACCAAATCTCACTAATGTCTATAAAGGTTTACCAAGTTCTAATAATCAATGTTAAATCCTCTATTATACCAAAACTGTAATAATTCCTTCTTCTTCATACTATATGTTGATTATCCCACTCTCAAGTGTAGAATCCGGAGAGCTACATTCAGCATCATGTGATAATTTTCTACTCGCTCCCTTCCCTCACCCTAAAAAAGAAATATTATATTTTTTCCTGCACGCTTACTGAAAATACATTCTCATGACAACTAATTCCGAATCCATTCAAATACAAACCATTAGCGACATGTAAGTCCTTTCATCCGTTCAACTCACTCCCGTCTTCACAAACCTCACACCATCCCTTCTCAACATCTACTCATAGATGCATTTGGAATATTGGCACTTCTCAGTATACACTTGTCATTTCGTGGCTGCATACTCACAGTATTTAATCTCTTACTCTTCTTCACTTCTATTGGCAACACTTTATATCTTCTAACATACCAAACTTGTTACATGACAAACAATATCAATACCCGCGTATTAATCACTTCTTTCACTTTCCTGTCTGCATCCTTACAGCGTCTCTAGTATGTTTAATTTTTGTATAAGGGAAACACGATTTCTTCACGCTCTCCGTTAATACTACTATGACAATGGCCATACACAATTCTATCCTTATTCTTCTCTTTAATTATTTCATACTCTGATTGCCATCTGATGATTGCGAAGGACATTATGTGGTCGACTAGTTCCGTCGCCCAATTTGAGACCACCACCATGCTTAGTGGGGGCCAGAAGTGGCTTGAAAAAACTCCCATCTTTTGACTATAAACTAGAGAAGCGGATTAGTTAAGCTTGACCTTACTTGCCACCGTCTCTCATTTGTTCGATGTCTATAAGTTTCGGTTTAATGTATTATAACAACCGTTTAAATATTCTTAAAAATAATTACAGAGAACCTGGTATAGAACTACATCTGCCCCTCATTTTTAATAAACTTTAGATGCGCTGACTGTTGTATATGTAAACTATTAAGAATAATCATGGGCATCGTATATATTTTTTCGATTTTCATGTTTTACCACCTTCATTTTTTATATAAATAAAAGATGCAATTATTGGTGTTAATAATAATTCAGTTTAATTAACAACATGAAGTTATTTAGTTAATAGCATGAAAGTGTTATTGAAATGTATTATTTCCTTGTCAAAGATCGTAAACTTCGTTTTGTACACGAGTGATATTTATCTGACTGGATGTACACGAGGCTTTTCTTTATCATAACTTTTCATAATGAGTTGATGTAAAGTTGAACATATAATTAACTGGTAATTACCAACAAGTCTGATGAAGAAAGGAATACAGCTTGAAGCTAGTATTGAGTTGTCTAAAGTTGCAAGGGCGTTAGTCATTAATTTATTTTTATATTTATTGAACTTCATACTGAGAGTGCAGTATTACACTTATGAATCTTACTAGGCCTCGGCCTAGTAAGATTCATAAAATACAAGAGTTCCCCAATTCCGGCACTAGGCTTCCTAACGGTCATACGCTGATCAGGGCATGCAGAGTCAAAATTTTAAAGTCTTCATATGAGACACCTAATAAAGAGAGGTCTTTATTACTAGTGGAGACCAAACCAGCAAGAAATAGTAGCACTGGTAAAGTGAGGAGTTTCCCCAAACTCCTCTTTTGTTAGGCTTACAAGGTCCTGATTCTGCTTGTAATATTGCACCTTGTTAAGATAGCTAGAGGTGAGTGGGTGCCAAGTACCCACTACCTGGACATCAACAACCCCTACTTCTTTTCTTTATTTATTATCAAATCTGGTTTCCTTAGTAAGGAAGTGAGGTTCTACCATCGTCTCCCAACTTTTATTTCTTAAACGGGATTATTCTTCTGCACACGGGTTCCACGTGTTCTAAACCAACCTGAGAGATGTGAGATATAGTTTCACTGTAGCGACAACCAACCCTACAGTTAATATCATCTCTATCCCAACGAGCTGTACGGGCGCTCGTGGGCAGGGCATTAATTCTAGTTCTAATAAGGTTTACATACTCATATCCTGCTAGTAATCTGGTACCATCTCTACCTAATTCATTGATGTTGAGGGGGTACTGAGAAGCGCTATCGACAGAGCCATGAAGTAGAGATGCCCATCTCTTATGCTCTGTCGATGCTATCACTATCTGGGAACCCTGGTAATGGTTCCAAGCCCTAGTGAGTCTGTAATCGTATTGAATAATAGAACTATGGAAAACCTCCCTGCAGATGAGCAAGGAGGAGGAAGCTTCAAACTTTGCTAACCGGATGAAATAGTCGTGGAATCAACCAGCGAAGAGCTGGAATACAGAACCGTCCATTCTTCATCTATCAGGAAAATATGCCTTTGAGGGTATCAAGAAGTAGGGAGTGCCAAGATTTCACCGCAGAGCAAACTGCCTTATCCATTCGGGATAGTACCGAAAGATGCGTTCTTCCGAGCACCAAACTGTGGTAATTCCTCGGAAGTAAATAGTTAGAGAGAATAAAGAGCCTCTGCTGTGGCTTAAGAAGAGCTTTCCTCTAAAGAGTAAGCCTAGCGACCAAGGTTGAAGAGACAGAAGACCTTCCTTTTGGAGTGAAGAAGATACCGAAGTATCTCCATTCTTCCAGGATGGTGAAAGAATGTAATGACCTATCGTGCAATGATAACTTAATGTTCTCAACCTTAAGCTTCTTGTCGGCCTGACGGGACAAGGGTTAAAGAGCAGGACTTCACTACATTAATATTAAAGCGTATGACATGAAAGAAATCAAGTGCCCGGTCGATGAGTTCCTGCAGGCTTACTTTAGTAGAAGCCAAGAAAATGAGGTCGTCGGCAAAGGCCGTGGCATTAAAAGAGTGTGCACCAAGGGAGTAACCAATATGGTTAGAAAGAGAGCGAAGAAACTCATCCATGATGCAATTAAAGAAAAGAGGGGATAGAGGATCACCATGGCGAACTACTCGAACAGCAGGAATAGAGGTCACAAGAGATCCTGTAGTGATAGAAAGGGAGCTACCAGAGTAAAGCTCCAATACAATAGGAGAAAAATAGGTAGCACTCTAAGAATAGCAGGAAAGGAAACGTTATCAAAGGCCTTTTGGAGGTTTAGGACGTCATGTAGTGAGACCTTAGGTAGGGTTGGGAGGAAAAAAGGGAGTAAAGGACATATATGTTTTCGGCACAGCCATCTGAAATTATAAGGCTCTTTGATGGAAGTCATGCTTAATATGTTGTTGCAGTCTCTTAACTAAAACTATGGAACAAACGGGGAATCACTGCGGAAACTGTAATTGGCAAATGGCTGTGTCTTTGGGAATAAATATAGTGTTGGATCTGCGAAGATATTGAGGATTTGTTCTGATGGATAAGAGGGTATCAAATAGATTTTGCAATATCTGCAAAGGCACCTTCCGTTGCCTAGATGCTGGGAATCCATCAGGTCAGGAGGCAGATGAGCTAGATTGGAGAGTTGCTTTAATATCTTTTCTAGACACTTGATGAAATATTGAAGAATCAGGGATAGACTGAAGCACCTGAGGTTGATCTTGATCTGAAAAATGAGGAAGTGAAGTAGAGAACACTGTTTTCCAAAACTCTACGAAGTCCTCATGCTGTTCTTCAAGAGGAAGAGGGGAGGGGCCATCAAGGATGGTTCTGGCCCACCTCCATCTATACTTCTTGTTGAGGGCTTGCATTATTGCATAAGCCTTCTTCATTTGCTTCCATCTAGATGCATTATTTCATGAACTAGGTTGAGGCTATGTTGTACTGGCTGTTGATTCAAAGCAGAGAATATATCTTGGAGGTACTTATCAAGCTATGAGAGACATCGTGTTTACAAAGGTGGGCACGAATGACTGCTTTGAGAGAGTTATGATTATACACTAGAAGGGGACTGGTCCACAGCTGAGGCAAATCATCGGCATCATATTTTTTTTGATTTTCATGTTTTATCGCCATTTTCATTTTTATATAAATAAAAAGGTGTAATTATTGATGTTAATAACAATTCATTTCGGTCAACAACATGAATAATTTCATTAATAGCGTGAAAGATTTGTTGAAGTATTTTATTTGACATTGTCAAAGATAGTGAATATTCGTTTGGTACATGAGTGATATTTATCTGATGTACACGAGGCTTTTCTTTATCATAACTTCTCATCACGAGTTGATGTAAAGTTGAACATATAATTAACTGGTAATTACCAACAAAGCTGATGTAGAAAGGAACACAGCTTGCAGCTAATTTTGAGTTGTCTAAAGTTGCACGGGCTTTTGTCATTAAAATATACATCTAAGTCTGATACCTCTTGAAAAGACCTTGTATGCCAAAAAAAAAAAAATTATTTCTCCCCTCTTCCTCTTCGTAGTATACGTAATACATAATATAATTGTTCTATTTAATGAAAACAAATAAATATATGGAATTCAATGTTATAGTTTCTAATGTCAGGGGGCGCATAGTACTACTTTTTCATTATCGCTGCAGTTTGTTAATTTTGATTGCTTGTGGCTGATATCGATATATATTTTTGTTGTGTCTTTAGAAATTTGTAGTGTATTTGCTGTTAGTGACTACTTAAACTTTATTTTTGAACTGTAGGTGTTTATTAATTTAAACCAAAAAAGATGGCGGATGTTTTAGATATAGATGGTGGGGTAGAAGATTTTGAAGTCGACGAGGAAGGAGATCGTAAGTTGTATTATTTTCTTGAGTATTTGAAGTATTGATTAATTTTTCCCCGTTGTTTTAACATGATAAATATACTCAACTTGAGGTGGTTTTTAGTATATGAGGGTTTTTAGTTTTATTACAGCTGAATTCTGCATCAGAATCCTTTGCAAAAGAACTGAAGAAATTGTCTTTATTATTTATTTATTTAACCTCTCATCGTAATCATAATTGACTAAGCGCAATGACTATGTTCCTAACAACTGCTGTTTGGTCAGAGATAGCCTAATTAGGATGATTTGTCGTGATCCACACCATCGTGTGAGGGTCGAGGAGTATATTGGCGTATGTGATGTGAGTGATGCTCTTTTCTCAGTTTATATAACAGCAAAGTTTCAGAGAGCCTTAGCTTTCTAGTTGTCTATTTCAGCATTACATTTCTTCACCTCGTTATCTTCTTTTGAAGGATGTTTTTTTCTGGCATCCTCTTGTTCTTTAGCCTTGTTTAAGTTACAAGATGATTTGTTTTGGCGGGCATCTAGCATAGGATTATATGACCAATATCAAAGATGGTGGTGGATAATCATTGTCCATCACTGCTTCTGCAGTTATCTTTAATCAAAACATTACTGTTTGTATCTGTCTCCCTACTGAATTTTGAGGATTCTTCGAAGATAGCATAGTTTTTTTTTTTTCCTTTTTCTCGAGTGCCTATAACATGTCCAAGTTTCACTGCTCTACAGCAATGTTGGGGTGACAGCAGTCTTATAAACCAAAATTCTTCTGCATGGATCATTAAAGATGCATTCTCTTAAACATCCAAATATTAGTTGCACTAGCACATTTCAAATGATTCATTAGTATCAGAATTTTCTGAGAGGTTCCAGCTGAGATAGGGAAACATTCACATTTTCTAGGGTTTCTCCATCTAGCTGAATGATAAGTACTTGTGCTGGAACATGCTGGTGAGATATTTGTGTTTTTGATGTTTACTCTTAGGCCAGTTTCTTCATAGGCTTCTTTGAAAATTTCAATAATGACTTGAGGTTCAGTTTCACAATGAGAGATGATGATATTGTCTCCAGCATATGAGAGTTAAGTAAGTGATGTTTTTATTTCTGTATAATTCTTAGGTTAAAGTTTTCCCTCCAGCCTATAGGTTATTTCAACAAACCACCTGGAGAAGCTTTCTGTCAGTTTGTTTTCAATAATTTCAGTTTTATTTTTTATTTTTAATAATTATTTTCATTATTTCTGTAAATGAATTGAATAAAGTTGCAATAAAGACTATAAAGAGCATGGATGTTAAGACATGGTCTTGCTTCACACTTGTCTCTTTTCCATGAGCTCCAATGGCCATTGCTGATCACACTTGATAATGTCATGTAACAGTTAAGAAACTACAATGAGATTCTGAAAGAATCTTTTGGTAAGAGAAAGAAGTCAGTTAATATAAGAATGCAAGATCTTCCCTGTAATACCTAATAGACATCTTGATAATTGCCACATTCTGACATTACCTTGTTTGAAGATGTTACAAAGTTTAAAGTCAGTAGGTACCTTTTTTCTTTCAAATCCAAACAAAGAGACTGTAAAGCTGATATTTGAGTTCTACACTTCACTGAAAATCTTAACAGGAATTTCATCACAACTACATCTCAGTTAGATTTCATGTGCTTGATAGTATGTTCACCTTCACTCAGAGGTTCAAAACAGAGTTCATCCCTAAGTGACTCTGGAATGTTGAGAAATTCATCATATGTTCTGTTGAGATTTTTAAAACATTCCCTCTAATATGTACTGATTAAGATATTGTCTGTTATCCTTGACAAGAAATTATATTATTGTTTTAATCCTTTATTCAAGCATAAGTAAACAGTTTTCATGTGAAGTATCTCTACAACTAGTCTCTTTGTGTAAAAAGGCTTGATTTCACATCAGTTGCCTTCGTATCCTATAATGCAAAACCATTATTGTGAGGATTGCTATCCAGACTAGTTTTGACTTTTATGAGGTCTAGCTCCCACAGATGAAACCTCATCATGGGAGCTAGACCCTTCTCGTGTTTTTACATTATAGGGTACTAAGGCAGTTGTTGTGAAGCCAACAGTCTATACATGTAGACTAGTCATGAAGATACTTCACATGAAACCTTTGTAAAAAAATTGAATAAAAAATACAAAAAAATTGTATAATTAGGTTTAAAAAATTAATACACACACACACACACACACACACACACACACACACACACACACACACACACACACACAGTTCACGTTACTAATGTGCTATAGGCTTATAACTTTTCATGAGTGAAAATTGCAGAAAAAAAAATAGTTGTTCAATGTAGCATAAAAAATGGGGCAAAGGGTGAAAGAAGTTACAGGCAAGGCACAATGAAAAATTGTAAATTAAGTTAATTAAAATAAGTAATGAAACTTAAAAAAAAAATAAAAAATAGAAAAAATAATATATCATCATGCAATGCATATCCCCCCCCCCTTTCTAAAGATGATATAACTTTTTTCTTTTTCTTTTTATATATTAAATCTTCTGTTATATGATTATAGTCTGTCTACAGTTGAAAGAACCATAGCTGTCAGTGCCAAGAAGAATCAATTCATGCTGCCATGCTGAAAGAGAGAAAAGAATAAGGAATGTATGAATTCGTCACTACAATACAACTAGAAGAGATGCTTCAGTTTTTACAACCTGATTTCCCAGAAGATATTGTTAGCCTGTTTAAATTCACCATCTATGCGAGCTATTTTACATAGTTTAATAACTTGTTCAAACAGATTGAAGGAACAGCAGTGGGCAATCCTATCTCACCAGCCTTAATTGAGTATTTTATATGGAGTATCTAGAAAAACAAGTCTTGGACACTTATTTCCTCAACCACGTATATGGTTGTGTTGATGATATGTTTGCAGTTTTGCCCTGCTCTGAGTCAGAATTACTTCAGTTCTTGGAGAAAATTAACTCCCTGTACTCCCATATCAAGTTCGCCATTGAACATTAATCCAGTCTTCCCTTTCTGGATACCTTAATAATTTGAAATCCTACGGGTCATCTTGAATTTTCAGTTTATCAGAAACCATCCTTTACTGGCAGATACATTCACTTGTCTCTGCACTCTCATTCATCAGAGAAGATAGGTATTATCAAGAGCCTTGTACATGATTTCCTTTTGTTTGATGAACTGATTAAAAGCAATCTGATGTGTAATGGATACAACAAAACTACCATTCAAAAAATTATTGACAATTATCCTTCTATGAGACTACAATCCAATGTGAAAAGAATTTCATTATCCTACCTAAAAGGAACCTCAGACAGAACAAATATCACAGATGCTTCACAAATTCAATATATACACATCCTTCTTACCATCTGCAAATGATACAATAATACCTCTTTCCTTGCCAGGTACCCTGCTCATGTAATCTTTGCTATTTTGGACAGACTGGCAGTTCTGCTTTGATTAGAATCCAAGAATATCAAGACCATTACATTTTTGAAATCTGACAAGTCTAACCTTGCTTCTCATGCTGTTGACACTAGGCACAGATCTTTTGGAAACAGACAAGGATTCTTCATTTCCATCTGAACATTAACCATTCAGACTGTATGTCAATCTCTGAGTTTGGGAAGTTATTACTATTAATTGTTCATAATGTGTTTTTTGTAATAATTATTTTAAATTAATTTTTTTAATCTAAATAATTTTTATAATAGTTACTTTGAACTCTAATAGTGTAATCATATACTTCAGTTGTGAGATTTTGAATAAAATTTTATATATATATTTTTTTTTACATGTGTAAGCCATGAAAGTTTTTAAATATGAAAAATATTCCATAGCTGGCAGTGCCAAGAAGAATCAGTTCATGCTGAAAGAGAGAAAAGAATAAGGGATGCATGAATGACAGCTTGTCTTCATGTGATTTCATTTTGCTTTTTAACTGAAACATAATGAAACACTTTGAGAGATGTTTGTAAGTAATGTTTCCATTGTGGTACTTCTCCACTGAAGAGAAATGAAATGAAAAACAAAAGATGAGAGCTACTTTATTTGCATACATTATTTCTTAACATAATATCCTCCTTATCAGTATATGTTCTCCACTGCATATTTCATTACCATCTTAGTAAAGCACTTCAGGTTTATATGGAACATTTTCTTACTTCTGCTTTGATCTGTGTGTTATTTTCAAAATGACATGGATGGATATGGATGTCTTTCAGTTTGGAAATAACCAGAAGTGTTGCCACATCTAGGCTGCAGAGATGTTTCACTTCATAATGTTACTGGGCTACAGTCTCTTTACTGTAGCCCAATTATGATTTGTTGGAATTTGTTCCACTTGGTTATACTATAAATTAAAGATGCCAAGAAATTATATTCTTGGAATTGACTGTGGAATCGATATTCCTTTATTCATTATAGCATGATTAGTATAAGTTTGTGACTGAAATATTTTCAGGACAGGGCAACTCATATAGAGGCTAATGACTTTACATCACTTGCCTTAGTATCCCATAATGCAAAGTACAAATCCTTGTAGACATGTATAATGCTATGCATTATGGGAAGGGTCACTATCCAGACCGATGTCGACCTTTATTGAGGTCTCATCAGTGGGAGCCAGACAGAGAGGTGATATCAAGGTTGAAGTAATGCAGAAGTCATATTTCCATATATGGGTAGCCAAAAGGTGGCACATGTTATTATTAAAATACTCTGGATTAGAGATAGTTGTTGGAAAATGTGGAAAAACTTCCAGCTATCTTTAATCCAGAGTATTTTAATAATAAGGTGTGATACCTTTTGGCTACTCATATATAAGGGATACTGGAAATTAATCAATTATTTTTAATAGTTCATTTTTAGCCGATTGTATTTTTTTAAATAACACATAAATTATTAATTTTGATTTTTATTTAAATATTGGAATTACTTTTTTATTTAAAAAATCTTTTTTTTTTTTTCATTTCAGATTATTATTTTTAATATGGCAGACTTTAAAAATAATTTAAAGACTTTAAAGTTATAGAGCAACATCATTGTATGGTGTTTTTGTTTCACCAAGGAAAGAATGCTACCAAGGCTACCAAAATCATTTGCTCAATTTATGGAGACGTATTGAAGGTTAACAAATGTCAGCGATGGTTTAGGAGATTTGCAAAAAAAAATTTTGATCTCTCTGATCATCCTCGATTTGGAAGACCTCTTACTTTAGATGATGATGCTCTTAAGACTCTTGTTGAATCAGATCCAAAACAAACCATACATGAATTAGCAGAGAAACTTAATTCATCATGGTCAACTGTCCAAGAGCACTTACATAAGAGTTGCAAGGTTCTTAAACAGGGTGTATGTACCGCATGAACTGTCAGACAACAATAAAGCACAGAGACAGACTATTTGCAATTCATTGTTGACCAGACAACAAAACGATCCCTTTTTGGAATGAGTCGTAACTGGTGACGAAAAATGGGTGCTGTATAAGAATATTAAACATAAAAAATAGTGGCTTTCTCCATATCAAACTCCAATTCCAACACCTAAAGATGCACCAAATGCACAACAGAACCTTCTGTGGACTTCATCCACAGAAGGTTCTGTTGTGCATTTGGTGGGATATTCATGGAATTATTCATTATGAACTCATGGAACAAGGTAAGACTATCACAGCAGCCATCTACTGTGAACATTTAGAGTGACTACATCAAGCATTGTCAATCGAAAAGGGGTAATTTTGCAGCAAGATAATGCAAAACCACATTCTACAAGAATGACTCAAGAAAAAAATTAGGCAGCTAGGATGGGAACTTCTACCACATCCTCCATATTCGCTGGATATTGCCCCTAGTGGCTATCACTTATTCAGGTCCTTAGAACACAGCATAAGAAATAAAACCTTCTTGATGTCCAAAGGAGTTTGATATCAATTTTTGCCTCCAAAGAAAAAACTTTTTTCAAAAAAGGAATTCTAAACTGTAGATTGTTGGAATAAGTTATAATTAATGATGGCAATTATATAATTGAATAATGTTAATTTTTTCTTTAATAAAATTTATATTAAAAATGTAGTTCAAAAAATTGATTACTTTCTGGTCCCCCTTATATGTAAATATGACTTTTGACTTCATTACTTCAACCTTGGTTTCACCTGGGTCTAGCTCCCACCGATGAGACTTCAATAAAGGTCAAAACCGATCTGGGTAGTGACCCTTCCCATAATGGATAGCATTATACATGTCTGCAAGGATATGTGCTTTTCATTATGGGATACTAAGGCAAGTGATGTCAAGTCATTAACTTTTATATACGAGCTGCCCTATCCTGAAAATATTAATTTCACTGTTAATGATCTGACTTATTCATTGATTTACACTGGTTAGCTGCTGAGCTCTCTGCTTATGGAAATCATCACTTGCAGTTTTTAGCCACCCACTTCATGATCAGTTACTAATGTTAACTCTGTCATAAGTTTGTTATTCATCTATAGTTACTTTATCATGAACGCCTTGTAATTCAGGAAGAATTTCAATAGCACTTATTTTCTTGCTTTAAAAATTTGATTACTGCATACTGTTTTAAATTCTTTGACAAGCTTTATAAAAGGTTCATCCATTGTTACACAAGAAATAAACTTCAATTGTACTTCACTGTGTGCTAAATTGTAACAGAGGGATGAAGGAACAAAACTAAAACCTGTTTCAGTGCCCCATACATACACACTCTTAGTGCTATTTGCATGTAGGCTTTTACTTCTGGGGCACTTCTTAGTTATCTTGATTTTGGAAGTGTTTTTATTATGTGTTAAGTGTTATTATGTTGGAGCTTGACTTCCTCTATCAGATATTTTATTTCCATGTTCCACTTTATTTATAGGTATTCATTACAAATATTGAAGTTAATTTAGTTAGTGCCCCATGCCTTTTGTGTAGAGATTTTCCTGATTACCTTGATCTGAGTTGTCAACTAGTCACCATCCATTCATGATCCAAGTTCATACCCACTGAACTGATTTTTGTCATCATAATTTTAATCTCTTATCTCTCCTCTTCAGAATAGCTTTATTATTATTATTTTTTATATGACTTTGTTCACAAAAGGCTGTTAAACCTTTGGTGAATTGCTAGCCCATTCACCGTACTTTAGTACTTTGAATGGGCTAGCAATTTTTAAAAATTTAATTTTTATTTGTTTATTTATTTATTTATTTTTTGCATGATTCATATATCCCTGCTCCAAACATGAAATTTTTTCAAGCCACTTTAGATCTCCAATAAATGAAGCAGTGGTTTCACCACCAGATTATGAAATTCATCTCCCTCATAAAGACAACTGCAAATATTCATGCCCATGGTAGTATGTGAACCTACAGCGTTTTGGTTGCAGAAAGGGTATATTAACCACTCTGCCAACCAGGAGAGCAAATTTATTAATCTTCACAAATTATAACTTATATTTATTTACATTCGGTATTAACAATTGTCTCTTTCTTACTAACTTAGATTGTATAATCTTTTTTTTAGTTGTACATTTTTATTGATTTTTTAAAGTTGTTTATTTTTTTTAATAGAAAGTGTTCAGAAGCTGAAAGAGAAAGTAAAGAGGAGAAAAGGAAGAGGATTTGGTTCTGGTAATTATTATTTTTCATGTTCCATTTTGTTATATTCCATTATATGTTTTAAGTATACCAAGAGGTATACTTAAAGAATTCTTTATGATCCATAGATTTTATTCAATCAGAATAAAAATATTCATACACCTGTTATCCCTCCTCCCCTGAGAAAGAAATTCTTATTAATTGAATATATACAGATATGTAGTTATGAAATTATGAATTTAATGATGGGCAAAAGAACTTATACAAGAAGGATGGTTTGCATCTGAATGGATTTGATGTTTGGAGACTGGAAAAATTGTTGCTGAATGAAAAAGTGAATGTGCAGAATCAGGGAAACTAGAGCTTTTTTTTGGTGGGGGGGGTGAAGCTGTTGATTGAATATGCAGACATCATTGAGGCAGTTGAGTGTAAGAATGTGTATAATATGCCTGAGTTAATATGAAGGATAACAAACCAGAATGGGATAGTTAGTATAAGGTGTCAAGATAGGGATAGGACTAGGGGCTTTTGCACTTTATGTACACTAATGCTAGGAGTATTAGGAACAAGCAGGAGAAATTTTTGGCCTGTGTTGGCTCATCCTTGCCAAAGGTTATTGGCTTTCGTGAGACATGGCGAACAGAAGATGATACAGTTAGTTGGATAGAATGTGAAGGGTATAGTGTAAAGAGAGAGAGAGAGAAAAGAATGGGAAGAGGAGTATTATTGATGATAGCTGATGAACTGCAGCTAAAGAGAATAGCAGTTCAACTGCAGGATAGTGAAAATAGCATATTTGAGGATATCTGGTGTGAGATTGAGGTCAGCAGAACAAAATATACAGCTGCTATAGACAAGGTGATGGAATAGATGGTGGAGATAGTATGCTTCGGCAAATAGACTCAATGAGTGGAGCACAGGTAATTATTATGGGGAATTTCAACTATGGCAGCATTAATTAGGAGGAGGAGAGGACACATGGGATGAAGGAAATGGATTTTATGCAATTACTAAGGGATAACTACCTGTGACAGCATGTAATGGAATATACTAGGGATTCTAGAGTACTTGATCTAATAATTGCATCTGGGAATATGACTATAATGAATATGACCACATTGCTACCAAACGGCGAGAGTGATCATAAGGTCTTGACTTGGGATGTGGCTAAATGTGTGGAATTTTCAGTTAAGACAGGGTATATGGTCCATGCGGTTAGCCTAGTGACTGTGCCCTTTGCAACCATATGCCTAGGGAAAGGAGTGCCCTAGCCGTTGTCCTTTCTCCGTTATTCGACATTTCATCCCTGGTTTTGGCATGTTTTTTTATGACCGGATGCCCTTCCTGACACCAACCCTCCCCATTTATCTGGGCTTGGGACCAGCACCGAGATGGGCTAACTTGCCCTCCCCAGTGGCTGGGCTGTAATTTATTAACTATAATAAATGTAATTAATATTTCCAATATTTTGGCAAATTCAAAATATCATTACTAGGGAACACAATAAAATATGATATGTGCACACAGGTGCACTGAGTAACAAGACCAAGTCATGACAACCAAAAGTGAGCATTAAGTCTCCTAGACAGTGCCTCCTGGTAGGCTACAATGAATGTCCTTGGCTGTTGGGTTGAAGTACAGAGAATGAGAGCTCATATTTGGGACAGTTTATACATCCAAATTTATTGAGGTTTGGATAGTTTTTTAAGTCTGAGGCAGATTCAAGGAATAGCCTCATATTTACAAATAGCCTCTACCATCGTGGGATGAGTCTACTGACTCCATGGAGATATCCGTGATAATAATAATATATATATTTGATGCAATGGAGTAGGATGACCTTTTTAAAGCATGCTCAGCAAGTCCTGAGTGGCTGTAGTGGCAGAAACAGATATAGTCCTTATGTTCAGTAATTCTAATTTTGGCTGTCCTGCCTGTTTGGCCATGGTGGGATAATTTCTTACTACTGATGCAAGAAATCAAACCCAATGATGTGGTGAGTAGGACCAACTTTTGGTGTGAAGTTATGATAATCATTTGTTCAAGCAAATTTTTTTTTTTTTTTTTTTTTTTTTTTTTTTATATGGAGTTACCTTGTATTTGTTAGACATGGTTATTTAGTGTCTCTAAGTGTTCCATGAGAGATTCTAATTGAAAAAAAATCATATAAATATATATTTATATGATTCATCACTCAGCTTATCTTCTTCTCATTCATTCATTTTCTCACCTTTTTTGAAATTTATTTTATTTTCATTTATTTTTTTTTTCAAGCATTTATACATACACATAATATTTGCACTTGCTGAGGCAAATACTGTAAACTTGCCTCCTGCCCAAATGGCAGTCGTTCCTTCTGATCCTTTGCTAAGACCATTGGACGCAACTTCTGCCCATCCAGCTTTCCACCACTCTCACATCCAGATGATACCATAGTCATCTCACCAAAAGACAAGGCGAACTTATTTGCATCATTCTTCTCTTCCAATTCCTGCATTGATAACCTGGGCAAAGTTCCCTCCACTGCACAAAGAATGGCTCCCTTTGTGTCTCCCATAGTCTTCCGACAAAAAGAAATCTGAAGAATCCTGAATAGCCTGAACACAAACAAGGCATCTGGTCCTGATGGTATCCCACCTATTATGTTAAAAAAATTGTGCTCCAGAGCTAACACCTATCCTGTATCGTCTCTTCAATATATCAAAGGCATCTACCCTACAATATGGAAATAGGTCCACATCCTTCCCATTCCAAAGAAAGGTGATAAAAGTCAGCCATCGAACCACCGTCTAATTGCTCTCACTTCTGTTCTCTCAAAAATTATGGAGAAGGTCATTAACAACCAACTCTTGAACCACCCAGAGACATCAACTAATCAGTGACCAGCAGTATGGATTCTACCACTCGTGATCTACAGCTGATCTCCTTGCTTTTACCACCCACCTATGGACCCAAACCATGAGGAAATTTGGAGAAACTCACGTGGTTACCCTCGATATCTCAAAGGCATTTGATCAGGTTTGGCACAGGGGGCCTACTCACCAAACTGCCATACTATGGAGAAGGTCATGCCAAACTGCCTACGTCACTGCAACTGGATCGCCAACTTTTTCATTGGTTGTTCACTGTGTCATGGTGGGTAGCTTGCTCTCGTTGCATTTCTCCACCAATATAGGACTACCCCAGGATTCTGTTCTTTCACCCACTCTCTTCCTCTTGTATATAAACGACCTACTCTCACACACTTTGTCCTATCCATTGCTTTGCCAATGAGTACACTCCATTCTTCCTTTTCATTTGACAAACATCCCCCCTCCCTTATCTTCAGTAATACACTGAGATATCCAAACACAATCATATTTCTCTTCTTGGACTGACTTGCACCTTTGATCTTTCCTGGCATAACCATATTTCAACTATAGCTTCTGCAGCTGCCAAAAAACTTAATGAATTTTTTTTTTTTTTTTTTGCACAAGACACTACCTGACAGCTTCTAACGCTACAAAGCCAAAATTTGCCTTCCATGGAATATTGCTCACCTCTGAAAGCTGCTCAACTTTCATTTGTTTTTAAAACTTTCATACACACTCTTCTTTTCATTATGAAATTCAGTTTTATCCTGCCCAACACTAAATGGTGATCACTTCCAATTTCAGATCCTCTGTATATTATTGTGTCGTGAACCAGAATGAAGATATCACTATCAATACTAACATAATCAATTAGACTTCATAATTCTTGCATCTTCTCCCATGTGAATTTGTGCACATTTTTTTCTGTTGGAACACAGTTAAAACATAGAGTAGTTAGTAATAACTAGTCCATGTCCTGAACAGAAATCCAGCAGATACTTACCATTATTATTAGCTTTGCTCTTTTCCTCAAATTTTCCAAAAACATTTCTGTATGTCTGGTAATCATTTCCTGTTCTGCTATTTAGTTCTCCAAGGACAGACTTTTCCTTTTTCATTGTATCAGCTTCCTTTCTATTTCTCCATTCTGATATTTGCCCATCTCATTACTCGATGTCGCCTTCCATTCAAGAATTTTATTCTTGTATTTGGCTTTGTATACTATAGCTACAGCTTTTTTTCCTATGGTTATTGCTTGAATACAACATCTTGTATTTGTCACTTAGAAAAATCTCAGCTCAACATCACCAGAGTTAAAGATCGGTACTATCAACATAAGAAGCCTGAATGGCAAAGAAATGGAGCTAGCTGAGAAATTAGATAAGTACCAGATCGACATAATAGGGGTGACTGAAACAAAAAAGACCAAAACTGGTGAGATCTTTCTGAGCAATAAATACAAAATGTTATATTCAGGCAATGACAATCAAGGAAAAGAAGGAGTAGCCATAGTATTCAACACAAAATACGAGGCTAATCTTCTTGAATGGCAGGCAGTCTCAAGTAGAGTAATGTGGGCAAATATGAGAATGGGGAACTGGACAATGAGACTTTGTGCCTATGGTCCCACAGAAGGTTCTACTAAGGTAGAAGTGGAGGAATTTTTTGAGGCTTTAGAAAAAGCAATTGACACAATGAAAAATGAAAAGTTGGTCCTTGTTGGGGATCTAAATAGCAGAGTAGGAAATGATTGTGAGACATACAAAAATATTTTGGGAAAATTTGGAGAAAAGAGCAAAGCTAATAATAATGGCAAATATCTGTTGGATTTCTGCTCAGTACATGGATTGGTTATTACTAACACCATGTTCCAACATAAAAATGTGCACAAATTCACATGGAGAGAAGAGGCTAGGAATAAGAAAAGTCTCATTGACTATATTATTGTTGATAGTGATGTCTTCTCCCTAGTGCAGGACACCAGAGTGTACAGAGGATTTGAAATTGGAAGTGATCACTATTTAGTCTTGAGCAGGATAAAATTGAATTTCATATTGAAAAGAAAAACATGTAAGAAAGTTTTAAAGCGAATAAAAGTTGAGCAGCTCTCAGATGTGAGCTGTAGACTAAAATACACAAAGATTATTGAAGAAAAAATGAAAGAGTTTGAGAACAGGAATCAAACCTTGGAGATTCAGTGGCAAACTCTGAAGAAAACATTGATTGATTCTGCCAGAGAGGCATGTGGTGAGGTTGTCTGTAAGGATAAAAAAATCAGAACTCCCTGGTGGACACAGGAAGTTAAAGAGGCAGTGAAGGAAAAGAAGAAAGCATACCAAAAGTTCCTGTCAAATGAGTCAGCTTGTGCTCTTAGAGAATATAGAGACAAATGCAAGAATGCTAAACACTGTGTAAAACTAGATAAACAAAAGTCATGGGACGACTTTGGCAAGAATATAGAAAATAAATATCAAGAAGGTGGCAAAATATTCTGGAGGTTGTTGAAGAAGCTTAAGAATGGAGGAAAGAGTGCTATAAAAGGAATTAGAGATGATAAAAGTGACATGAAAACGGGAGAAAAAGATGTCCTTGAAGTATGGAGTAATTACTTTGAAAAACTGCTAAATGAAACAAGCAGTGATGACAGCACAGTGGTAAAAAACACTGACCAGGCATGTAGTCAGGAATACATATCCATACTTGAAGTAGAAAAAGCCATCAAAGGCTTGAAATGTGGAAAGACAGCAGGAGTAGATGATATTCGACCAGATATGCTGAAGTATGGTGGTATAAGAGTCTTACAGTGGCTGCACTGCATAGTTCAGAAAGCCTGGACAGAGGGACGAATTCCCGATGATTGGAGTAGAGCTCTCATAGTACCCATATATAAAAAGGGAAATAAAACTGCATTTGAGAATTACACAGGTATTTCCCTACTGAGTGTTTCTGGCAAGATCTATGCAAGTATACTTGAGAAATGGTTGAGAAGAATTGTGGAAGAAAAGCTTGGTGAAGAACAAGCTGGATTCAGGCCAAATAGAGGCTGTCAGGATCAGATCTTCACTTTACGACAAATAGTCGAGAAAGCATGGGAATATAACAAAGATCTGTATTTAAGTTTTGTCGATCTAAAAAAGGCATATGACAAGTTGCCAAGAGAGAAGCTATTCAATATGCTGCAGTTATATGGTGTCAATGGGGCATTATATCAAGCAATACTTAGTCTTTATTTGTGTTGTAAGTCAGCAGTTAGAATTGAAGGAAGTACAGGAAGATGGTTTAATGTTAAATCTGGTGTGAGACAAGGATGTACATTATTCCCTCTGTTATTATCTGTATGGATCACATTATGAAGGAAACTGGTATTAAACATGATATCAAAATTGGAGATGTTAATGTCAGCTCTTTGTTTTATGCAGATGATGTTATACTTCTAAATAAATCCGCTACAAGTCTGCAAGATTCTCTGACTAAATTGAATAGCTGTTGTAATAGATATGGTATGAAGGTCAGCAATAAAAAGACAAAGACAATGAAAATAGGCAGAATCATCGAAAATGTCAACTGTGTTGTGAATGGAGAACCTGTGGAACAAGTAAAACATTTCAGCTATTTCGGCACGATTTTTACTGAAGATGGTAAATTAAATATAGAAATAGACTACAGAATCAGCAAAGCTGGTATGGTGGGAAGTCAATTGAATAAATTCATATGGAATAAGAGAGAAATTAGTCGGAACACTAAATTAGCTGTATACAAGACAGCGTTCAAACCAGTTTTAACTTATGGATCTGAGAGCTGGGTCAGAAGTAAAACACTTGACCAAAGACTAGAGACCATCGATATGAGAGTCCTGAGAAAGATTATAGGCCTGTACAGATGGCATCAATGGCAGTATCATATTAAAAACGAGGATATTAGGAAAGAACTTGACATTGTCAGCATTCAGGAATGCGTTAGCAGAGTTAATCTCAGGTGGTATGGTCACTTAAACAGAATGGGCGAAAAAGATTAGCAAAACAAGTGTTCTCTGCCAGGTTGGCACCAAAACGACCCAGAGGAAGACCAAGATATAGGTGGATTGATAAGGTACAAAGTGCTTTAGACGATAGAAATATAACATCTGATAATGTTGGAGTGTTGACAAGTAACAGACTGATTTGGAGGAAAATTGTAGATAGGAAATTAATAGTGATGTAATTTTTTTTATGTAGTACTGTCATATCCTGTACACCCCTTGAGGGTACATGGCAGGAATTTGATGATGATGATGAAAAATCTCAGCTGTTTTTGTTTTCTTGTTTTGGTAACACCTTTTATATTGATCTAGTAATTATGCAATTCTTCTGCTAGTTCCATTCTTGTCCATTGATGCTTATATTGATGGTGCCAGTCTTGAAATCTACTGATGTCGAGTTGGGATTTGTTTCACTAGCTGACTTTGCTGTTGGTCTCAATTCCCTGATGAAAACAAAAGGGGGGGGGGGTTTGTTTAACTGGGTGATGTCCCAGCCAGCATGAAATTCAGTCATGTTGTAAGAATACAATTTGGTTATCTAAATCCCAGCTTGCTAGCCCATCCTCTTTTGTCAGGTATTCAGGCAGATAACTAACAGAGCTCACCATGAAAAGGTGATGATTAGATATTAGTTCAGAAGCCCTAGTCAGTTCTTCACATTCCTTAAAATTCTATGCATAGGTCTCATTCCAATTATCTGGCTTTGACCCTTAAGCACCCTATATGGAGGCATCTATTATTAATATAATCCAGTTAAACTCAAGAAATTCCTCTGTGTTCACTGCTGTCTGGAAGAAAATATTTGTACTTTTGCCTACCATATTTACTCGAATATAACTCGCCTTCGTGTATATGTCACACCCCTGATTTTATTTTATGAAAAAAAGAAATGAAAAAGTTTCACATATATTTCTTAAAGTTTAAAACTTTAAGAAATAGATGGTGAATGTTGTTATGTCAGTGTCAGATATTTTGGAAGTCATTTGAAGAGAATCAGCATTTCAACTCAGCAATTGTCAGTTTGCCTTTTTTTGTTGAGTCATGAATTCTTTTGTTAATAACACATCAAGCATATGCATAGAGATGGAAGGAACCGGTTGAGAAAATGTGGGATCGAGAGCACTGATTCTACTTGCTCTTGGATTTTCTCTGGGCAACTTGTCGTATGCATTTTCCAGATCTACAGAACTTAAGTACAGATACTTGTCATATTCCCATGATTTCTCAACTATTTGTCTTAAATTGTGCATTGAAAATTTAATCTTGACAACCTCTGTTTGGCCTGAACCCTGCTTGTTCTTCTTTTCCAAGTTTCTCTTCCACAATCTTTCTCAACCTCTTTTCAAGTATGCTTGCATAAATCTTACCTGGAACACTTAATAGAGAGATTCCTCTGTAATTCTCACATTCAGTTTCATTTCCTTTATTATAGTTCGGTACTATGAGAGCTCTACTCCAATCATTGGGAATCCAACCTTCTGACCATGATCTCCGAATTATGCTGTGTAGCCACTGTAAAACTTTTATACCTCCATACTTAGGCATTTCTGTAAAATATCATCTACTGCAGCTGCTTTTCTACATTTCAAGTTTTTGATGACTTTTTCTACCCAAATATTGATATGTACTCTTTGCATTCCTCTTGAAAATTTTCTAGTATAGTTCTATCACTGCTTAGTTGATTTAACAGTCTTTTTTCTAATTACTGTAGTTCTAATTCTAATTACTCTAGACATCTTGGATATCCTTATCTTCAGTTTTCATGTCACCTTTATCATTTTTTCAAGTTTTAGGCATCTTACAGTACTGTTTCCTCCATTTATAAGCTTCTCCAGAACATTTTGCTACCTTCCTGGTATTTATTTTCTACATTCTTACCAAAATCTTCCCATGACTTTTGTTTAGCTACTTTTACATATAGCTTAGGCTCACTTACATTTTTCTTTGTATTATTTTAGGGCATCTGCTGACTTATTTGCTAGAAAAGTTTGGTTTTCCTCTTTCCCTGGACTGCTTTTTTTAACTTCTTGTGTCTTCTATGGAGTTCTTATTTTTCTATTCTTGCATACAACTTCACCACACATCTCCCTAGCTGATTCAATGTCTTCTTCAGAGTGTGCCACTGAGACTCCAAGGTTTGGTTATTGTTTGAAAACAAAAACCAAATTAATTATTTTTTTATCTGCCATATACAAAGAGCATTGACTAAAATGGGATGCATATCATCTGGTTGTGATCTCTCCCTTCCCCCAGAGATTGAAAGGAAGAGGCTTTCTGACACCTGTTCTTCTCAAGAAAAATCTATGGTGTGTGTGTGTGTGGGTTTGGAGGAAAATATGTGTATAAATATCCCATTTCTAGAGACAAAAAGCAGAGAGAGAGAGAGAGAATGTGATATTTATCTACTCTGTGGTAACCTTAAGTATTTATCTCCCTCTTTTGAAAAATATATAATTGCTTAATTTTGCAAGAATGATGGAGGTGATACAGAATATTCAGTATTGTATAAAAATGTTAAGCAAGATTTTCAGTAAAACATAATTTGTGTCCAGAATTCTGGTTTGACTTCAACTTGGGGGGGGGGGGGAGAGTTAATGATAGTCTCTTTTAATAAATATGAGAAATTTTTTTAAATTTACATAATGATGCATTTAGAACATAAAACATTTCAGATGGCACGGCAAGAGAAGATATTCACGAATATGAAGCTATGGAAACTGATGGGAATGATGAACCAGGACCTCAGAGATGTAAGTATAGTTGAATTTAATTTAAAGGAGTATATTATGCTATATACTTGATTAATAGTATAGCATTGTTTATTTATACTAGAGGTAGTTCCTCTACATGTTCATCATCAAATTCCTGCCATGTACCCTCAAGGGGTGTACAGGATATGATAGTACTACATGCAAAAAATTACATCATTACTAACCTCCTATCTACAATTTTTCTCCAAATCAGTCTGTTACTTGTCAAGACTCCAACATTATCAGATCTTATATTTCTATCGTCTAAGGCACTTTGTACCATATCAATCCACCTATATCTTGGTCTTCCTCTGGGTCGTTTTGCTGCCAACCTGGCAGAGAACACTTGTTTTGCTAATCTTTCTTCGATCATTCTGTTTAAGTGACCATACCACCTGAGATTAGCTCTTCTAACACAGCGCTTCCCAAACTGTGGGCAGCGGCCCCCTTGGGGGCTGTAGGTTTTGTTGAGGGGGCCGTGAAATAATGAAAACAAATTTCAAATGTTTTAAGACTAAGTAGATTTTTTTTATTTTAAAAGAAACGTATTTAACTTTTATTATTTATTATTTCTTTTTTGTTATTTTTTATATTTTAATGCAAAAATTCACACATTGATGTTGGTTCACAAACTTTGCTTCCTGCGTATTTCAGCGCTTAATGAATATTAGTAAATATTGTTTATTCATATGTTTCATTTCAAAGCAATGGTTAATTATATTTACTTCGAATGCTCTCCAGGGAAGCCCCAAATCTTCCTGTCCCTTTCATCACACGTTTGTAATCAGGGACTGTTGATATTGACTTTATATACATATCAAAACTCGTTTTATATTATCACTGTCATCCGAGCTAGTTTTCTGTTACCAATAAAAGTTTCGCATATACTTCACACATGAAAAAAAGCTTAAACAATTTCATGTGGGGAGATAGTAACTTGCTTGCAGTGGTAAACAACACCCCTCCTTAACAACCACTATACTGCAGAGGCAGTAAAAACAAGTACTTTTATTAGGCCAGTGAATAAGGTATGAGGAGTCTGTGTAATATATTTCTCAACAAATAGTGCAATTAGAGACAACTGGGATAAAAACACACACACTAATTAATGAATCACGTCTCCTCATACAGAAACTATGCTGTATAGACTGAAACAAAACCATATGTTGTGTGGGCAAACACAGTATCTAACTAAAAACTATTGTTATTAATTAGATGTGTGTGAGTTCGATTTCCCAAGACAGCAATAAAATTCAACCTAAGTAATATATATATATATATATATATATATATATATATATATATATATATATATATATATATATATGAAGAGAGTTAGCATTTCAACTCAATTGTCAGCTATGCTTTTATCTTTCGGTTGCGCGATCTTTTGTTAATACAGCACCAATCATATGCACGTTTTAATAACCTGCCTTTGCTGTCTGTTTCGCGTTAGGATTAATTACCTTAAAGGGAGAAAAGTCACAAAAGAGAAAAATATTCCTGGTCTGGGGATTCCCTTATTCAGGTAATATTCACTAATTTCATGTTATCAGTCTGTGGTGTGCCAGTATCGGTAAGTGGTGATATTATTTGATCTATTCTATGCTAAAAAATTTAACCCTCAGATGGAGAAGTGGCTGATAAAAAAATAAAAAAAAAAATTCCCACAAACAATCAGAAGAAGCAGAAATAGACTCAAAAAAAAAAAAAAAAGGACAGTATTTCATATTTTACCAGAACAGCCCGCATCGTCTTCAGAACCAAACAGTAAGAGGCAAAATATGTAATATATGCATTTGATTTTTGCAATATTCGCTGTGTATGTTTTGTATTGAATATAAATACAATAAATATAATAATATATCTCTCTATTAAACCTGTGTAGCTCAGCGGATGTGGCGTTTGCACACCGCCTCACTTGGCCGCACGAAGGAAGACTTGGTTTCGAGTCTAGTCGGCGACTAGAGGAAGTTTTTCTAAGCTTTTTTTCGACCGGTTCCCGAGTTAGTCGATCTCTGGCACGGGCAAGCAGGTTTTACCTCCCAGAAACTCGGGTTTTCGTCCTGTAAACTCAAGAAAATCGACCGTAGAACCCACATTATTTCAGACATTAAGTATATTCTGTTAGGGTTAGGGACCACGAGATGGCGGCACATTTGTGCCGTCTCTTCGCTGCGTACCGCTTAATTAGTGATAGCCTTGGGCCATCTGTCTCTGATTGGGTACCAGTGGAGATTGAACTGCCCACTCAGTCTCCAAAAGTTAGATAGGGCTAAATGGCCTCGCCTACTCCCGTATACGGGAATAAAATGGCGTTAGCTGATTTTTTTTTTTTTTTTTTGATCTCTCTATTACGATTTTTTTTCGAGGGGGGCCGTGAAATATTTTAATTTTTGCAAAGGGGACCCTGACATCCAGAAGTTTGGGAAGCACTGTTCTAACACATTCCTGGATGCTGACAATGTCAAGTTCTTTCCTAATAACCTCGTTTTTTTAATATGATATTGCCTGATGCCATCTGTTCACGCCTGTAATCTTTCTCAGGTCTCTCATATTTGCTGTCTCTAGTCTTTGGTCGAGTGTGTTACTTCTGACCTGGCTCTCAGATCCATAAGTTAAAACTAGTTTGAACACTGTCTTGTATACAACTAATTTAGTGTTCTGACTAATTTCTTTCATATTCCATGTGAATTTATTCATTTGACTTCCCATCATACCAGCTTTACTGATTCTGTTGTCTATTTCTATATTTAATTTACCATCTTCACTAAAAATCGTGCCTAAGTAGCTGAAATGTTTCACTTGTTCCACAGGTTCTCCATTCACAACACAGTTGACATTTTCAATGATTCTGCCTATTTTCATTGTCTTTGTCTTTTTATTGCTGACCTTCATACCATATCTATTACAACAGTTATTCAATTTAGTCAGAGAATCTTGCAGACTTGTAGCAGATTTATTTAGAAGTATAACATCATCCGCATAAAGCAAAGAACTGACATTAACATCTTCAATTTTGATATCATGTTTAATACCACTTTCCTTCATAATGTGATCCATATAGATAATGAATAACAGAGGGGATAATGTACATCCTTGTCTCACCCCAGATTTAACATTAAACCACCTTCCTGTACTTCAATTCTAACTGCTGACTTACAACTCAAATAAAGACTAAGTATTGCTTGATATAATGCCCCATTGATACCATATAGCTGTAGCGTATTGAATAGCTTCTCTCTTGGCACCTTGTCATATGCCTTTTTTAGATCGACAAAACTTAAATACAGATCTTTGTTATATTCCCATGCTTTCTCGACTATTTGTCGTAAAGTGAAGATCTGATCCTGACAGCCTCTATTTGGTCTGAATCCAGCTTGTTCTTCACCCAGCTTTTCTTCCACAATTCTTCTCAACCGTTTCTCAAGTATAATTGTATAGATCTTGCCAGGAACACTCAGTAGGGAAATACCTCTGTAATTCTCACATTCAGTTTTATTTCCCTTTTTATATATGGGTACTATGAGAGCTCTACTCCAAACATCGAGAATTCGTCCCTCTGTGCAGGCTTTCTGAACTATGCAGTGCAGCCACTGTAAGACTCTTATACCACCATACTTCAGCATTTCTGGTCGAATATCATCTACTCCTGCTGCCTTTCCACATTTCAAGCCTTAGATGGCTTTTTCTACTTCAAGTATGGATATGTATTCCTGACTGCATACCTGGTCAGTGTTTTTTACATATCCATACTTGAAGTAGAAAAAGCCATCTAAGGATGATGTTATACTTCTATTCATCTCTAACTCCTTTTACAGCACTCTTTCTTCCATTCCTAAGCTTCTTCAACAACCTCCAGAATATTTTGCCACCTTCTTGATATTTATTTTCTGTATTCTTGCCAAAGTTCTCCTATGACTTGTTTAGCTAGTTTTACACAGTGTTTAGCATTCTTGCATTTGTCTCTGTATTTTCTAAGAGCACAAGCTGACTTATTTGCCAGGAACTTTTGATATGCTTTCTTCTTTTCCTTCACTGCCTTCCTTTTCCTTCAACTTCCTGTGTCCACCATGGAGTTCTAATTTTTTTTATCCTTGCAGACAACTTCACCACATGCCTCTCTAGCTGAGTCAATTAGATCTTTCTTCGAGGCTTGCCACTGAATCTCCAAGGTTTGGTTCCTGTTCTCAAACTCTTTCATTTTCATTTTTTCTTCAATAATCTTTGTGTATTTTAGTGTACAGTTCACATCTGAGAGCTACTCAACTTTTATTCGTTTTAAAACTTTCTTACATGTTATTCTTTTCAATATGAAATTTAATTTTATCCTCCTCAAGACTAAATAGTGATCACTTCCAATTTCAAATCCTCTGTACACTCTGGTGTCCTGCACCAGGGAGAAAACATCACTATCAACAATAACATAGTCAATGAGACTTTCTTATTCCTTGCCTCTTTTCTCCATGTGAATTTGTGCACATTTTTATGTTGGAACATGGTGTTAGTAATAACCAGTCCATGTCCTGAGCAGAAATCCAACAGATATTTGCCATTATTATTAGCTTTGCTCTTTTCTCCAAATTTTCCCAAAATATTTTTGTATATCTCATAATCATTTCCTACTCTGCTATTTAGATCCCCAACAAGGACCAACTTTTCCTTTTTCATTGCTTCAGTTGCTTTTTCTAAAGCCTCAAAAAATTCCTCCACTTCTATAGTTCAACCACCATTTCTAGATCCCTTCTTGGCTTGGTGCCAAGAATAGTCGATTCATGCTGATGGGGAGAAAGAAATTAAGGATGTACGAATTGGTCGCCAACATGCGAAATCACGTGGTTTCTTGTCTGTCGCTGTACTAGTACTAGCTTGATTTTTGTTGTTTTCTTTTTGCATTATTTTTTTATTATTAATTTGTATGATGGATTCAGTACAGTCAACAAGTTCTATTGTTACACGTTTCAGTAGCTCTTGCAAAAGAATATTGAATAATGTGCTGACATTCTGCGAAAAAGAATCGTCAGAAGGCCGTCTTCTTGTTCCCCTTTCTCAAGTCATAAAACGTGTAAGTGCAATTGCGGGCGTATCGGGGGCGACTGTTAAAAGAATTCGTAGGGAATCAAAAGGTGAAGGTAAGCCAAAATTTAAATCTCCAAAAAAAAAAAAAAAAAAGCGCCAGAGAAAGAAAATCATCGAAACCGTAGCTTTGAATGATTTTGATGTAGACGTTATAAGAGCTATTCACGAATTTTACGTGGTCCAGAAAAGAGTGCCAACTGTTCCGAAATTGATTCCTGTGCTTAAAAAAAAAAAATTTATTTTCCTGGGAAAAGATAAACTTTTAGGAAAATACTTCATGAAATCGGATTTTGTTTTAAAAAGTCCCAGAATAAAAGGAAACTTATCATGGAGCGAAGTGACACTGTTTTATGTAGAACGCAGTATTTGCACGTATTAACACTCTGCGTACATTTTTTCCAACTGTTATACAAGCAAAATAGTTACACTTTAAAAACAGCAATGCTCGTAAAAGAAAAACTAAATTTTCCGACCTGTAATAAACAAACTCAGTTTGTTTATTATACATCCCAGAAGACAGACTGATTACCCTATTATCGGAATGGATTCTCCTTTTTCTGACATGCGCAGAAGTGTTGATGGACCTCAAATCGGTGGGCGAACTATACCTTAGTAGAACCTTCTGTGGGACGGCACAAATAAGTCTCATTTTTCAGTTCCCCATTCTCATATTTGCCCACATTACTTTACTTGAGACTGACTGCCATTCAAGAAGATTAGCTTCGTATTTTGTGTTGAATACTATGGCTACCCCTTCTTTTCCTTGATTGTCATTGCCTGAATATAACATTTTGTATTTATTGCTCAGAACGATCTCACCAGTTTTGGTCTTTTTTGTTTCAGTCACCCCTGTTATGTCGATTTGGTACTTATCTAATTCCTCAGCTAGCTCCATTTCTTTGCCATTCAGGCTTCTTATGTTGATAGTACCGATCTTTAACTCTGGTAATGTTGAGTTGAAGGATGTTTTCTGATTTGTTTCAGTAGCTGACTTTTCATTGTTCACCCTGGTTCATTGGCGAAAACAATGGGCCTTGTTTAACCGGGCGACGTCCCAGCTGGCATGAAATTTTGTCATGTTGTACCAAAATTTTTTATTTTGGTTTAACCAATAAGAATACAATTTGGTCGGCTAAATCCCAAATTGCCAGCCCATCCTCGTTTGTTCAGTATCCAAGTAGATACCCAACAGGGTGCACCACAAGAAGGTGAGGATTGGACGTTAGGTCAGAAGCCCTGGTCGGTTCTCCGCATTCCTTTAAAGGCGATGTGGAGGTCTCCTCTCAGTTATACAGCTTTGACCCTTAAGCACACTCTACATGTTTCACTGCCTATATGACTGACAGCATCAATGGGAGGTTGCTTAACATACATGGAAAAATAGCAAAAAATAAAAATAAACGTTTTCCACCAGCAGTTAATATCTATAATGGAAAAGATTGGAACGATAGTCTAATCATGAGTATCATTAGCCATATTACATGCAGAATTTCCATTATTGTTTAAACTCTGTATGTTATTGCTGGCATAGGAGAAGTCTTTAATTTTACGCGATTTCACGACTTCCAGATGTTGTGAAGGATCATTGCTTGATTTCTATGTAGAGTGTGCCTAATTCTCTCAGAGGATTCCTTGAAGTGATGCTGTTCAATGTATGGCATGGAGGATGCTTGCCAATTTACTGTGTGATGTTCTTTGTGGATGTACGTAAACGAGTCTGCTTTTTGTCTTTCTGTTTGTTTTCAATATTGCCCACATGTTCTTTGTTGTGAATTTCAAAACTTCTCCTAGTCTGACCTAGGTATATCTTTCCACAAAAGCATGGCATATTGTATACACTCGTACATTTATAAAATGGAACTTGGCCTTTAGGGGAACATAGAAAGCTTCATTTGGTAATGACTGGTTTGAAGGCCATTCTGCTGTTGTCTGCCTTTAATATTTTGGCTATTTTTCTTGATTCATTCCCAACATTTGGAACAGATACTATGCCTCTCTAATTAATTTCTATTTTACCATGAGGTGGTTTGTCAGAAAATAAAAGTACTTTTTTTTTAGTATTCATTTTGGAGGAATTTTTGATAAAATAGGATTTTTATAAAATAGGATAAAATAGTTCTTGTTTTAGTTTGATGTCATCATTTTTTTAGTATGTTTAAAGTTGTTTTAAAATGTTTTGATTATACCTAATTTTTGTTGAGGGCGATGGAATGATCTGGCTTGTGAGTACCTGCCTGTGTAGAATTCTTTCCTATAGACTTCTAATGATAAACCTCCAGCAATGTTTTTGTTGACAGGATGTCTAAGAATGGTAATTTTTTGTTCTTTTATTATTTTCGAATGTCGATTATTCAGAAAATATAGAAAATCTTCCGGGTCTTTCTGGGTGTGTTTTCGGATGATAAAGATGTTATTCACACATCTCCACCCTACATATGTTTTTAAGGTTGCTTGTTCTATAGCTGATTCTTCAAATTTTTCCCTCTCCGCAGTACATGTTTTTAAGGTTGCTTGTTCTATAGCTGATTCTTCACATTTTTCCTTGTATAAGTGTGTGATTGGAGATGATAGAAGTGAGCACATTGCAAGACCATATGTTTGGTAGTAAAAGTTTCCTTTTCAAGTGAAGATTTTAAGCAATGTTGGAAGAGATAGGTTTTCAAGTATATCTATTGATTCTTCAACAGGGACATGATAAAATAGACTAGTGTTTATATATATTTTATGCATTCATCACATACCTAACTTTTTCTTAATTTTTTCGATATTTCTAAGCTATGCAGTTTGTCTGCGAGTTTTTTCAAATTGTTGTAAATCTCCAAAAGATTTTCCAATATATTTATTGAGTAAAATCTGCATAAAAGTGGACCCACGTTGTTCAAGGGTCAGCTGTACCTATCATTATTATTAGCTTTGTCCTTTTCTCCAAATTTTCCCAAAATATTCCTATATGCCTCGTGGGATTCATTTACAACTCTGCTGTTCAGATCTCCAACAAAGACCACTTTTTTTCATTTTCTTTATGTCAGCTGCCTGTTCTAATGACTGAAAAAATTCCTCCACTTTTTCCTTAAAAGAACCTTCTGTGGGACTATAGGCATAAATGTTTCATTGTCCATGTCCCCATTTTGAAGTTTGCCCATATAAGTCTACTTGAAAACTGCCTTCTAATCGACAATTTTATCTTCATGTGTGGTGTTTGAATGCTATTGCTACTCCTTCCTTTCCTTGATCATTATTGCCTGAAAATAACATCCTATATTTATTATTTAGTAAGATCTCACCTGTTGTTTTCTTCTTTGTCTCAGTAATGCCAATTATGTCCACGTGATACTTTTTCAATTCTTCTGCAATTTCGATTTCCTTTCCATTAATACTCCTTATATTGAGTTCCTATCTTCAGTTCTTGTGTTGTTGGGTTTCTTCTTCTTCTTCTTCTAGATGTTGAGTTGGAGCTTGTTGCATCTTCTCTCCATGTGTATTTGTGCACATTTTTATGTTGGTACATGATGTTAGTAATAACTAATCCTGGACAGAAATCCAGCAGACATTTACCAATATTGTTAGCTTTGTGCTTTTCTCCAAATTTTACCAAAACATTTCTATATGTCTGTTAATCATTTCCTACTCTGCTGTTTAGATCTCTAAGAAGGACCAACTTTACCTTTTTTCATTGTGCTAGCTGCCTTCTTCTCTAATGCCTCAAATTCCTTTTCTTGGTAGAACCTTATATTGAACCATAAGCACAAATAAGTCCCACTGTCTAGTTGCCCATTTTGATATTTGCCTACATTACTCTACTTGATATTGCTCACCATTCAAGAAGATTATCCTCATATTCAGTGTTGAATACTATAGCTCCGCCCTCTTTTCCCTGATTGTTATTGCCTGAATATATGACATTTTTTAATTGTTTCTTAGTTTCAATTACGTCTACTGTAGTGAATCTTTTCCCTGATTGTTATTGCCTGATTATAGCATTTTATATTTGTTGTTTAGAAAGATACTACCTGTTTTTTCTTCTTTGTTTCAGTAATGCCTATTATGTTGATCTGCTAGTTCCATTTCTTTTCCACTGATGCTTCTTATGTTGATAGTACTGATATTGAACTCTACTGTTGTTGAGTTGGGATTTGTTCCAGTAGCTGACTTTGCACTGTTCACCCTAGTTCCTTGACAAAAACATGACCTTAATTGACCAGACGATATCCCAGCTGGAATGAAATTCTGTCATGTTGTACCATTATTTTACATTATGGTTTCAGGTGAATAAGAATACAATCTGGTTGGCTAAATCTCAAATTGCCAGCCCATCTTCATTCATTCAGTACCTGGTTATGAGAGGTCCCGGTTGGTTCTCCACATTCCTTAAAAGGCTATGTGGCGGTCTCCTCCCAGTTATACAGATCTGACCTCCATGGTTTGACTGGCACACACATCAATTTGGATGTTGAATGCATGTGGTGATCTGGGAGTTTGACAATCAGCCAAGTTGTTTTTTTATATTGGGTGAAACTGTGCATACATTATAAAACATGCTCATGCCTGCTGCGGCATCTCGATTATATATGATCCTTACTGTTTTTGTCATGGAACTAGGCTTTACAGTGAAGTCATGTACTGAAAGAATTTCAACCACAGAAATGGATGGAGCTAGCAGAAGTAATAGAGTAGTACCAGGCTAACATAACTGATGTTAATGAAACATCAAGTATCAAAATATCAAAAGTTGAATATCAAAATAGGAGGGTTCTTCCTACACATTTTGTACATATAAGATGCACTATTCAAGCAGTAGAGATGTGATAAAAGCAGTAGTATAATATTCGGTGCTAAACATGTAGATGAACTTTTAAAATGGGAGCCAGTGTCAGTGATGTGGAGAAATTAACAGTGAGATGTATGTATGTGTGCTGTGCCCTGATAGAAATAGGAAGCAGAGGAGCTGATAAAGAAAAGGCGAGGTCTTGTTGGATGTCTAAACTATGAAATTGGGAGGGGAGGTTGATGTAGTATGGTCTTGTTTGGACCATACTACATCAACTACCATCACAAACAGGACCATACATACCTGTATGGTCCTGTTTGTGATGAACATTGAACTATGAGAGGTATCTGAACATTCTGGACAATGCAATACTTCTTACTTTCCATATTTCCATTTGTGGCTTTTCTAAGGAACTGACCATTATTTCTTTCAGCAAGACACTTGACTGGCCTTAAGAGAGCCCTAATCTCAACCTTATTGAACATATTTGGGTGAACTGGAGCATCTGGGGAGGTCAAGGGACTTTCATCCCACAACAGTCGAGAATCTCATTACATGCCTACAGGAAGAATGGACCAATGTATTATCATACATTGCTATCATATCATTGATTGGTGCAGTCATCACAGCAAAAGGAGGTCCTACATCTTATTAAGTTTGGGTATTATGGCTGTTTTTGTTCTTCACACTATGGCATCTATTGGCTTCTTTCTTTCCAAGCAGCATATACTTCCATCTGAACAATATTGGTAATGCACTGAATTTTTGTACCAAACTCCATGTACAGTGTGCAGCACACAGTACTATCAGGTAGTGTTGTCATTTGCAATTATATACCTACTTTCAAAAAGTATATACTCATTTTCATTTCCACATTTTTAGTGAAAAATAAAGTTACCATCACTTATTGGTACTTTTAAGTTATTAAAATATAAATAACATTTATTTTTCAGCTGTTGAGGGTTGGATTCTGTTTGTTACTGGTGTTCATGAAGAGGCACAAGAAGATGATATTTATGATAAGTTTTCTGAATATGGTGATATTAAAAACCTTCATTTGAATCTTGACAGACGGACTGGTTTTTTGAAGGTAATTATGTTATAGTCATTGAAAGAATAATTTATAAATGAAATGAAGTTATGAAAAAAATGTCTTTTTAGTATGTGGTATTTACTTTTTTTTATTATTATTAATGAACTTCAGGAGTCAACAGACTTATTACAAGCGGTAATAAGTCTGTTGAGCTGTTGTCTGATAAGCAGTAATCACACTCAACTAACAACGCTCAACAAGTCTACTGATCCCTAACTTGAATGGCGTTTATAACATTTACAGTGCACACTCCATCAATTCCTTCTCACCTGCCACTCTCCATGTAAAAAAAAAATGTACTCTTCACTCCCTTCTTTACCATACTTTTAAAAAACTTATGGAGATGGCCTTTTCTAGAAATTGCTTCTATATCCTGTTGACTTGCATCAATTATTGATTATATTATACAGTTATAACTACTGTACCAGTTAATGTAAATATGTTTTCTCTGCACTTTTGAAAACTAAGTTATCGTTATATATATATATATATATATTTATTTATTTATTAATAAAATGTGTGTGTGAACACAAAATAAAATTATATTAAAACTAGCGATCCTTTTGCTCACATGCATGCACACATTTAAACCTTAAAACATTGGGTCAGGTTGGTTCTGACATTAGCTACAAAATGTCCACAGAGGCAGAAATGAACATACTTCAGTCTGAGAATCTCTCACTCACTCACCCACACATCAACAAACAAGCAGAAAATTTGGCTAATCTTGTTCTGGAAACTCAGAATAAGATTAGCCTAAAGTTATCTAAGAGAAACAGCAGCTGCAAATTTCCTTGCACACCCAGTTACTCAAAATTGATAACTTACATCTGTATCTTCAACATATGCCTACTTTTAAGCATATTCAGTGTGTGTGTGTGTTTAAACCAGGTACCAAAAAAATATTAACAGTTTACTTATTAACTTCAACTATCCAGTAAGGAGACAGGATACAACTATTTTGGAACATTACTGTGCTTTTGCTTGACAGCTGTCAGTTCCATAAACACAATGTTTCTTTTCCTTCCCTATCTTCAATGACAAACAAAACTTCTGAACAGCAAAGATACATGAACTTTTCAGTAGGAACTTAAATAAGTAATCTGGAGACAATCACTATTCATTCCTTACATTTGTTTTCTTAAAGGGAATCATTTACTATAACACTCCTTTTTCATTCTCCTATATCTGCTTCTTTTTTTTTTTCTGATGCATCTCTCTCTATATATATATTCCTTTTTTCATGTTCATTAGCTGTCCACTTCATATCACAGTAGAGCATATACTATATTCTCTATGATTTGTGACTGCGTGAATGACATCACAGTAGCCTGGTATCACAAACAGCAGTTTATAATGGTGGACTGGATACATGTTATTAGTAATGCAATAAAGTTTCTTTTCATTTGATGATTATTTCATGTATCATAAAAAACATCTTCAGGTATTTTGATTCCAGTGATGAAAGAAGATATGTACATTCCCTTAATGAATAGCATTAAGGGAATGTATATACCTTACAAGGAGATGTGCTTTGCATTATGGGAGATACTGGGACAAGGAGTGATGAGCGCTTGGTCAGCCTTTACCATGAGTTGTCTCAGTCGTGAAGATACTTCAGGTGCAAACTTTGTTTGCTTGCACTTGGATAAAGGATTAAACTAAATTTATTATAAGGTATATACATATTGCCATTTCTTGTTGCTGTTTCTACCAATGACCTGAACCATGAGGCATAGTTGGGCTTAGTGGTCTCACTAATCATCTGTTAATAATGAAAATACAAGCACTCTGCTGTATTCTTCTTATAACAGATATTGTTTTGACAAAGAAAATCGTAATGATATTTTTATGCATCTTTTATTCCACTTTTAATTAACTAAACTCAGTAATATTTTTTATAAACAAAATCATGTAAAGATATTTAAATATCTTTACACTCTTATTCTTGAAAAGGGAAAACAATAACTGGGGAATATTATTCGATCTTCATGTCTCCCGCTGTATATACAATCCCTTTTGAGGATGTCTTATATATTAATCCTGTAAAATTCTCTCACTAACAGTATCTCCATCATATTATCTCTTTCCCATCTATCAGTCGCACTTTCCATATTAATTTCTGCGATCTCTCCCTATAGCCAACATCCAAAGATTTTCTCATTGCAGCAAAAACCAGGTAATCAAATTTGTATACAATACAAATTTGGTTACCAGAAATTCACATGTGGTGCAATAATACAACCACCTCTACTTGTCAAATTCTTTGTTAGAATATTTTCTTAATTATTTGTCTTAGTGTTAATCACTTGCTTGAGTACCTGTTATGGAATTTATTCTGAATATACATGGTGGCCTGAAAATTTCTCAGCCTCGACCATACATGGCAATGCTATCGCCACGATTGTTTTTAACAAGTTGGAACATCTGCTACAAGCATCTCCATGTGAAATTGCAAGTCATTCTATGAAGTGGTTTGATTGGAATGGACTGGAATTTCAGCTGTCTGAAGGAAAGGTGTTGTCTGTATCCCTTGAAATGGATAAAATTGAGTATCGTTCGATTATAAAATTCTTTGTAAACACCAAAAGAAATTCATTCAAAGTTCATAAATGTTTATGGGCACTCTTCTCCTTCATTTTTGACAATTAAGAAATGGGCTGCCTAGTTTAAACATGACCATACCAGCCTTGAAGATGATCCATGTGAAGGACGTCCAAAAAGTGTAACAACACCAGAAATCATTGATCGAGTGCACGGTATGGTATTGGATGACTGGCGAGTCAAACTGCATGAAATTGCTGAGGCTATAGGCATTTCAAAAGAATGTGTAGGATACATTTTGCATGAAGATTTGCAAATGAAAAAGCTTTGCGCAAGATGGGTGCTGCACTTGCTCACAGAAGATCAAAAACAAGGGGCTGTAGAGGGGTATTTTGCAGATCTTACTGAGAACCACTACAGGGACGGGATAATGGCACTGGAGCATCGTTGGAATAAATGTATTAGCCTTAAGGGAGATTATGTTGGAAAAATAAAAATAATTTTGAAATTATAAATTTGTTTTTTCATCGTTAGGCCGAGAACTTTAAATACCACCCTCGTAAAATCTTAAATAAATTGATAACTTATAGAAGATAAATTATTCTTTTGATAAACTTGCCTTTTTGAACTTCTCAAACAGTATTCAATATTAAAATAATAATGAAAAAACATGCATTTAATATGTGATTAATGTCAGTTCTATTGCCATTTTAGTTCTTAATAAGTTTATACTGTAATTATTTATAGGGATATGCTTTGGTGGAATATGAGACTTTTAAAGAAGCTCAAGCTGCTATGGAGGCACTAAATGGGTCTGAAATCTTGGGACAAGCAATTAATGTTGATTGGTGTTTTGTTAAGGGTCCAATAAAAAAGTAAGTATTATAATAATAATATAAAAAAGACACGATTTCTATTATTTCTCAGAATGTTGTTTAATGTGCCTAATTTATATAAATTCAGAAATCAGGGAGATGCCATTTCACCTAAACTATTTACAGCAGCCCTAGAAGAAATTTTTAAAAATCTACAATGGAAAAATACAGTAATTATAGTAAACGTGAAAGAACTAAATTGCCTACAACTTGATGTTATTTTAGGAAACTTTGCATAAGAACTCCAACAAATGATCAATGATTTGAATGGATAAAGTAAAATGAAAGGATTTAAATGAGACTAAGACAAACCAAAAAAATGTATAATAGATAATGATGATATTCAGCCTGTTTTCTACTCACTACAGAGTGGAGGCCTCTCCCATTGTAGGAGGGTTGGGTCTACTGTCACTATGGTGACCCAGTCCATCTTGGGGGGGGGTGTTTATTCACTTGTATGAATGAATGTATGAAAATGAAAGACAATCACAGACATTCATGTCTAGGCAGGATTTGAACCTGCAACCTCTTGGTTGGAGAACGGATATGCTGACCAGGCTGGCATATAATAGATACATAACCAAAAGGCACTACATATGGAACACTGGTAAACTGATATAGTAACTTACGTAGAGCAACAAATCACAGTAGAGAAAGGCTGTGAGAAAGTTATATGAAGAATTAAACTTCGTTGGATGACCTTTGGAAAAACTTTAAAAGAAAAATATTCAACAGTTGTATACTTCTGGTCATTACATATGGAAGTGAAACATGCACATTGACTAAAAAAAAATTGGCTGCAAGTAAAGCACTATGCAGAGCAGAATAGAAAGATCACTGCTTGGTATTACAATTCAAGATAGAAAGTGTAGTTCTTTGGGTCTGAGCTCAATCAGACAGAGAAATTGTAATAACAGCCATTCAAAATCCAGAGAGCAATTGGCAGGGTATGTGATTTGCAAGAAAGAAGTAATATTCAAAAATATTATTATTAAGAGAGACCTCCAGGGAGTCAAGGATTCATTAAAGGAAGCCACATACTTGTTCTTGAATTCATTTTCACTGCTTGCACATGCAACATCCAATGGCAGTCCATTCCAATCATGTGCCACTCTGAGTGAAAAATCTAGATCTTTTCCCCTTTTTAGTAATGTTCGTTATTGGCATCCTTGGATACCCTTTTGTCCTTGCCCCACCCTCTATAAAATGAAAAATTCCACCAACTGAAATCCTGTATGACCCTTTTCAGAAGCTAAGTCTCAATCATATTACCCCTCTCTTCTGTTTTGCTAGTGTCTGCATTCTACAAATTTTTAATCTATCTTCACGATCAGTATTCCACAATCCTAATATCATTTTTAACACTCTCTTTTGCAGGTCTGGTCTCTGTTGTGATTCTGATATAGTGGAGAATGCAGAGGGGAGTGTTAAAAATGATAGTATTATATGAAATGATAATCATCACTCAAATGATGAATGAGATATCATCATCAAATTCCTGACATGTACCCTCAAGGGGTATACAGGATATGATAGTCATCATCATGCATATCAAGGATTTAGGCCTAGCATGGCCTGTTCTGGGATTAGAAATCATGGTTGAATCGCTTAAGAGGACGTCCTGGTTTTCTTTTTCCTAGAATATGATTGTACTACATGAAAAATTTACATCATTACTAACTTCCTATCTACAATTTTCCTCCAAATCAATCTGTTACCTGTCAAGACTCCAATATTATCAGATCTTATATTGAGGCTTGCTTATGGCAACTGGCACAATGAAAAAGGAAAAGTTGGTCCTTGTTGGAGATCTAAATAGCAGAGTAGGAAATGATTGTGAGACATACAAAAATATTTTGGGAAAATTTGGAGAAAAGAGCAAAGCTAATAATAATGGCAAATATCTGTTGGATTTCTGCTCAGGACATGGACTGGTTATTACTAACACCATGTTCCAACATAAAAATGTGCACAAATTCACATGGAGAGAAGAGGCAAGGAATAAGAAAAGTCTCATTGACAGTGATGTTTTCTCCTTGGTGCAGGACACCAGAGTGTACAGAGGATTTGAAATTGGAAGTGATTACTATTTTGTCTTGAGCAGGATAAAATTGAATTTCATATTGAAAAGAATGATATGTAAGAACGTTTTAAAGCAGATAAAAGTTGAGCAGCTCTCAGATGTGAACTGTACACTAAAATACACAAAGATTATCGAAGAAAAAATGAAAGAGTTTGAGAACAGGAATCAAATTATGAAGCCTTGAAGAAAGCCCTGATTGATTCAGCTAGAGAGGCATGTGGTGAAGTTGTCTGCAAGGATAGAAAAATCAGAACTCCATGGTGGACACAGGAAGTTAATAAAGAGGCAGTGAAGGAAAAGATGAAAGCATATCAAATGTTCCTGGCAAATAAGTAAGCTTGTGCTCTCAGAGAATACAGACACAAATGCAAGAATGCCAAACACTGTGTAAAACTAGCTAAACAAAAGTCATGGGAGGACTTTGGCAAGAATATAGAAAATAAATATCAAGAAGGTGGCAAAATATTCTGGAGGTTGTTGAAGAAGCTTAGTAATGGAGGAAAGAGTGCTGTAAAAGGAGTTAGAGATGATAAAGGTGACATGAAAACAAGAGAAAAAGATATCCTTGAAATATGGAGTAATTACTTTGAAAAACTGCTAAATGAAACAAGCAGTGATGACAGCACAGTGGTGAAAAACAGTGACCAGGCATGCAGTCAGGAATACATATTCATACTTGAAGTAGAAAAAGCCACTTGAAATGTGGAAAGGCAGCAGAGTAGATGATATTCGACCAGAGATGCTGAAGTATGGTGGTATAAGAGTCTTACAGTGGCTGCACTGCATAGTTCAGAAAGCCTGGACAGAGGGACGAATTCCCGATGATTGGAATAGAGCTCTCATAGTACCCATATATAAAAAGGGAAATAAAACTGAATGTGAGAATTACAGAGGTATTTCCCTACTGAGTGTTCCTGGCAAGATCTATGCAAGTATACTTGAGAAACGGTTGAGAAGAATTGTGGAAGAAAAGCTGGGTGAAGAACAAGCTGGATTCAGGCCAAATAGAGGCTGTCAGGATCAGATCTTCACTTTACGACAAATAGTCGAGAAAGCATGGGAATATAACAAAGATCTGTATTTAAGTTTTGTTGATTAAAAGGCATATGACAAGGTACCAAGAGAAGCTATTCAGTACGCTACAGTTATATGGTGTCAATGGGACATTATATCAAGCAATACTTAGTCTTTATTTGAGTTGTAAGTCAGCAGTTAGAATTGAAGGAAGTACAGGAAGATGGTTTAATGTTAAATCTGGTGTGAGACAAGGATGTACATTATCCCCTCTGTTATTCATTATCTATATGGATCACATTATGAAGGAAAATGGTATTAAACATGATATCAAAATTGGAGATGTTAATGTCAGCTCTTTGCTTTATGCAGATGATGTTATACTTCTAAATAAATCCACTACAAGTCTGCAAGATTCTCTGACTAAATTGAATAACTGTTGTAATAGATATGGTATGAAGGTCAGCAATAAAAAGACTAAGACAATGAAAATAGGCAGAATCATTGAAAATGTCAACTGTGTTGTGAGAGAACCTGTGGAACAAGTAAAACATTTCAGCTACTTAGGCACGATTTTTAGTGAAGATGGTAAATTAAATATAGAAATAGACAACAGAATCAGCAAAGCTGATATGGTTGGAAGTCAATTGAATAAAGTCATATGGAATAAGAGAGAAATTAGTTAGAACACTAAATTAGCTGTATACAAGACAGTGTTCAAACCAGTTTTAACTTATGGATCTGAGAACTCGGTCAGAAGTAAAACACTTGACCAAAGACTAGAGACCGCAGATATGAGAGTCCTGAGAAAGATTAGAGGCGTGAACAGATGGCATCAATGGCAATATCATATTAAAAACGAGGATATTAGGAAAGAACTTGGCATTGTCAGCATCCAGGAATGTGGTATGGTCACTTAAACAGAATGGGCGAAGAAAGATTAGCAAAACAAGTGTTCTCTGCTAGGTTGGCAGCAAAACGACCCAGACCAAGATATAGGTGGATTGATACGGTACAAAGTGCCTTTTACGATAGAAATATAAGATCTGATAATGTTGGAGTCTTGACAAGTAACAGACTGATTTAGAGGAAAATTGTAAATATGAAGTTGGTAATGATGTAATTTTTTTTCATGTAGTACTATCATATCCTGTACACCCCCTTGAGGGTACATGACAGGAATTTGATGATGATATGGTAAAAAGCATCTTCTAAGGTGCTTTTTTTACCATATCAATTCACATTGGTCTTCCTCTGGGTCTTTTCCTGCCAACCTGGCAGAGAACACTTGTTTTCCTAATCTTTCCTCTCTCATTTTGTTAAAAAAAAAACTGTATAACTGAGAGGAGACCTCGACATAACCTTTAAATCAGCGCTTCCCAAACTGTGTGCCCCCCCCTCCCTTGTGTGGCCATAAATTTTGTTGAGGGGGCCATGAAATAATGTAAACAAATTTAAAATGTTTTATGACTAAGTAGATTTTTTTTAATCTTAAAAGAAACGTATTTAATTTTTACTGTTTATTATTTTTATTTTTTAATGGAAAAAAAATCACACATTGGTGTTGGTTCACAAATTTTGCTTCTTGCATATTTGGGTGCTTAAGGAATATTAGTAAATACAGTCATACACCGACTTACGCGAATCCGGAAAAATGCGGTTTCTTATATGTACATATTCATTCATGTCCCACTTCACCACTACTCGTATCTTTCAGGTGCCGGCACACATGCTGTGAACAAGCACTGACGTGTTTTGCGCTGTCTCCATTCATAAATGATTTTTATTTTATAGTCTACTAACCTTATAACTACACGATATATTCAGGAAGCAGCAGCAGTAGTGTCTTCCCACTTGATAATCCACTGCCATTAACTTCAAGTTAACCAGATGTGCTGTCACCACCATCAACATTTTGTTAATTAAAATTCTGAGGAACTATTTTATTCAGTTGAACTAAAATTCTGTAGAGCCGTTATATTTAGTTGGTGAACATTAAAATTTCATTTAGTGTTTAATTTTCTTTCTTTAAAGGACTGTACAGTTAGTCATTTTCTGTTAAAAATATACAGCATATATAACCATCTGAAATCCTGCATTTTCAAAAATCCGGCACCCTTCAGGTCCGGAGGTTGCCGAATTTTTGAATACCTACCTGTACTAATTTTGGAGCTTGTATGTTTATATTATTGGTTCGAAGCTTCTGGATCTAGGCAGGAAAGCGGTGTCTAGCTTACTATAAGCAAACAGCACCAATTGGACACTAACATCAACAGGCAGTTAACATAAGTCATCTATTTTTTTACATACAGAAACTAATTAAAACTTTTTTTTAATATACAAATTATGCCAAGAGATTTAATAGATGGCACATTAAAGTATTTATCTGTATGCTGACCACAAGTAATTTGATTAATGTTTATAGCTACAGTGACAAAGTGGGAAAAACAACAACCGTTAACGATCATTTTGGTAGTGGTGGAAAGTTTATAACAGGCTTATCGTAGCTACCCACAGGTATTAGTTCAACATGTGTTACTCGCTTCACATGAGACTAGAGACTTTCAACTAGTAATTCCATAAACTTTTTTCACTAGAGACAAGTTGGTAGTTACAGTAACAAAGTGAAAAATGTATCAACAGTTACATATTTTCAAAGAGAAAATACTAGCAACCTATTGGCACAGCAGTAAGTTTACATATTAGGCCAATGGCAGTCATCATATTAAAACAAAAACGAAACATCTTGTTAAAGTTAATATTTGAAATTTACTTAATCTCAAATATTAACTTTCTGAAGACTTTAGATGCTATTATTAGCATTAAAACTAATGACCAAATTTATTGCCATCTTTTCACTTTCTATGGTATGTTTTTCATTATGTTTAAAAAAAACATGGAAAGTACATTAAATGACAATATAAAAATCACTAATTTACTGTATAAATTATGGAAATGAAATGTTCAATAGTATATTGTGTAAATATACTAAATTAGTAAATAAATTTTTTTTGCCTTTAAAAACATGGTGCTGAAATGATTTGATTTTAATGATTAAGTATTATCTAAAAAGGAATTAACTTGATAAACAATGTTTGCAAAATATAATATTGTTATAAAACTAGTGCTTCCAAAAAGGTACCTCTGTGTTCATGCACGCTGGCATAATATTTTGATTAACATAATGTCCTCATTTTTTTTGTTCAGCATTTCTCTTTTCTGAGATTCAGTTGTTGACTGTCACTTCCCACTTTAAAAATGCCAAGGAGCTTAGTGATATGTATTTTCAAATAAATTAAAACTTAGTCATACCAACAGTGAGTCATCTTCCTTAACTACCTAGTCTCTCCATAAATACTGTTCAAGTTGTAACAGTATTTATGGAGAGATTAGTGCATAAACCTATAAATGCATAATCTATTAGTAAATAATTTATAGCTTTCAGCACATGTATAATGTGCATATACCAAATCTTCCTTCAGGCTTGCGATACTGAGGTGTTGTTTCTTGCAGGCTCCAACCATAATTTGAAGTTCAACAGATTCAGATCGGGACTTCCAGACAGCCAATCAGATGGTGATATGTGGTCCTCGCCTTGTGTGCTGGGACTGAGTCCTGTTGGAAGGCCACCTGCTTATTGTGAAACATTGTTGTTTGGGGGCCATACCACAGGTTCCAGCACAGTTTCTTGATACAGAGGTTGATGACCTCTGTGAATCCTGAATGCTATGGCACATGCTGTGCACCCATCTGGGGCATATACCTGATTGTTTTGGCAGTTAAATAACTTCATTGGGCAAAATCTCATCTGGGAAGAGGATATCTGTGTTTTTTGTTCATGTAATGCCAGAGAAGTGTCTTTGATTATATCACCCTATGCTGCATAAGTTGTGGTGTTAGGAAGTGTCCAGTATAGCACGACGATAGGCTCTCGCCCCAGGTCATCAATTAGTACACTTGACATTTATCTCTTGCGACATCACTTTCTGTGTTCTCACAGAATTACAACGGAGGCATGTCTTCACGTGCTGTCGTATCCTAACACAGCATGGTCAACCTGCTCTGTCGCAGTCAGATATGTCTTCTGTATTGTTATAACAGTTAATAGTCCAATACACAAAAATCTTACTGATCCTGAGTATTTTAGCATGTTATAAATAACAAGTGGCTACATTCCAACCTTGTGAAATTCAGCTTTTTGTCCTCTTTCATTCCTTCTTAACCACTTGTTCACATGTTAGCGATGTGCTGGGTTTACAATCTCTCCTGTGTGGAATTTATATAAGACAACTATTTTGTACTTTCTGTACGCATTCCATATCTGCTCTGTCTTACTGTTCCACTTTTTGGAATGATACATATGAAATATCTCTTGCTCTGTTCAGAAGTGAGCAGTTCTGTTAATAACTTAACAGACTGTTACTTCTTGATAATAGGATGTAGATATAAATTCAAATTTTCATGCACCCAGTGTGAAGCTACAACCTGTCTTTCTACTTCCTTGTTTCATAAAGGATTAAAGTTGATCATTATCTTTCCATCCTCCAACCTACACATTTCACTGTATACTATGGCTTTTATAACCTTTCATTTGTGGAATTCACCAGTTTGATATGAGGATTGTCTATTAACCTTAGTAAGGTTAAACAAATTTTTAATGTGAATATGTGTGTATAATAATTTTATTATTACAAATATTTTGACCAGAAAATGGTCATTATCAGCATAATTATCAGAACAAAACAAACTAGAACTAAAAAATGTTAATCCTGGAGCTGAACCATGTGCTGAAATGCCTCCTAGTGGGTGGTTATAATAAAATAAGATTATAATTAAGGCCAAATTTAAAATTAAGTGATTTGAAATGAAAGTTAATTTGATAATGAAATGAATGATAAAGCATTATATTAAATTTTAAAAAATTATGATATTCTTGTGGATATCATGTGTGTGTAATTAAACCTAGTAAAGTTTAGTTGGGTTAAGAAGTAACTGTTTTTAATATAATTTGTGCACTTTCTTTTACATGTGTTGGTGGAATTATAATCTGGTGAGTTGTATGATCTTTTAAAGGATAATACTTTTATTGTTATATTCTGTTTGATTCATTATCATCAGAGCACTATCCTTGCAAGTTCTAGTTATAATCTCACACATAACTTCTAGAGTTATTTCTTCCTGTGGACTATAGTTTTTAGGAGATTAGCTACATCCAGATGAACACTGTTAGCAACTTTATAGTAGATCTCACATTCACTTTCGTTATTTCAGGTACTTGTCTGGATGCAAGAAAAAGTTACAACCTTGGCTGAGGGCTTCTGTTAAATCATTGTTAGTGCTCTACATGAGGTTATGAATGATTAACTCCAAAGTTATGAGAAAAAAAAACTTGACATTGTCAGCATCCACGAATGCGTTAGCAGAGTTAATATCAGGTGGTATGGTCACTTAAACAGAATGGTCGAAGAAAGATTAGCAAAAACAAGTGTTCTCTACCCTTGAGGGTTCAAAACGACCCAGAGGAAGACCAAGATATAGGTGGATTGATACGGTATAAAGTGCCTGAGATGATAGAAATATAAGATCTGATAATGTTGGAGTCTTGACAAGTAATAGACTGATTTGGAGGAAAATTGTAGATAGGAAGGTAGTAATGATGTAATTTTTTCCATGTAGTACTATCATATCCTGTTACACCCCTTGAAGGTATATGGCAGGAATTTGATGATGATGATACAAATAATAAAACTTCATACCTTAAACAAAATTACCTTGTTAGTACTTTGCCCCTTGAAAGCCAGCGAATTTCAGAACGAAGCAAAAGTTGTATATATTCACAGCAGAGCACCGACTGTTATTTAACGGTCGAGCCTTAATAAAATTAACTAACTTTACTGCATTGTATAGCAGTTTTAAAATCTGATGGCATTCCTTTGGAGGCTAACGATTCCCTATGTATGAAATCCAGAGCTACTTCCTTGATTTTAGAAACAACTCCACTATGCCTGCCTGTAAGGGTGTGAGCTCCATTAGAACAGAAGTCCATACATTTTTCCAACTGGATCCCATCGTGCATTATGTAAATATTGAGAGTGCAAAATATTTCTTCTCCAGTTGTTCGGGATGGCAATTTTATTAGATCAGACCAAGTGCTTGGATCTGGGGAGCGGAAGCAATCATTGACCATAGAAAAGAGAGAGAGAAATCTAAATAATTCAAAATTAGCACTATCGTGGTGCAGTAAGATGCAAGGCTACGAATGTATAGAAGAATGATAATCTATACAAAAAGAAATAGACTAAATGCTTGTGGTCAGAGTTCTACAAAAAATTCAAAGAGACAAAGTTCTACAAAATAGAATATCGTCATGAATGTTGTTATCATGCACATATCTTACGTAGCATATTAACTACGCCTCATTTGAAACATCAGCAGTCTCGTCTATTTGTAACGCATAATAAGGGATCTTCTTAACTCTTTCGAGTAATTGAGATTCCACATCACCTGACATATCATTAATTCTGCGACCAACAGTATCAAATTAACATCTTTTAGTAACTTGTTGCGAAACAGTTTTTATCACAACATTTATAGTTGGAAGTAGTAAATATTTCCTGATAGAATGAAGTTTTCCTGTTTTCGCTATGCGTAAACGGTCAGACCATTACTAGTTTTTTTTTTAGAAGCAGTTAAAAATCTAGACATATTTATCGAGTTAGCATTAGTAATGAAACACAAAATAAGAAAGTCATTTTAAGACCACCCAGACTATTTTAAATCCAGTCCTGGATGCCATGATAGTTTATCGACTGCAATTTTGAATATTTCCACAATTATTTTATTCTTTTTTTAACAATTCGTGTGTAGAGGCTTAAGTGCTGTGAGGACATCATGTTGGAGGCTTAATGGATAGCCGCATCCAAGAATCCAGTTTACTATGGAAAAGAACAATTGTTTACCCTTCCTAGACACCTTAGTCACATGCCTGCCTAATGATACACTTGCCTTGTATACAGAAAACCCACGCACAGGCAGATACATTCACAAACTCTCCCACCACCACCTGTCTCAACAATATGGCATTATTAAAACTCTTACCAAGAGAGCCCACAATCTTTGTGCCAGTGGAACCTCCCTCACTACTGAGCTTAACCACATACACAGCACTTTCCTCTCCAATGGCTACAGCGATCACAGTATCAAAAAAATAATCAGTTCCTCCCCCATTCCCTGTTCTTCTCGTCAAAAAGATTTTAAAAATGCCATCACCATACCCTACATCCGTGGTACATCCGAAAAAATAGCCAGGATACTAAAAAAGTGCAACCTACACACAGCATATAAGCCCCACTGCAAACTTGCTGCCATTATCCGTTCTACGAAAGATCAGCTCCCTCCTCTCTCTCTGCCTGGAGTTTACAAAGTAAGGTGGCGTACTTTGAACAGACAGGCAGATCAGTATCCATCTGCCTGGAGGGACACAAGTCTTACATCTGTAAACGCAACTATGGCCATTCAGGCTTGGCTGACCATGTTTTGGACACCACCCACAGGGTATCATGTAAGAAAACCACCATGCTCCATCACAGCAAATTCAAGAAAGGGAGACTTTTCTTAGAAGCAGCAGCAGCTCCCAGAAACCAAATCTTAATAAATACGGTTGCATTAAGCTTCCGAAGATTTGGGAAACACTCATCACCAGAGGTCCCACCTTACATTCCAGGCCACCTACTACCGCCCTTAGAGGGCGCTCCACCTAGATATGACTTTAGTGTCACCCATGTGGTTGGGCTTAGTATTGTATGAAATTTGTGTGCATGTTACATTAATTGTTTTTGTAATCCCCGTAGATGTTCCTAGTGACTAGGACGAAATATAGGAAGTATTAAATTCTATTTTAATTTTTTTTAACAATGTTATATCTAGTCCCAGGTGGAAAAGAAAGGTACAAATTAAGATATGTGCTTAGAGAATATACTAAAATAACTTATGTGATTCATTTTTTAAATAATTTTAAACTGTTTCAGGAAACGCAGTCGACGACTGGATCATTCCCCGGACAGGAGAAGACGATGAATACAGCATTTTGATTTTTATAGCTATTATATATCTCAAAAAATAAATGTTTACATAAATACTGGCTTCGGGTTTAATTTGCATATAGTTCAGTTCACATTTTCATTCTGAAATCACTTTTTTTATTAAATTATAATTTTGCACATGAATGAATGAAAACCAAGTAGCAAATGTCATCAAGTTTTGATTGATATTTCATATATTTCACTATATATGGCAAATCAATACACTGATTTGTATTATACTAATACAAACAAGATACTAAAACATTCTATGGCACATAAGACACAATTTAATACTGAAATTGTGTGAAATACAGACTACTATTGTTGTCATGATCTTAAAAAGTGGCAGCAGTACATGTACACCAAGGAATCTGCCTCCTTTTCTCAAAACAGCTGATTCATCCAGAAGATGATTTCTTGCCAAATTCTCAAGACTGGTTTCTATATTATTGTTGTGAACTGAGTAGCATGGCAGAGATTCAGGATTTCATCACAATAGCTTAATGAACATAGACTAGAAATAAGTTTTCACACGTTTTCAACTTGTGTCCTCTACTTTAGTAGAATCTTCATTTTAATTTGGGAAAAAGGAAGGGATATCGTAAATGGATAGTTTACTCTCTGGCTAACAGAGAGCAAACTATAGATTCAAATCAAAATGTGAAACAGGCACCATGCTTGTTGGAATCATGAAATGTCACAAAAGAATATTTCATCCTCTTTTCAGTACTGTGTGTGTATATGTATATATATCTACTCTATAATATAAAATAAGCCTTTTTTTTTGTAACGTTTTTGTCAAGTTATTTGAAGCGTTTTGAAACTCAGGGGTTACCCTCAGTGTTGAGTCATCAGAATTCAAGGAGAACCGGCCTACCAGTCTGGAACTCGGGGGATTGGGTGCCGGGGGTGGACCCCTTTCGATTCTTCAAAATTTGAGTCATCAGAATTCAAGGAGAACCGGCCTACCCATCCGGAACTCGGGGGTACTGCAATCTGTCCTACTTTGGACAAACAGGACGCGCTATAGAAAAAAGAATTCAGGAACATCAATCACACATTCAGCACAACAAATCTGATAAGTCTGGATTAGCTCAGCACGGAATAGAGACAAGCTGCAACATCCTCTGGTCGAAGACTCGCCTCCTACAGAGATGTTGCTATAAATTTTAACGTTTATTTAAAGAAAGTGCCGAGGCCTTAGTTCAACGCCCTAAGTTGAATCGAAATGACTGTATATCTTTATCAAAAATATGGGAAAGTTTAATCAGGATAACACATTAATATATATAATTTTTTTTTTAAATTAAGACTTTAATTCTTACATTAGTCTAATGTTATTATATGAATTTGTGAATTAATATCTTTAATTTAATCATTACTCTGATAAAAAATGTTTTCCTCTCTTTAATACTTAGTGATATAACATCACGTGGCTCGTTCTACTTTTGAATGATCAGTTGTTGGTATTCTACCTTGTTAAAAAAAAACTGTTCCTATTATAGCCATTCAAGATAGTTATTTTCAGACTGAAATATTTGGTGAATTAAAATATATTATTCTTGTGTAAACGTGTCTATATATTATATTGTTATGTATTTGTTATTTAGAAGAATATCATCTGTTTTTGTCTTCTTTGTTTTGGTAACTCCAATTTTTCAACCAGGTATTGGTTGAAAAATTGGAGTTACCAAAGGTACAACAAATTCTGTTGATGTTGAGTTGGAGTTTGTTCCAGTAGCTGACTTTTCACTGTTCACCCCAGATTCCTCACTAAAACAGCAAAGCCTTATCTAAACGGGCCACACCTTAGCCAGCATGGAATTCCAACCTGGTGATTGGATATTGGATCAGAAGTCCTGGCTGGCTCTCAGTGTTTTTAAAGAAGCTATCTATATGGAGATCTCCCAGTTATCTAGCTTTTACCTTAAATTACTCTTCTACAAAAGGCTTCTATAAACCGATAGTACATGTACATTCGTACTGGGGGTGGGTTTTTAGGATTTTTTAAAATTTATTTTTTGCCTGCTCTAGAGACCAAACATGGAACTTTTTTTAAGCCACTTCAGGCCTTCAATAAGTAGGGAAGTGGTATCACACCAGGCAATGAAATCCATCTCCCACCTAAAAGCAATAAATAGGTATAAATATTTAAAGATATGAAATGTAAGAAAAGTCTAATTATTTAAATATCCCAGGGCAATTGTGTATTAATAGCACGATTTTACTAAAATAGGATGATCAGTTGGAAGTGATCAGGTTACTTATCAAGTTTCGAAGTTGGTGAGATTATGTATGGTCTAAGACAGTGTTTCTTAAACTTTTTGAGACTCTAGAATCCTACATAAAAATATTTTTCACAGAACCCCTGTGAAAAATTATGACAAAATATTTTAATCAAGAAAATATTACAAATAATTGTCCAACAACAGTTGTCCATTTAGTAGAATGGACAACTGTTGTTGGACAGCATTTTCCTCATTTACTGAAGGATTTTTTTTCCCAGAAACTACATCTAATACAAGGTATAAATGTCTGTATACTCTAAGGAACTGCAGCATGTTTTAGCAGAACTCTAATGTTCTATGAAACACGTTTAAGAAACACTGGTGTAGGAGAGTTCATAACACAGTAATTAACCCTTATTAGTTCAGAAAGTTACTTTCTGAACAATGCAGTTTGATTTCATTATTTTGGAAAAGTGTGTTTTGATTTCCAGAACATGTTTATTATGAAGTATTCATATTTCAGTGGCCACTTGATTTTTAACCTAAAACATAACTAAAAGATTTAAATAAATATATGTATACACACACACACATTCAGCACAGTAGAGATTAACTGAAAATATTATATAGTTAATAACGGTTAACATGTGTAAAGAACAATATAATTTATTAATCTATTACACTACAGAAATAAGACATGTGGCCTGAATACTATCTCTAAGGTTCTTACTTTGAACTAACTGAATGCTCATCAGAAAAGAAAATACAAGAACACCAATCTTACATTAGCGACAGAAATTCTGGCTTGACACAGCATGGAATAGATGTGGACCACATTATCCTGAAACACACTTCATCTGTGCTGCTATAAATTTGAATTTTGTTTAAAGAAAGTGTCGAGGCCTTCAAACATTTTAACTTAATTGGAACAACCACCTCTCACTATCTAAAATATAGTAAGTTTCTGATCACACATCACTGACATTTTTTTTCTTCAGTTAATAATTACTAATACAATGTTTCCTCGGTTATACCTTTTGCTTTATGTATAACATCATGCAGCTCTTACTATTTCAAATCATTCCATTGTTCATGTTTCACCTTGTACTATTTCCTTATGTTTTCATGTAAATTAAAGAAACCTCAGGGCACAAGTATCCCAAAGAATAGTTATCAAATGGAAAACTTTGTAATGTAGATGGCAGATAATGGGGGAAGGTATAGACATTAGATCAGGTAGTGTTGCATAGAGTGGCCCTCCAGTGATGAGTCCTACTCCATGGAGATGAGTTGTGTAATAACCATATAGTTTGTGTAAACATCATGCTGGGCCAATTTGAACTGAAGCTTTAACAATTTGTTTCATTATTGGAATGCTGTGAGTTGGCATAATAACTATGAAAACAGAGCAAAACTTATTGAAGAATTTTTTGCATGAGTCACACAGGTATCATCAGTGCAAGAGTAGAGAACAGTAGTCCTATTCTGGCAATTCTAAAAAGCACTATCTTAGTAGCTAATGTGAGATAACTAAAACAGTCAATTTCCTGACTTAAAAATTTATATATAAAGTTAGAAAAGATTTAGCAGATTTTTTTTTTTTTTTTTTTAGGCTAGGTAACTATTAGTAGTCTTACATTAGCTACTACTAAGGTGGTGTGTTTTAGAATCATCTGTTATTGTTTGATTGCTGTAGACTTCATCTTCCGTTGGTATATATGAAAAAAAATGTATAGTTGTTTGGGACAATGTAAATAAATAGTGGAGATTTCCTGTCAGAGAAATATTTCAAAAGAGCATATGTTGTGAGTTAACAAATTTGATTATTTTATTTTTGAGATAGATGATGTAAAGAGGCTCCCAGAGAAAGTGTTTCAACAGTTTGAACCTAAGGCATATTCTCATGCACAGGTGCGTTAAAGGGAATGATTGAGCATGCAATTATAATGAGCTGTTTTTAAATTTCCCATTGTTCTCTGTATTTTTTTTTATACACTGGCAATGCTTTTTGATATTCAAAATGAAATAACTGTTTAGTTAATTGTACATTCTACCTTTTCATTGTGGTTCTTTATTCAGAGGAAATTCTACAGGTTCCTCTTATCATCTGTCATGCACATTTTTCCCAAACTGTACCTTCCACATTGCAAGAAAACATGTTCAATGCCTTTGAGATCGCAAAATTTTCATATCCAGATATCTGTTAAGGAAAATCATTTTTTAAATAATGAAATTAGTCTTCAAAACTACTCAAATCACATAGCTAACCTTCTCAGAAATAACTATAGTAATGCAATCCGTTTTGTGGTTGCAGTGTAGTTTATAGATTCCAGTGCCAATCCAAATATAACAATATATGTTGGAACCATCATTCATTCATTCAGACTGGTCATGATTAACAGAGCATTATTATTTCTGAATATGTAAAACTGCAAGAAAAAAAGGTTAATGAAAGAATGCCAGCCATAATATTGAAATATTAATACAGAACATACTCAATTTTTAATATATTTGCACAGTGAGTCAAAAGACTTAACTCTTGCAAGAATGATGGAAATAGTGACATATAAGTTTAAATCTAAACAGTTTCAAACTATTGTATGTAAACCTAATCCAGCTGGTCAGTAATTTTCATTGATGAATGTAATTTTTTTTATTTAAGTAAAGCAATGCAGAACAATTTCTTCACTGCCTGGGGATGGAATTTGATATGTCATTTTTGATTTTCTATAATCATTTTCCTTCCAGCTGCCGAATGCAGTTCAGGCATTTAATTAGAACTAAACACTATTTTTAATATAGCACTACCAGTTACTTTGTGCAAAATAGTGAATTTAATTTAAAAAAAAAAGAAGTCAGTAAGAAAAAACTGATTTCAGGTGCCTTTTTTGGGGTAGTGCATCCCTGGGTAGGGATATACTTATAAGACTGCACTTTGTCAAACAAACCTAAATGTGTGTGTGTAAGGTTACACAGTCTTAAGAGAATCAGCAGCAGTCCTTACCAAAATCATGCACCTCAAACCATGTTATGTAAATTACAATAGCAGTTAAGAAAAATAAACAAACCATTCAAATAACAAACATGTATTTAATCATTACTTTAATGATTCACATACTGTCGTCATACAAGTAACTTCACATGTTCATTTTATATACATACATTTTAGTTACCAGTGGTAAGGGCCTGAAACTATGCATAGTTCAGAACCAATTCCTAATTTCTATCATGCATGCTTAATTAATACACCCATTGTAAAAGAAATCAGTTAACTATGAAAAGCCAATGACTTTTTTTTTTCAGTTATCTTCATTACCATTTAACAGTAGAACAAAAACACAACAGGTCATATTTATGAAAAAAAAGGCCACCTGGACATTAAATGTAATTCAAATGCAGTGAGAAACCTTAGTGTGATATAATTTTATGACTTATCTACAATGCATATATAACTCAGCAACAACTAAGCTATAGTTCAATAACAGAAACCTCTCTTTTACAGAAATATTCTATACAAAAAAGGAAAACTGCATTATTTTTAATAACATCATGGAAAATTTCTTCAATTATTAATCTCCCATTTAGCCTAGGATAAAAATAAAAACTTGCCATCTACTTTGTAAACTGAATTCAGGGTAGTGATTTTTTCCAAAATAATATCCAGAGGAAGATGCTGTGATGATATCTGAAAGAGAAAATATACATCAACTTTAATCATTTGATATATTAAAATAATCATTTTGATCATGGCTTAAAAATATGCAAAATTAAACTATATAGGATGTTTAGAATTAATAGGAAATTTTAGGAAAAATATAATGTAAGCTTTTACAGAGAAACAAATTCTACAACTGATTTTTCTTAACTTTAATAATTATCTAGTGACACTAATGTGACAGTAGTTTGTTTCATTTGTTATTGTAATGAATTTTCTAGAGCCATTTTCAAGTTCCATGATTTTAGACACGTGGAAGTAATTTACTTTCAAATAATGCAAGCAAATTGGCATAAACTTTGATTTCAGACTGTGGGTGCAGGGCTGACCATTTTATCCCATTCAAATTATAATGCAAATTAAACTCTTTGTATTCACTTTATATTAATTACAATGAATGCAGTTAAGGGACAAAACTATATAACAAATGAGCCCCTCACACACAGCCTTTTTAAGGAATGTAGAGAAAAACCAACCAGGGTTTCTGTGTCCAATCCTCACCTCATGGTACATCCGGTTTATATGTATCCACCTGCATATTGAACAACCAAGGAGGCTTGCAATTTGCAAACTAGCTAACCAAGTTGTATTCTGTATTGGCTTAAACCAAAAATGACAGTACATATCACACCAACTGGGGTCACACAGTTAAACAAGGCTCTCATTGTTTTCATCAGGGAACCAGAGTGAACAGTGTAAACTCAAATGCAACATCAGTAAAATTCAAGATAGACATCATTAACCTAAGCAGTATCAACTGACAGAGGAATTAGAGAAGTACTGCCTCGACATAATTAATCACAAAGAAAACAAGTGAGATATTCAGATGTTTCTGTAACTGCAAATGTATCTTTAAAGAAAATGCTGTAATTTTTCTACATAACCTCAGTCTTATAAATTAAAGATACCAAGAAATTATATACTTGGTTTAATTCTTTATCCAAGTGTAAGCAAACAAAGTTTGCACCTGAATCTTATAAATGGATTATCTATGCTAAAACCATGGGAAATCAAGGACTATATGGCTTAAATATTATATATTTTATTCATGAACACACATTTAATCCTAATAGTATCGTTTTATACCTGGCTATCTCATGACTGCATATAAAGAAAGATTATTCTCTACATACTTCACTGTTTCATTTTTTTGAATTTCCAACTGTAATACACCGATTCATGATATGCTTTCTGAATTATCAGTCCTTTAACCAGTCTTAGTTAATTAAATATTCAACTGATTTTGTGTGACTATTCTAAAGTTGAAATATTCAGCAATAGTGATCAGAGAAAGGAAAGAGTAGCTATACTATTAAACTGTACTATTCTTGAATGACAAGTAATTTCAAGTGGAGTGATGTGAGAAATTCGACAAAAGAACTTCTACTAAAAAAGGAATGGAGGAATTTTTTTTTAATCATTAGAAAAGGCAAGTGAAATAAAGAAAAAGGAAAAGCTGGTCCTCATCAAAGATCTCAACTGCAGAATAGGAAATAAATAGCATAGAATAATGTTTTCGGAAAAGGTGAAAGCTAATATAATAATACCTGTTGGCACCTACTTACTAATATTAGTATGATAACATATTCCAGATAAAAATTGAACAAATTTGTATGGAGGGATGATTAAAAAAAAAATAAGACTCATTAACAATGTTACTGCTGATAGCGATCTCGTCATACTGATTCAGGACACAAATAGAAAGTGATCACCATTTAGTTTTTAGCAGAATGAAAATGAACATCGTACAGAAAAGAAAAACATGTAGAAAAGTACAAATCTGGGCAGCTTTCAGAAGAGAACTGAAGATGCAAATATTAAAGAAAAAAAAATGAAAGTTCTTAACAAGTAGTAAATCAGTATGTGTCCTGAGAGAATACACAGAAAAATGTAAGGCTCTGTATAAAAGGAGCTAAACAAAAGTCATGGAAGACTGGATTGCTCTGGAAAAAAGTATACTACAAAAGGAATCAAGGATAATTGTATGTATAACTTCTTTGAAGGTCCTTCAAAATTATACATACACTTATCCTCAATTAAATGAAACAAATAGTGGCAAAACAGTAGCAGAAAACATTCAAGAGGAATGCAGTCAGGAGTATATCTACATTTGAAGTACAAAAAAAAAAAAGTTATAAAAAATCTGAAATTATGTGGAAAAGCAGCCAGAAAAGTGACTGCACTGCATTCAGAAGGCATCATTAGAAGACTGAATTCTAGATGATTGGAGTCGAGTTATCATTAGCACCCATCACAAAAAATAAAAATAAAACAATGTGAGAATTTCTTTACTGAGTGTTCCAGATATTTATGGAGGTGTACTTGGGAAGAAGCAAAGAAAACTTGCAAAAATGCTCGGAAAAACTGGATTCTGGAAAAAAATATGGGTTGGCAGGATCATGTTTTCTCTTTAAGACAGTTGAGAATCAAGGAAATATAAAAGCATCTAGAAAAGGTATATGAAATGTATGAAGAGAAAAGCAGTTCAAAATAATACAATTATGTCAAATAGGATATTTACAGGCAATACATAATCTATATTTTTTTATTTCGTATGGTGTCAAATGGCCTTGAGCCCCTATTATGGGGAGGTATGGCACCACCTCAATCTCCCCTATTTTTATCTGTGCTTGGGACCGGCCCTGCTGACAATTCAGACTTATGGCTGGAGGGATCATATTTATCTGTGTGTGTTCACGGGGCCGGTTTGCCTGATTTGCTAAACTGGGGAGAAAAACCCTGCTGTCCACACCCAAGACCAGCTAAATTGGCTATGCCTGAGGAAGATCCTTAAGCTCCTCTCGTTGTCGATGAGAATCTAACCTAGGACACTTCTTCCCCAGGCATATGGTTGCGAAGTGCAAAGCCACTAGGCTAACCGCACAGACATAATCTATATTAATTCAGCAGTTAGAAAACTGATGGTTTATTGTTTAAGGATGCTCATTATTATTCACCTATAACATATAATTTAAATCTTGGGATAGGGAAAGCTTCACAGGATTAGAAAGCATGTATGATAATTTCATTGCTCAAGGGTAGTACAAAGATTGATCTATCTAGTGACCTATTAATCTCTGAAGTGGTGGTGAAAATTTTGGAAAAGTTGGCAAGAGCTTGAATGCAGAAATGTTTTGATACAGAATATGTGCTTTTCAATGAACAGCATGGGTTTACTAAGGAAAGGTTACATTTGAATAACTTGCTCATTTTATAATAATGTTACAGCTGAGTTAGACAAGGGGAATGGACATACCATGATACACTTTGACAAGACAGATCCTGGAAGGCTGCCACTTCAGATGGAGGATATGGGACTGGATTATAAACTATTAGTTTTGATTAACTAAAATATAGAGCCAAAAGACTTCAGTTCGGCGATGCAAAGTTATATAAATCAAGTGAATATTAAGTCCAGCATTATTATAAAGCCGAATGTAGAAACTATTCTCATAAGCTCTCTGGTAAAATTTTGTACAAAACTGTTTCTACATTTGGCTTTGAAATAATGCTGGATTTAATATCCACTTGATTTATATAATTTTGCATCGCCAAACTGAAGCTTTTTGGCTCTATATTTTAGTAAATACTTTACGCACTGACCGAGAGTTCGCTTACGAAAAAAACACTTCTCCAACATCTCAAGTTCCTTAGTACTGAATGAGAGTTTTTGCTCTCTTAATGTTTCTGCCTGGTCTCTGAGGAGAACCAACCAATTCAAAACAGCTGTCAGGCCAGTGAAACCTTATAAAAATGGACCAATAAAAGGCAAATATATGGACGCTTGGGCAAGCGATCATGTCTTCTATATGGTCCACACTAGGTCAACTTATAAATGCTGGCGAGTGTATTCCCGTAAGCTCTCTGGTCAAATTTCGTACAAAACTTCCATAGTTTCTACATTCAGCTTTGAAATAATGCTGGATTTAATATCCACTTGATTTATTATCTTTGATAAATTATTTATTAGCTTTGATAAAACAGTGGCTAACATATCAAAAAGTGGTATATGGGGGGGGTGAGTGTAAGATTTAAAATGGCAAGTGGTATCTACAGGGATCAGTCATTGGTTACTGTTATTCAATTTTTACACTAATGATATTGGGATAGATTTGACAGGAGAGACAGCTGTTTTGTTGATGATGCTAAGATAGGAAGGGTAATCAGGAATGTGACTGAAATGAGCATTTGTAGAATGATTTGAATAGGCTGGAATTATGGGTATGTGAAAATGGCTGTCAGTTCAATGTTAGTAAATATCAAGTTATGCACTTTGGTGTAATGAAATCCAGTGGCATATTCTAATGGTGGGATTATACCTAGAAGACGCTAATCAGGCTAGGGATTTTGGAGTTAGCTGATAAGAAGTCGAAGTTCAAGGGTCATATAGCAGAGATTCCAAATACAACTTTGAGGATAACTGCAATGCTGAAATAATGCTGACATACAAGGTTAAGGAAGTCATTTTGCCTCTTTACAAGCCTTGCTATGACCTCATCTTGACTACTGCCCAGATCTACTCTCCTAATTTCCAAGGTGATATAGATACGTTGGAGATGGTACAAAGGAGAGTGTTAAAGATGATATTAAAACTAGAATGCAGATTATGAGGGATGATATGATAGACCTTCAAACTTAAAGGGTCATATAGGATACTAATAGATGGAAGTTTACATTTTATGGAGGGTGGCAAAAGGATATCCATAGAAGTTGAGAATGAATGCAGTCAAGAAAGGGGTGAGAGATTTTTCTCATATAGAACAGTGTGTGATTGGAATGGCTTGCCTTAGGATGTGATGAGTGCATGTAGTGTGAATGAATTAAAGAGAGAGAGTATGACAGCCGGTTTGGGTGATATGTGGCGTCCCTCAACTGAGCCCCTCACTCCCTGGAGGCCTCATTAATATAAAGACAAAAAACAGACAGGCACATGGAAACTATGGCAAATTAAATATGGAAATATAAAAAAGAATAGGCAAAGGTGGTGGTGGGAGGGAATTAATCAGTTAAACACTAACTATATACAAGTGTTGGAAATAAAGCAACTGATCAAAATAGAGACCACAGAAATGAATGTTCTGAAAAGAATTAGGAAAGTGAACAACAGATGGCATCATTGATCAAGACGATAAAGTACACTTTAAAAATGAAGATATGTAAAAGGAACCTGACACTGTCAGCATTCAGAAATACGTGAGCAGAGGAATGGTCACTTAAGCAGAATAGGAGAGGAATGGCTAGCAAAATATATTTAATGCAATGACAGCAGGAAAAAGACTTGCACAAAGAAAAGAGAAAGACCAAGATATAACTAGTGATTGTTGTAGTATGTGACTTAGAAGACTTACACACAAAATCTAATAATATCAAGAATAAGATTAATTTGGGAACAATTGTAATAATGTAAAGTAATCATGTGGTACCATCATAATATCTTTTTCAACCTTTGAGGGTACATATGGAATTTGTTAATGCTGATGACAGCCTACAGCAGTGCAACTGAAAGAAAAAAGATCAGCCTCTCTATATTTTTATTAACCAATATAAACATACATTAAAAATAACTGGAAGAGAATATAAAACACCAGATCTTAAAATAACCAAACTTTTTAATTTGCAGTGAGAACCTGAAAAAAGCTTTACCTTTTGTAAATTTATGGAGGAAGGATAACAAAAATCCATATCTGATAGCCAACCAGACTGTCAAAATTAGTTAAGTGGTTACTGCATCCACTTTCCAACCAATAAATTGTGGGTTTGAGCAACCAGGTATGTATTTTGTGAATGTCATTAAATGGCAGATGAATTTCATTACTCAATGTGAGACCACCAATTTGCTTATTGAAGGCATCCAAATAAGCAAGGTGGCGTTCTCATACTTGAATCTAGAACTTGACAAAGATAAAGTTCCACATCTTATGTCTAGAGCATCATTTCCAGATTGTATAGGCCTTAGCTCACTCCTGGCTTGCAGAAAATTCTTTTTGCTAGTCCCCCCCCACGACAATTCCAGAATGAACTGTTGCACTGGTAGGTAGGGTTTTTTCCCTCAAATCAAAACAAAAAAAATACAATTTTAATCTGCAACTCAGTAAAGTCAACCATAAAACACACCAATACCTATGAATAATAAGCTACGGTTAAAAGCACTGCTTCATATCTAGTAATTCTGTGGGAACCGGTGAAGGAGAGAGTTATGTCCCAGCAAAAAAATTTTTTCGGCTCTCCAGAAGGAGTGAACCAGCTAATAATGATACTACTGAGAAAGATGAAAACATATGCAACATAGTCCCCAGGTCTCCTTCTACACTGCTGAACCTCTAAATTGTACCAGTGTCTCCCACTCATTGGGCCTAATGGAAATGTACCCAGGGCTTGTGTGAGAGGAAGAGTGGCTTCATGTTGCTAAGGCAGAAAAAGTAGTGTCTATTCATCTTCAGGAATGACAAAGACGTCAGAGGATTTCTGGAACTAGACAAAGTACTATATTATATTTGCAATGCTAATATTATACAGATAAAGCACTTCTCATCAGATGGGTAGAATTCAGAAACCAAAATTTTTCATGGACATTATCATTTTATTAAGTATTAGGGTACTGCATTGTATTCTTATTAAAACTCATACATACAATTTTACTGCCTATAAAAATGCACAAGTCCCACAGATAAAAGATAGCTGTTTTTTTAAATATCATTGAAGTTCACTGCCATGTGATTCATCTATGCTCTAGTATATATCAGAGTACAACAATGAATTGAAGAGAAAAAAAAAACTTAACATCATGCAATAAACATAAACATTTTGGCTGGAATTCCAGGATAGCGATACTTCCTATTTATGTGACTCCTAATGAGAGGAGTACTAAACTTTTAGTACATTAGTTATGGGCAGGCTAAGGATTTTTTCCCCCCTTTTAATTACTTTTATATATATATTTTGTATTTTTATTCATTTCATGCATAATTTGGAAACCTTACTCTAGAGACCAAAAATGGAACTTTTTAAGCTGCTTCAGACCTCCAGTAAGCAAGATAACAGACATCCATGTCATCATGCAGGATTCAAGTCTGCAGCCTGTTGGTCAAAGAGCTAATACACTAACAGCCATCCAGGCTGGCTATATGCATCACATACAGTTATAAGCAAGAAAACAAACTTTTCATTTCCTAAACCACAAATTAAACAAATAATAAAATAAAATTTCACTGCACAGCATGAATGAAATTTGATTGTAAATAGTCTATTTTTACCATAACTTCAAGAACTGTTTAAACAGGTGTCATCAGAATGCTGATTAATAGTGGTGGACATTGTAATCTTGTTAATGTGTCTATAACAACTGTACAATAAATGCGAGTAGATGATTTCATTAAAGGATGGACACAACTTTGAGAAAATTTTTGTTTGGAATATTCAACTTCATTCTTGTTAAGAACATTCAACATTTACAAAAGGAAAACAGCAAAAATTTTTGTTCCTACAAAAGTGTTACCATACCTTAGCAAGTGGAGCTATATTTAGTGAACTTTGTATGCCTACCAGGTATAGGAACATTTTGGGAAAATTTGTTGAAAAGGGCAAAACTAATAATAATGGCAAGTATTTACTGGACTTCTACTTAAGACACAGACTAGTCATTACTAACACCATGTTTCGACATAAAGATGTGCATAAGTTCACATGCAGAGAAGACACAAGAAGTGAGAAAAGCCTCATTAACTAAGTCATTGTTGATAGTGATATCTTCATGCTCGTTCAGGATACAAGAGTGCATAGAAGATTTGAAATGGGAAGTGACCACTGCTTAGTACTAAGCAGGATAAAAATGGATATCACATTGAAAAGAACAGTATGTAAGAAAGTTTTAAAAATAATTAAAAAGAAAGCAGAGCAGCTTTTACAAGTAAATTGTAGACTTGACTATACAAACATTATTGAAGAAAAAATGAGACAAATTGAAAACAAGAACCAAACCCTGGAGTCTCAGTGGCAAACTCTGAAGATTGATTGATTCAGATAGGGAGGTATGTGGTAAAATTGTCTATAAGACAGAAAAATAAAAACACCATGGTAAACACAAGAGGTTAAAGAAGCAGTCCTGGACAAGAAGAAAACATATCAAAAGTTCCTAGCAAATAAGTCAGCAGATGCCCTAAAAGAAAAAGAAAAAATGTATTTTTTCTGATATTTTTTCTATATTCTTAATAAAGTTTTCCCATGACTTTTGTTTAGTTACTTTTATATTAGAAATGGAGTAAAGAGTACTGTAAAAGAAATCAAAAATGATAAAGGTGACATGAAAACTGAAGATAAGGATATCCTAGATGTCTGGAGTAATTACTTTGAAAGACTGTTAAACAAACCAAGCAGAGACAGAATCATACTGGAAAATTTTCAAGAGGAATACATATCAATACTTGAGATAGAAAAAAGCCATCAAAAACGTGAAATATGGAGGTATAAAAGTTTGGCAGTGGCTACATTGCATAATTCAGAGGGTCTGGTCAGTAAGTCGAATTCCCAATGATTGGACTAGAGCTCTCATAGTATCCATCTATAAAAAAAGGGAATAAAACTGAATGTGAGAATTACAGAGGAATTTCTCTACTAAGTGATCCAGATAAGATTTATGCAAGCATATTTGAAGAAATGTTGAGAAAGATTGTGGAAGAGAAACTTGGAGAAGAACAAGCTGGGTTCAGACCATATAGAGGTTGTCAAGATCAGATTTTCACTTTAAGACAAATTGTTATTATTATTATTACATGACACCTCCAGGGAGTCCAAAGACTCGTCGAAGGAGGGCACTTACTCTACAACTCTGTCTCCACCCTCAATCCACTAACTACACCAACACCATCTACCACCCACCACTAGTATTTTCACAGACAATCACAAACATCATGCCCACAGTGGAATTCGAACTTGCAGCCTTTTGGCTGGAGAGCGGATACGCTAACCACTCAGCCAACGAGAAATCGTGGGAATATGACAAGGATCTGTACTTAAGTTTTGTAGATTTAGAAAAGGCATAAAACAAGGTGCCCAGTGAAAAGCTTCTGAAAACACTACAACTATATGGGGTGAATTAAACATTATACATAGCAACAGATAGTCTATATTTAAGTTGTCAGTCAGAAGTTAGAATTGAAATATAGGAAGATGGTTTGAAGTAAAATCAGGGTAAGAATGCACATGATCTGCACTCTTATTCATCATCTATATGGATCACATTATGAAAAAGTGGTATCAAGCCTGATATTAAAACTGGAGATGTCAAAGTTAGCTCCCTTCTTTATGCAGATGATGTTGTTGTACTCTTAAACTCATCTAGTGCAAGCTCTTAAACTCTAACTAAATTGAATAACAGCTGTAACAAATTTGGCATGAAAATCAGCAATAAAAAGACCAAAAATTTGAAAATAGGCAAAACTGCATTCTGAATGGAGATCCTACAGAACAAGTAAAATATTCCAGCTTTTAGTGAATAAGAGAAAATTAGCCCAAACACCAAATTAGTATACAAGAGTGTTTAAACCAGTTTTAAGTTATGGATCTGACAGTTAGGTTAGAAATAAAGCACTTGATCCAAGACGAGACCACAGATATGTGGTCTCTAGTCTTGGATCAAGCGATCCTGATCACTTGATGCAATCCAAAAATTGGATTGCATCAAGATCATCTTTAACCAGTGGCCAATGATTTCTATAACATCCTTCAGTGGGATAAAAACAATCTGGTCACCTTCAATGCTACTAGAACACGAACAATCTAACATTTGCCTGGATAAATATAAAAATACACCTGTAGTGTAGGTATGTGCCAGAGACCATACCACTGCTTCAGATCATCTTATTCAGTGGAAAATAATTTCATGATACAGATGAAGATTTAAATCTGAGAAATTGTTTTACATCTCTCCCTGGATATATAACTATTGATTCCTGACAGTCATAGTTAGGTTAGGACAAATAGAACATAATACAAATAGATCTGTTTTATTTCCTCTCCTATGAACCAACCAACATTGTTTGGAAATAACAGAACAAAGTGATAAAATTAAGTCACGATCAAGACTTTTAAAGTGAAGGAATAAATGATTGAATACAGAATGGGCAGTAAGGAATAATTTGTGTAGGAACCTCTTTTGGAGGAAAACTAGAGGAATGAGATTTACTGAAATAGGTAATTATTTTCTTTACAATACTGACAGGAACCATCACCTACCCGATTTTCAATATCCAGTATGTATGGCTATTACAGGAAGATAAAAAGTTACAGAAGTCCTGATGATACATTTCAAGACAATCATCTGTGCAAACAATGCACTGGACAAGGTAATCAAAGAGATTAATACTCTCATCTAAAGAACTGAGTAACAGTTCATCTAAAGTTTTGCTGCTTTTAAGAGAGTTAATGAATGAACAAAGGAAAAGTGACTCTCAGAGTGGACAAGATAATCAGAATAATGTTTGGTTAGCTGCTTATATTTGCATTTTGGTTCAGAAAACTAACAATAATCAGATTTTTATGAGTGGTAGGATTTTTTTTTTCTCCATTTTGTGTGTGTTGAATTTCTTTAGTTTTTTTTTTTAAAAAAGCCCTAATGAAACTAAAGGATTACAAGTGTGTGCCAAACTAATCAGTTTTGATTATTTCTAGTGTGCTGTTCAATTGAAAATTTCCCTAGTACTTATGTTTTCTTAGTCATAAAATACAATTTAAAAAAATCAGAGATAGTTTGTTAACTTAGGTGAAAGAAAGTATGAATGAGGAACAGAAGTAAAGTGCGGCAGAATGAGAGGTAGCAAGATTGCGGGAGTGATAGAGAGCAAAATTGTCGGAATGCAAGATTTAATGAAACAGTTTTTGAATATGAAAAATGAAATGAGGAATACATGAAGTGATGTTAGATGTCTAGTGAAAACTAATGAAAGTGTGCAAGAGAACAGAATGAAAAAAAGAGTAGAGGGCTAGTTACTGAGAGAGTCCATAAGTTCTGCTATCCAGGTGGAGAATGAGTATGATAATTAAGGCATTGCACATGAGCAAGAAACGAGCAAGAGAGTGTGATTGTAGGGATGAATGATCTAAGTGAACATAAGAAGGATGTAAAGACGAATATCAGGAGACTATTGAGCAGAGTGAAAAATAACAGTGTAGTAGGAAAGGTTGTCAGTGTGTTGCCAAGGTATGACAATGATGAGTTGTGACGGAGAGCCAGAATCTTGAATGGTATGCTAATGGAGTTGTGTGAGGAGAAGGGAATACAGTTTGTGGATGTATGGCATGTGTTTGAGGGAAGAATGAAATTATACAGGCATGATGGGTTGGCATTTAAATGGCTTTGGAGTGAGTGTACTGGAGTTGTGGATGACTGAATGGGAATGCAGGAGGAACGGGGGGAGGGGGGGTGTCAGGTGGACATGGCATATGAAGAGTGGATGTGTGTATGAAGATGGTGTATATTGCGATGTGGATGGGGAAGTTGAGACTGAGCAGATATATGTGGTAAGTGGTGATAAAAGTGATTGGGCAGGTGTGGTGTGGAAATCACAACCTACACGTGGTTTGGATAGGACTGGCTATAGACCTAAAAATGAACTGCTGTATACAAATGCCAGAAGTACCAGAAATAAGGGGGATGAAATGGGTTCAGTGATTGAGTTTATTTGTCCCAAAATCATTGGAATAAGTGAAAACATGGTTAAATGAAGATGATATCATAACGGGAATAGAAATGGAAGGGTACAGTATTTTTCGCAAGGATAGAAAGGGAAAGAAGGGGGGGGGAGTGCTGCTGATGATAGCAGGGGAATTAAGTCCATATAAGGTACATAAAAGGGGGAAATGGTGACAATGGTTATGAGGCAGTGTGGTGTAACGTTGAGAGGAAGATATATTTAGTTGGATGCTGCTATAGACCTGGGAATGTGATGAAGAAATGTATAAACAACTTGGATTAGTGAACAAAGGAAGGGTAATTATTATGGGTGATTTTAATTATGGCAGTATAGATTGGAATGAAGAGATAGCATTTGGGAATAAGGAAAATGAATTTCTTGAGTTCTTGAGAGATAACTATATCAGACAGCACATAAAGAACGGCATGGGAGGATTGATAGTTCTAGATTTGATAATTTCATCAGAAGATTTTTTGAAGAAAATTGTGAGAGGGGTTTCACACTTTCCTCCAGTTAGGGAAAGTGATCGTGAAGTAAATACCTGTGTTGTGGCTAGTCATATGCACTTTTGTGAGGAAAGGATATATGTGGAATTATAAGGCTGGTGATTATGACAAGCTTAGAAGAAAGCTTGGAGCTATAACATGGAATGAGGAGTTGAGCGATAAAGAAATGAATGCTGCATGGGAAATGACAAAAGAAATACCTAACAGTATCACAATGTACAAATGTATCCCGAAGGCCAAAAGGCTGAATAAGGTAGGTGTAAAATGAATAAATGTGGAACTTAAGCATGAAATCTGAAAAAAGAAAGTACTTTGGAGGAAGTACAAGATGAATAATGGTAATAATCAATCACATGAAAATTATAAAGAAAAAAGCCAGGAAAGTGACTCAGTAAGAAAAACAAAAGATAGAGTATGAGCAGAAATTTTCAAATCAGGCAAAGAAAAATCCTACAGAGTATTTTTAGCTATGTGGCAAGTAGAAGGAAAAACAATCATGGTAAGATGAAGTTAATGGATGAAAGTGGTAGAATGATAACTGCTGCAGAAGACATTGTTGAGGTATTCAGTGATCAATTTATAAGGGTGTTTCATCCTGATCAGGATGGAATCATGAAGAACTTAAGTGTAGAGGACATAGGGGAGGATGGCTTAATTGTGAGTGAGCAGGAGGTATTTGAGGAAATAAATAACCTTGATTCAATAAGGCATCAAATTGGATTTGATGACATATCACCATGCATCTTAAGGGAATGTTCCAGGGAATTGGCAGTAGCATTGGCATGCCTGTTTAATAAAAGTCTTACAACAGTACAGGTTCCAAGGGAGTGGAAGGAGGGTAAAACTGTTCCACTGCATAAAGGTGGTGATAAGGTTGTAACATCAAATTATAGGCTGGTCTGTGTATCTGGGGTTGTGGTGAAGGTACTGGAGAGATTGGTGAGAAGTAGGATACAGAAATGAGTTGATAACAGCAGTATTCTCTGTGGTTATCAGCATGGGTTTGTTAAGGGGAGATCATATTTCACTAAATTACTTATGTACTATAACAAGGTGACAAATACCTTGGACAAGGGGGGGGAATGAATATACTTAGATTTTGCAAAGGCTTTTGATAGACTGCCACATGACAAGCTCTTAAATAAATTGAAACAGATGGGATTGGATAACAAACTTCTGAATTGGATCAGTGACTGGCTGTCAGATAGGTATCAGAAATTTGTATATTGGGGTGCGGTATCCCGAAAGAGAAAGGTCACTAGTGGTGTGGTGTGCTGAAGGGGTCAGTTTTGGGGCCATTGTTGTTCAATTTGTATGTTAATGATATTGGGATGGGTTTAACTAGTGATATGCAGCTGTTTGCAGATGATGCAAAACTGAGGAGAGCAATGCAGAGTCAAGCAGATGTTATGGCATTACAAGAGGACTTGAATAGATTGCATGAATGGGCAGGTAAGTGGAACTGTCAGTTCAATGTTGCAAAGTGTAAGGTTTTGAGCATTGGTAAGCAACAATGGGATGCAAAGTATACACTTGGTGGGGAAACTTTAAAGGAAGAAGAGATGAGAGATCTAGGAGTCATGGTGGACAAGGACCTGAAATTCAGGGACAACATTGCACAAGTTATGAAAACATCACATCTGATAATGACGATGATGTGGAGGACCCTGACACGAATAGGCAGGTAAGTGAAACTGTCAGTTCAATGTCGCAAAGTGTAAGGTTTTGAGCACTGGTAAGCAACAATGGGATGCAAAGTATACACCTGTTGAGGAAACTTTAATGGAAGAGGAGATGAGAGAGATCTAGGAATCATGGTGGACAAGAACCTGAAATTCGGGGACAACATTGCAAGTTGTGAAAACATCACGTCTGATAATGGCGATGATGTGGAGGACCCTAACACGTAGAAATGGAGAGGTTATGACGCCATTGTATAAGGCCTTGATCAGACCTCATATGGATTATTGTGAACAGATTTGGTCACCAGGTTTTCATGGCGACAAGGATATGTTGGAAAGGGTCCACAAAGGTGGCCAGTGGTCAATGGAATGTGAAGTACGAGGACAGATTGAGAGATTGTAAGTTGCAGAGCCTTGTGAATAGGGAGAAGGATATGATTAAGACATAAGCTAGTCAGGCGTTATCGGGATAACATGAAAGAATTTTTCATAGAACGGAAAAGGGGGAGATAGAACAAGAGGCCATTCCTGGAAACTATAAGGAGGGTGTGAGCAGAGGAGTGAGGAGTTTACATGGAGAGTGGAATGCATTGCCTGAGCGTGTTGTGTAGGCACATTGAATCAGTTTAAAGCAGTTGAATGAGCATTGTGTGCAATAAATGTGTACCTCCCATGATGAGAGTGACTCCATGGCAGTCAAATGTTAATAATAATAATAATAAATTTAACATTTATTATTATTATTAACATTTTTAATAACATTAACATCTATTGGCCAACAACTTCAACAATGCAAACCACTTGGAGTTGTTGTTATTCAAGCAAATTATTGGAATATAACATGCAGTATTGCTTAGAATGTCACCACTTCTAGATTTGTTGGTAAGAAGCTGTCACACCTATTATATCCTTGAATGTCAAGTTGATTGGAGAGAACACCCTAAGTGAGTTATGTTTCTGTAAGGGGAAGGGTTCTGTTTGGAATGGCTGACCCACAGCTGTCAGGTGCAGACATTTTGATAATAGGCTGATAACCTCAGTTCACTGTTCCACTTTCTTCTCTTTTTATAAGAGGGAAACTATCTTTTGTAGAGTTATGTTGTCAAGTTTTTGTCCTGTGGTTATTCTTTTTGTTCAAATCCTATGGAGTAAACTATGCCATGGAGGATAGTTTTATTTTTACTTAAAATGGTTCTAGCTTTCTTTCCCCCATAACCTTCAAATGCTGACCATATTCTGAGTAGGCTTGCTTATACAGAATTACTGAATGTGATAATTTGAAATGTCATCAGCAAGTTCACAGATTATATAGCAGCTTGCTTTTTATATCATATTGCTTGTTTACGAAAATTACTCTACTTCTCAACTCTAGTTAGCAATTGATTTGTGCTTTTTCCTCTCATCTAGTTCTGAAATTATGATCTCCACAATGAACCCAAAATTAGGCTGCTTGATATTCACAGATTATGTAGACACTTGTAGTAGTACTGATTTAAGTGACAGAAGTTTGGAATTATGTTGCTGACTGATACATGAATTGCAGACAAAGAGCAACATCTTGCACTTTGCATGTAGTGACTAAATCCCCTTCCTGTGAGTTCTGAGTAACTAGAAGTGCAATTACCTAGCTACATTCACAGCATAAGTACATTCCATACAACATTTCCTCACAATTTACTCATGGTAAATTAGCAAGCATCCTCCATGCCTTACTTAGAAGATAATTACTTCAATAGATTGTTCAACCATTTGCTCAAAAGGCACACTAAATAGAAACCAAGGATTGATCCTTCATAAAATTGGAAATCATTAATATGTGTAACATTCAAGACCTCTCCATGCCAGCAATCACAGAGTTTACACAACAATGTAGAGACAGTGCATAACATGCCTAATGATACACATGATGAAACTATCATTCAGTGAATCATTGCTGAATGAATATTTTTTGAGATAATCTATTATCTCCAATTACATCTACTCAGAGTAGATGCTAAAGGATTTTCATTTCTTCTGTTTCTATTATATCCCTCTCTTTTCAGTCTATTGACTTTTTAAATCAAACCTTTAGTCTATCCATAGGGGCAATCCACAGATCAGTCTCCATTTTGATCACTCACCTCAGAATACTCTCTGGCACTTCCACATCCCCAAAAAACTCGTACAGCAAAATCTATGCCAAGCACTCTAGATGTGGCTGTATCAAATCCTTACCTCTACTTGTATGGTCTTCAACATCCAAGTGATCCTCTGAGCTATTTTGTTCCTTTTTGCAATATTCCCTCTGAACTTCAGCTCCTTGTATTGAGTTAGCCTTATCAATTTCCTGCAGTCCATTTCCATCAAAATAATGCACAGCTTGCAATATTTTCATCTCAAACTGAGGGCTGGTTAAAAAAAAAAAATTAATAAAATGTTTGTGTGTGTATACACACTATGGCCTTCACATCCTGAAGCGGGCCCCTGGTCAGGATTTTTGGCAGGTCCCCTACCTGTCGCTCAGGTTAAGGACAACGCATTGCTTTACAGTCTCCATGGTTTAGGATCAATTAGTTGAAATGATAATAGAAAAGTAATATTTATTTAAAAAATTACCAACATCTACATAATACAAACTAATAATAATAATATTCAAAATTACTTCAAAGGATATTTTTTAGCTTTTGTCAACACAAATTTATCAATAATGTCAGTAAAATCAACTCGCTTAGCCAAATCATTTTCGATGCACAAAAATGCTAGGTGATTAAGTCGTTCTTGGCCACTTGTGCTTCTCTGCCATGTTTTCAATGAATTGGCCAGTCTGCTGAATGATCTCTCAGCTGAAGAAACAATAACCGTTATTGTGCAAAACAGTTTAATGGCAAGGCAGATATTGGCAAATGCACCTTGCAGGTTTATGTCATAAATTGTGTTCAGAAGTCTCACCAGACATGTTTCTGTGCCAAAAACTATCTTATGAATACTTTTAAGGTGAAGAATTTCATTAAATAACTCTTCTGACAGATCTTTTTCACAAGTTTTGCTGCTTTTTGCGATAAGTTTGCGAGTTGTGGAAATTTAAAATAGGTGAGAATATATTAACTGCTGCTTCAAACTTTGTTTTTAAATCATTCATAATGGGTGTCCTCCTGCAATGAGTCTTCGGCCTCCTTGAAGGTGTCACGAATAATAATAATAATAATGAAATCCTATACTGGATAAAATTACGAAATCTTGTTCAGGTTCTACAGTAGTTTCTCGATTTTTGCAAAATTGAGGTTACACGCTGATTGCTTCAGAAACTACTTTTGCTTCTTGGACATTGGACAACACTTTCCCATGAGTCACATAAGTGTTGTATTTCTTGCACTAATTCTCTTATAAGTGCAGACTCGACCTCAAGAGATATTCCTTTACTTTGTATAATAATGTTCTTATTGTCAATATTTGCTAATATTTTGTGCCAAAACATTGTCATTATCATACCTTTATAAGATCTGAAATATTTTTTCAAGCCTTTAATTGTGTTCAGTGTTGAAAGAGAAAGCGAGACAGGCGAACAAAAACTGAAAACTAAAGTAAATCCTTTCGAATGGGAAGTTCAGAAGAGTAACCATAAGTCTGAATAATGGGTTGGAAATAATTACAAAAGCTAGTCGTCCCTCTCGGCACATATTCATTCATATTTTATAAATTTCTTTTTGTCTTTTGTTAGTCTCACTTAACTGGCTGACCCGACAAGACAGGCCCCCAGGCTAGAGCCCTGTCAGTCCCACCCTTGTGGGGGCTATGGTACACACACACACGTTTCATGTTCCCTGATAAAGACATGCACAAATTCACGTATAGAGCAGACACAAGAAATAAAGTCTCATTGAGTATGTTATTGTTAATAGTAATTTCTTCATAGTGGTTCAGACTGAAGAAGGATACAGGAAATTAGAAATAGGGAGTGATTAACCATTTAGTTTTGAGCAGGATTGAAGTGATTATGTCGAAAAGAAAAACATATGCAAAAGGTTTAAAAATAACTGGTTGTGAGCAGTTTTCATAGGTGAACAGAAGACTAATATATAAGCATTCTTCTAAAAAGTCTCCAAGGTTTAGTTCTTGAAAACGAGATCTAAACCTTGGAGACTCAATAACGGACAGTGAAGAAAACACACCATTGATTCAGCCAGGGCAGGCATATGAATCCATCATGAAGTGCAGAACTTCACAATGGATTTAAGAAGTATTTTTGGTAAAGAAGAAATGTATCAAAAGTCCCTAGCAAGTAAGTTATCATATGCTCCAAGAGGATACAGAGAAAAATGTATGAGAGCTAAGTTATGTTTAAAAGTAGCTAAAACAATCTTTGGTAAAAATATATGACATATCAGATGGATGGCAAAATTAGAAATGGAGGAAAAAGTACTGTAAAAGGAATCAAAATGATAGATGTGACATAACTAAGTATGAAGATAATCTGGATATATGGAATAACTGTTTTGAAGGATTGTTAAATGAAAAAAAGTAATGGCAGAACAGTATCAGAAAATATTCAAGAGGAATAAATCAGAAGTGTATATATATATATATATATATCAATATTTGAGGGTGGGGGACTATCAGGAAGTGCAATGCAGTAACATTGGAAAATGGAAAATCAACTGGAATAGATGATATTTAACTGGAAATGTTCAAACATGGCAGTATATAAGTTTTACCATGGCTCCACTATATAAGAAAGCGTTGCAGAAGGTTGAATTCCAGATGACTGAAGTTGAGTTATCAGCGTATACATCTATTTAAAAAAAAAAGATTGTAAGAATTAGAGGAATTTCCTTACTAAATGTTCCAGGTAAGCTTTATATTACAAGTACACTTGAAAAGAGGATAAGAAAAGTTGAGAAGGGAAAACAAGCTGAGGTGAGATCATATAAGGATTAAATATTACTAGACACAAAAATTATATTTTTTGTTTTAATCCTTGGATATGAAAAACATGACATCTTATCTTGATTGAATCCCAGTGTCTTCCTGGGTCTAGCTCCCAATAATGACACCTCAGTCAAGGTCAAAACAGGTTTGGGTCACCCTTTCAGATAATGCATAGCAAAATGCTTGTCCAAAAAAAGTATGCAGTGCATATGGGATGCCAAATGCTATACACAAGTAGCCTAGTCATGAAGATACTTCATGCACAAGCTTACTTTATTACGCAAGATACTTTATGCTTGGATAGAGGATTAAATTTAACAAGAATATAATTTGTTATGTATTACATACCTTGTGACCAAGCTAAAAATATTCTACAAATAGGACTGTCAAATCAGATTTTTACTTTTAAGACAAACAGTCGAGAAATCAACAGAACATAACAAGGATCTGTAATTAAGTTTAGTAGATCAGGTAAAGGCACATATGACAAAGTAACAAAAGAAAAACTGTTCGAAACATCACAATTTTATAGTGTAAACAGGTTATTATGCAGCATTGCAGTACATAGGTTGTAAATTAGTAATTAGAGCTGAAGGAGGTAGATGGGTTGATATAAAATCAGGTGTAACTCAAGGGTACACAGTATCATCACTGGTATTCATCATCTATACGGATCACATTATCTAAATTGAAGGTATTCAACTTACCTCTTTGCAATTATAATGCTTTTACGAGGATGATCTGAAAAGTTCTCAGCCTCGACCATAGATATCAACGCTATCGGCATGATTTTTTTTTTTTTCCCCTAAGTTGGAACATCTGTCACAAGCATCCATTTGAAATTGCAAGTCATTCTATCAACTAGTTTGTTTTATACAGCTGTCTGAAGCAAAAGTGTTGTATGCATCCCTTGAAATGAATAAAATTGAGTATTGTGTGGTTATAAAATTCTTTGTAAAAGAAGGTTTAACGCCAAAAGAAATTAATTCGAAGTTCATAAAAGTTCATGAGCGCTCTTCTCCTTCGCTCTCAACAATTAAGAAATGGGCTGCCGTGGCCATACCAGCCTTAAAGATGATCCACATGACGGATGTCCAAAAAATGTAACAACACCAGAAATCATCGATCAAGTGCATGATACGGTAATGGATGACCGGTGAGTCAAAGTGCGTGAAGTTGCTGAAACTATAGGCATTTCAAAAGAATATGTACGATATATTTTGCATGAAGAATTGCAAATCAAAAAGCTTTGCTCAAGATGGGTGCCATGCTTGCTCACAGCAGATCAAAAACACATTTGCATGAAAATCTCTGAACAGTGCTTGGAGCAGTTTAACAAGAATTAAAACTGATTTTGTGCGTAGATTTATTTATTGTTTGGATAAGACTTGGATTCACCATTACACACCAGAATCCAAACAGCAGTTAAAACAGTGAACAGAAGATGGTTGTTCAGTGCCAAAGAAGACAAAGTCAGCTCCATCAGCAGTAAAGGTCATGGCATCGGTGTTTTGGGATGCTAAAGGCATTTTGTTTATTAATTATCTTGAAAACAATAACTGGGGAATATTATTCCAATCTTTTAACCAGACTAGACGAAAAAATTTGTGAGAAAAGACCCGGTTTGCAGAAGAAAAAATCATTCTTCATCAGGACAATGCACCTGCCCACAAAGGTGTTTTGGCAATGGGAAAATTAAGGGATCTGCACTATAAATTGTTGGAACATCCACCCTATTCCCCAGATTTGGCTCCCTCTGACTTCTATCTCTTCCCAAAACTAAAACTATTCCTTGCTGGTCAGCATTTTTTCTTCAAATCAAGAGGTGATTGCAGCTGTAGAGGGGTATTTTGCAGATCTTACTGAGAACCACTACAGGGACGGTATAATGGCGATGGGATAAATGTATTAGTCTTAAGAGAGATTATGTTGAAAAATAAAAATAATTTTGAAATTATAAATTCGTTTTTTCATTCTTAGGCCAAGAACTTTTCAGCCCACCCTCGTACATAAATCCCACATAAACCTACAGGATTCCTTGACAAAACTAAATAACTGCTTAACAAACATGGCTTGAAAATCATCAATAAAAACACTAAGAAAATAGGTAGGGACACTGAAATCATCAGCTGAATTCCTCAAAAGAGAACATACAGAACAAGTAAACCTTTCAGATATTTTTTTCTCACTAGAGGTCAGACCAGTTAAATAATAGATGATCAAAGTAGTGTCACTTTTACTGTTTTTTATGTTGCTTCCACCCATGAAAGGCTTTAATGTTTGAAGTGTAATATAATGTGTGTGTGTGTATATATATATATGAATATTCTAGATGATGACCCTTAATATGAAGGACAAAACACCAGCAACCAAAATTATATTAAAAAAGAAATAAATTTAAAACATGCATATTTTTATTCAACTGAAAATGTAATCATACATAAAATATATATACATATATATGCTTTGACATCTGTAAGGTGGGGGGTCAAACTTAAAACTTTAAAAAATTGCATGATCTACTGCTGCATTAATAGTATAATAATAAAAACACTTTGTTAGAGCACCATCTTTGACAGTAACTGGGAGAGCCTTGTGTGTGTGTGTGGTATGGCTGTGCAGCTTAGATCATTTCAACAGAATGGGTGAAAGGCTAGTAAAACAGGTGTTCGGTGGCAGGAAAAAGACTAAGGTCTAGTCTTTTTAGAAATTAGAAGTGCCTTAGAAATCTGAAATAAGATCTAAAAATCCTGTAGTACTGACAAATAATGTTAATTTGAAAGAAAATTGAATAGTAAACTTATGTTTGTACTATCACAGTATATACTTCTAAAATCATTGACAGATATGACTTCAACTTTTGGCAAAGCTAAGGGTGAAGACTAGCTTCTCTCAAATTTCCAACTATTTGTTAGAGCTAGAGCTTCACTTACTCCCTTTTGAGAATAAAATACAGATTTTATTTTATTTTTTTAAAAATATATAAGATATTGTGCACTCCTGCCTTCTTATTTTGGTCAATTAAGGAGATTTACACTGGTTTATTATGAAAATTTTAGTTAAGATTTTAGTCTAATTTTACATGTGCAAACCAGCCTGTCTGCAGGGTTAGCCTGCACGGTTAGCCTAGTGGCTTTGTGCTTCACAACCATATGACTGGGGAAGGAGTGTCCTAGGTTCGATTCCCGTTGACGACGTGAGGAGCTGAAGGATCTTCCTCAGCCATAGCTAAGTTAGCCGGTCTTAGGCGTGGACAGCAGGATTTTTTCGGCCAGTTTATCTAGTGTTTTTTCATTCCACAAGCAAGCAAACCAGCCTGTGAACTCACAGAGATACAGGCAGGAATACTTCTAGGCATAGGGGTGACCATTCTATCCTCGTATTTGGTTACAAAATCCAAGCATGCTTGGAGGGTTGTGGGCCTTAAAGGACTGTTAAAGCCATTGAGATAGACAGATACCAGCCTGTGTATGATGTGAATGTGCAAGAGAATTGGCATGACCTCTGACAAAGTTGTTCAATCTAAGTCTCTGCTCTGGCAGGGTTCCAAGGGAGTGGAAAGAGGATAAGACTGTACCACTGCATAAAGGTAGCTCCAAGACAGAGGTAGCAAATTGCAGATCAATTAATATATCATGAGTGGTTGTATTGTCAAGTATTGGAAAAACTGGTGAAAGGTAAAATATAGTGGGTAAATAGGGTAAGTCCTTATAATTTATTCACATTTTATAATAAAGTGACAGCAAAATTGGATAAAGTATATCATGGCTACATCATGATACTGCTCGACTATGCCAAGGCATCTGACAGAATACCACATGGAAAACTATTACATAAACTGGAGTAGATGGGAATGGATATGAGGCTAGTGGCATGGATGAGAGTAGGGGTGGCTGAAATCTTGTTCCAAGGACCAAACATGGTGCTTTTTAAAACCACTTCAGGTCTCCAATGAGCAAGGTGGGAACGCATTTGATGAAATTCATATTCTTGAAACAGATGATCAAATTGAGTATAACAGTTCATATTCATAGCAGCACTATACCTATTTACTTCCACATATCAATATCCTCTTCCTGTTGTACTACAGGAAAACCTTGCTTAACGCAAATTCGATACGTGCAATAATCAGAGCAACTGAGAGAAATGATACTATTTCCAGGTTTAAGCGAGTGATTAATTAGTTAACGTGATTTTTTTAGCAGATTCCTCAGAATAACTAGGGAATCTGCTAGTACTGATAAAGATTCTGTAGCCAAGTTTCCTAAGAATGGCAAAGGATGATTCATGAGGTTGATTATGACGATCACCAAATATTCAACGTCAACGAAACTGGTCTATTTACAAAGCATATACTGACAAAAGCTTTCTTAGTTAAAACTGAAGCATCTCAACTCGGAAACAAAGTATCTAAAGATTGTCTTATGCTTTTATTAGGGGCAATGCGGAAGGCGAAACTCAACCTTATGTTACTTTATCATGCACAAAATCCAAGATCTAACATTATTGAAGAAATGAACGCAATAGGAAAAGAATTTGGATTTAATGAACTGGATAATGAAGACGTAAGAAACTTACATTCAGGACAGTTAAGCGAGAAAGATCTCCTTCAACTAAAAGAACAGTGTGCATACGAAGAAGAAAAGGAGCGCAAACAAGAAGAGAATGTTATGACTAAGAAGCTAACTGCAATAGAACTTGAGGTAGTTTTCAATCACATTGAGCATGCTAAAGAAATTTTGTTTGATGCTGATCTTGACATGGAACGAAGCTTCGAAGTCCGCCAAAATCTTGATAAAGTGGTTGCCAGCTATCACAAATTGCAACAAGATGAAAAAGTTGAGCACTATTCAAACGTCTTGACTTAATTTTTTTCGCAAAAAAGTAGTTCAAATGTTTAGACATTGAATAAAAATTTAAGCAATTAATTTTTAACTTTGATGATGTAATCCTCTAATATAGCTTATACTGTAATTTTTTTTTCTTTTGAAATTTACACTAAATAGTGGATGAATTATTCATAGTTTATTGTATTCCCTTAAAGCAATTTCGCTTAGCATGCATTAACTGATGGATTAATTAATCGTGTTAAGTGAGGTTTCCTGTGCTCTCATAATTTTTGGAATGTTGCATCTTTGTCAGGTCTTTGTCTATATCACTTTCATGTCCATTATCTCTTCTGCTTCCTTCAATACATTCCAGAGACTGAATGTGCAGTCATCACAAAATGCAAATATCATTAATATGTAAAGGAAACAATAATGGCTATAAAATAGACACTTACAGTTGACAGACAACTATCTGTTAACATTCCTCTTTTGAGGGAATGTTACTAGTGGGTATATGCTATCCCATACATAACTTACTGACACCTATTAGAGCAACCAATCTATTCAATTTATGCATCTATTATCCAACTCTGTCTTAATTTAACCACCAAATTGTTATAGGCATATCAAATATCTTGACAAAATCTAGAAATTCTATTGTAAGAGGGTGTGCTGAAAAGTTGTGATAATCACCATGAAGGAATTGAGGTAGAACCATGTAACTTACACATTATTCTACATATTCCCCACAAAGTGTTATACACTTGTTACAACACTGCTGCATCATTTGCAATCCTCTGAGAAAAAAAGTCTTTCTCTTATTACACAAATCAGTCCTCAGCTGCAGATATGACTTCATCATCTGTGATAAATTTTGTTCCTTTCAAGTGTTTCTTTAAATTTGGGAATAGGAAATAGTCAGATGGGGCCAGGTCTGGTGAATAAGATTGGTGAGGCAGACACTGAAAGCCCAAGTTGTGCATTGTCTATTTGGTTTTATGAGCAGTGCGAACAAGAGCATTGTCATGCAAAAGCAACACATCTTTGCTTAGTTTCCCACGATTTTTCCTTCAGTACCTCCTTCTATTCCTTCAGATCTGTTGAATAAATGGCTGCTGTAACAGTTTCACCTTTTTAGAGGTACTTGGTAAGGATTACACCATCCATATCCTAAAAAACAATGGCAAGAACCTTCTCCGCTGACCTTTGGGTTTGGAATTTTTTTGGCAGTGGAGAACCTTTGTATCTCTATTTCACTGACTGTTGTTTGGTCTCTGGGTCATAGTGATGAACCATGTTTCATCAACATGTCACAATACAAGCCAAAAATGCACCTGAAATCCCAAAATCCCTTGAGATGACAGAACACGTTCTCTCTTTTGATCTGCATTCAAACATTTGGAGACCCACTTCACTGAGAGTTTCTGAATGTTCAGATGTTGGTGGATAATGACCCTAACTCATTCCCTGAATATCCCCAGTCTTTGCAATGTTTTTGACTAGTATTCGTCTATCATCAAGGATCATGGCATGCACTGCATTGATATTTTTAGGTGTGATCACTGTGGAAGGTCTTCCTAACCTGGGGGCAGCTGTTGCCTCAGGATGCCCAGTTTTAAACTTTGCCACCCATCTGCCAACTGTTGGATATGCTGGGGCATAATCCCCTAAAGTCTCACATTGGTGAATCTCAGTTGCAGACTTTTCTTGCAGCATAAAAAACTTGATGACAGCCTGCATCTGTATCTTTGAATTTCTTCAAAACCTCTGACATGTCATCTTATATACCCTAAAAGAAAAAGAACAAATTATTACAATTTCATGAAACATGGGAGGGTTAAAGGGTTTAAGATATGTTCTTTCTTGTGGTTATATCATTGCTGTAATATCATTTTTGTTCTAGGTGTTTATCAGAACTTTACAGCCCCCCCCCCCTCATATATGCATTTACCTTGTCCAAATATATCATCCTACTGTAAGATGAAAGTAAACTGCTCCCCTTGGATTTTCATATTTTGATAATGTTTTATAGGGGAAAAATGCTGTTAGAGATGTATGTATACAAGGTTGCAGTTTCCAATTGGCAAGTAGGGAAAATATAGTGCCAAAGACAGTGAGTCAAGTTCAGCCTCAGTGAAAGGCTGACAGTTTTTTTTTTTTTTTGGGGGGGGGGGTGTAGTTCTCAATCTTTTCCCTTCTTTTCTTCTCCAAGAAAAATGAGAAAAGAGTTATGGTTAACTCTCTCTCTCTTAACCATAATGAGGCAGGTGAACTTGTATCTGTTAACTGCTTGTCTCTTTCTGGTGGTTTTATTTTTCTATTTTTTGTATGTGTTGGAATATGAGTTTCCCAAAGAGAAAAAACAAATCATCACATTTGCACGAAAGAACTAATTCACCTTCGATTAAAAAGTTCTTAGGTTTTCACATCCCAATTAAGAGTTATCTTTTCAGTTAATGTTGTGTGTGTGTGTATGAGACAGTAAACACATGATGCAGCTTTTGTAATATCATAAAGAGAAAATATTTTATGAAAGAATGCCAAATTCTGGTGTAGTCTGTTTAAAAGTATAAATAATCTAATTAATACCATTTTCCTCATTAATCCTAATAAAGAGACAACTGTTTAACCACAGCCTGAATCCTCATTTCTGAATAACCTTATTCAATAAGAACCATTTATTAAATGATGTGCATAATGAAAACTAACAGTGCTCGACAACTAAATCAAATTTCAGTTAAAACCATAATATATACAACCATTCTTTCCATCATTTTTAAATTAAAATAGGTTTGTTTTATACAAAAATCAGGTCAGGAAAAAATTTTATTTCATATAAAACAAAAACGGCATATGAAACTGAAACTTTACAACATATTAAGCCAACATTATCGTTTAATTTATGTGTATATATGCAATAATAAAATAAATTTAGAACAGAAGTATCTGAGAAAAATTTTGAAAATCAAGCTTCATTGAATTTTATAATACAGTATCATAAATTGAGGACAATTATTAGGACTACGGTATGTTGATTCCAAATAATATTTCCATGAAGAAAAAAATAATCTGTTTCACAAAATTACCTGCATAAAATATGTACAGAATCTACAAGAACAAGTTCACAGAATATATCACTAAATTTTAGGTAAATTACAATTTTCAGTACATCTTACCAATTTTATAAAAGTGATCTAGTTTGTGTTTCTTATACATAATCATGAGAATCAGCTTTATATTTTGTGGATTATTATTCCTCATTTGAGAGGAGCAAAAAATTCACTACAAATGCATGTATTTTAAATTAACTTGACGAATTTTCCCATATTATGTTTATATCTGTACAAAAGAGAAAGAAAAACATTTAATATACATACCAGGACCACTGTAATAATGTGTGGCTCCCTCTAATGCATACAATCCTTTAGCACAAATATGCACAAAAATGGGAGCACACAGGACATCAAAGAAATAGCAAATGGATTAAAACTGTACACGTCAAAACTGTTAACATAACAAGTGAATTTTTATGATTCTGTAAGTGAATGTTGCAAAGTAGAATAAATTGGCTCATTTCTTACATAACACCAAACGTTCTACTGCAGTTCCGTGTTTAAAATACATATATACATTTTTGGCTGATCCATTACCTACAACTCACTTCTATAATAGAATGGTTTTTCTTAAGCATCAACTGCTAACCAGAGTTCATAGCATGATGTAAAGATAGTAAGGTTCATAGTAAGGATGACAAGGAGAGAGAAATACATGAAACTTCTCTAGCAATCAATTTTCAGACAGAACAATATTTTGCAGAAAAAATAATTTTGTTAGTTACTATTGGTAAAATCAAATGTAATTTGTACTATATTAGAAGGAAGGGGAAAAATATAATAGAGCAGACAAGTACAAAAATTTAACACGTCAATTAAACAGTAAAAAAAAAAGCATTCTAATTTAATTCATATGCAATATTATTCTAAACAATTAGCTCCATTTATTCTTAATGATTCTTTGCCATAAGTCATTCAGTGTAAGCTAAATGTTTGTTGATAAATTACCAAAATATGCAGGAAATAAATTTTATTAATATTTCCAATTTTCCGTTACTGCAAAAGAATGACCATCACAATGGTGTGTTTAGCAAGTTCAGACTAAACTTTTCTTACAGAGAAAAGCAATATGTTTCTTGTATTTGCTAGAAAACAATCTGTTTTGCCAAGATAAGGAATTTTATATCTGCACAGGAGGAGCAGAGCAAAGGGTGAGGGAAGGTCTAAGCACAGAGACCCTCAGAACCATTTTCAAACCTACAGATTTGCAACCTTATATGCAACTATTCTCATACTCTTTGCATTTTAAATCCTCAAAAAAAATCATTACCGTACTATGCTGCACTGACAAAAGTAAATAAATATACATTTCAGATGTATTAGTCACAACTTTTTCTCCAAGTTATCTAAAATTAAGGTGCAGTCATGATAGAATCTCAAGACAACTGCATATTAAATTAAAAATTTAATATGCAGTTGCTTTACTGCATACTGACTCAATATAGTTTTTAATAAGACACAAATGTATTAAATTATTATTATTATGTGTCACCTCCAGGAATTCCAAAGCCTCATCGAGGGAGGGCACCTACTCTACAATGCTCTGTCTCCACCACTCAAATTCACCAACTACTACTAACTGCAACTACACCAATGCCATCTACTGCCCACCACCACTAGTTTTTCTGCAGACAATCCCAAACATTCATGCCCACAATGGGATTTGAACCTGCAGCCTTCTGGCTGGAGAGCAGATATGCTAACCAAGTGGCCAACTATTAAATAACTTTTATGGAACCTGCGCACTAGACATATTAAAATAACTTTCACAGCTTACACATGTAACAAAAATTATACAAATTTTATTCAAAAACTCCAGTATATTTCATCCAATGTTATTATGTGAACATCGTCAGGGAGATAGACTGTTAACTGCATTAAAAACATGAATCACAATAATGAGTCATAAATCACGTTATCAGTTGCAGCTGAAGTATATGATATTACACTATTAAAGTTCGAAGGAACAATTGTAGAAAGTTGCTAGATAAACTTTTTAAAAAATTAACTACTAATTGAAAATATAATACATATGAACAATTAATACCGATTGCTTCCCAAAAATTGGATATTGCCATGCAGTCTGATCAGTTCAGCTTGAAATGATTTTGTAGCATTTCATGTTTTAAATGTATATTATCATGTTGTCATGAATAAGAAGACAAGGTGAAATTACCTCTTCTGTGAATTATTTTTGTAAAATGCAGTGAAGTAGTATAATACAAAAATAATTCACAGAAGAGGAAATGACTGAACACAGTCTTGAAGAAAAATCTCAATTTAGCATTAGTTATCATAATCATCCTAGGCCTCACTGAATCAAAGACTTGAGAGGTATTACTTGAAATTTCCTCATTTTCTACAGTTAACTTTTTTTTTTCAAGATATGTAATGTTCCCTTGAAATATTGATACTATATTGAATTTCATTTCCATGTAGTGAAATTTTATACAAACATTATTATTTATTATTGTATTTTCATCCTTCCATCGGTAGACTAAGTTCATCTTGGGTTGCAACAGTGTCAATCAACTCCACAAATTACCCAAATTCATATTTATAACTGGTTATAAATATCCTCAATCTGAAGATATTTATATCATGTTTAATTTTAAAAATTTAATATATACATCTATTACTCCCACACATGAGAGGCAGCCAGGGCCTATAGTAAATAAATACTGTCTGTGGGAAAGAGTCAGGAGCAGAGCAATGTGCTGACATTCTTGCTAAACTGCTGGAGACCACAATCTCTTGGAAATGCCTCATGGGAAAGGCTGCCCCACAGATTTCAAATGAATGGAATGAAAGATGACTGGAAGCAGCAGGCTCAGCAAGTACACAGCTTGACTGCAAAGGGATGTCAAATTCCAGCTGTTTGGTGCTGGAGTTCCAGCAGAAAAGAGAGGCCCAATGCACACTAGTTATGCTAAACAGCAGCCATGGAAACACCAGGAAGATGCATAATGCAGAAACCAATGCTCCATGAGAAATTGGCCGAAGACAGTTTGTAAAAGCTATGTCAATCACCCAAACTGCACCCCCTCTAAACAGCATCCAAAAAATCACTCAAACTGCACCCCCTCTGAACAGCATCAAGAATTCCTATGGAGGTTCCAGGTGCACCACTCAAACATGCTTGCTTTTATGTTTAGAAATATGAATTATTTTTATAACAACTTTTTGTTTCTATAATATATTATTAAATTTATACTTCATTATTGGTGCACTTACTACCCATTCTCTATAAATATGTTCCACTTACTCAACTACTCTCCATGCCATGCCTTTATATAAGTTCCTGAGAATTCCTCTCCCCCTTATCTTTATTTCCTACGAAAATCTCTGGGTGTCTATCTAGTAATTATCTTTCCCTCTGACAACTTACATGTCTGGATCAATTACTCCTTCACATTCTATATACCAAGTTCTGTGGTGAATACTTCCTCATTTTCTATAACCTTGACATTACACATTATTTATTGCTAACCAGAGCCATAATCATTCTTCTCATCCTAAAATCAGGTGAGCAAATACGTAGAGCAGTCAAGATGTTCTTTGTAACTATCACTTACTAACAAGCAATTCCATGTGTGCTATCTGTATACATCCTTCTCACTACTGCACTGTTTCCCCATTTTTGCAATGCTTCAGCTAACTACATTAGATTTTTCATATATCTACAAAGCACCCTATAGAACAGAATGAGTCACATTATTGTATGAGGGTGGTCTGAAAAGTTCTCGGCCTAACAATGAAAAATCAAATTTATAATTTCAAAATTATTTTTATTTTTCAACATAATCTCTCTTAAGACTAATGCATTTATTCCAACAATGCTCTAGTGCCATTATCCCATCGCTGTAGTGGTTCTACGCAAGATTTGCAAAATACCCCTCTATAGCTGCAATCACCTCTTGATTCGGGGAAAAAAAAAAAAAAAAAAAAAAAAAAACACTGAAAAACTAAAACTCTTCCTCCAAGCAAGGTGAGTTTTAGTTTTGGAAAGAGATAGAAGTCAGAGAGAGAGCCAAATCTTGGGAATAGGGTGGATGTTCCAACAATTCATAGTGCAGATCCCTTAATTTTCCCATTGTCAAAACACCTCTGTGGGCAGGTGCAATGTCCTGATGAAAGATGATTTTTTCTTCTGCAAACCAGGTCTTTTCTCATGAATTTTTCCGTCTAGTCTGGTTAAAATATTGGTATAATATTCCCCACTTATTGTTTTATCCTTTTCAAGATAATTAATAAACAAAATGCCTTTAACATTCCAAAACACCGATGCCATGACCTTTCATGCTGATGGAGCTGACTTTGTCTTTTTTGGCGCTGAACAACCATCTTCTGTTCACTATTTTAACTGCTGTTTGGATTGTGGTGTGTAATGGTGAATCCAAGTCTTATCCAAACAATAAATAAATAGACGCATAAAATAAGTTTTATTCTTGTTAAAATGCTCCAAGCACTGTTCCGAGATTTTCACGCGAGTTTGTTTCTGATCTGCTGTGAACAAGTGCAGCACTTATCTTGAGTAAATCTTTTTCATTTGCAATTCTTCATGCAAAATATATCCTACATGTTCTTTTGAAATGCCTATAATCTCAGCAATTTCACGCACTTTGACTGACCAGTCATCTGATACCATATCGTGCACTTGATCAATGATTTCTGGTGTTACACTGTTTGGATGTCCTTGAAGATGATCCATGTGAAGGCTGGTACGACCATGGAGAAGAGTGCTCATAAACTTCTATGAACTTCGAATGAATTTCTTTTAGTGTTAAACCTTCTTTTACAAAGAATTTTATAACTGCACAATACTCAATTTTATCCATTTCAAGGGATACAGACAACACTTTTGCTTCAGACAGCTATATTAAAACAAACTACTTGATAGAATGACTTGCAAATGCAAATGGATACTTATGACAGATGTACCAACTTAGAAAAAAAATCTTGCTGATAGTGTTGCAATCTATGGTCAAGGCAGAGAAATTTTCAGACCACCCTCGTAACTTTGGCATAAGTGTTAGTATTTTATATGTCAATTTGTACTATAGAAAAAAATCAGCATAAATCTCTTTGCTCAGGAAAAAAAAAATCAGTTTCATACAAGATGCTGTATTGTATTCAGCATCTTATCTCTCCATCTGCTAAGTAAGGCCTCTCATCACGAGGACAGGGATTGGGTCTTCTCCTGTTCTGACCAAGTCCATCTTGGCAGTGTATATTTATATGTATGAATGAATGAAGGACATCACAAACATCCATGCCCAATGCTGGATTTGAACCTGCAGCCCTTTGAATGCTTATGACATATGTTTTACTATGCTAGTTTTACACAGTGTTTAGCTTTCTTACATTTGTCTCTGTATTCTCTAAGAGCACAAGCTGAATTATTTGCCAGGAACTTTTGATATGCTTTCTTCTTTTCCTTCACTGCCTCTTTAACTTCCTGTGTCCACCACGGAGTTCTGATTTTTCTATCCTTGCAGACAACCTTACCACATGCCTCTCTGGCTGAATCAATCATGGTTTTCTCCGAGGCTTGCCACTGAATATCCAAGGTTTGGTTCCTGTTCTCAAACTCTTTCATTTTTTCTTCAATAATCTTTGTGTATTTTAGTCTACAGTTCACATCTGAGAGCTGCTCAACTTTTATTCGCTTTAAAACTTTCTCAGTGTACACAGGATTTGAAATTGGAAGTGATCACTATTTAGTCTTGAGCAGGATAAAATTGAATTTCATATTGAAAAGAATAACATGCAATTTTATCCTGCTCAAGACTAAATAGTGATCGCTTCCAATTTCAAATCCTCTGTACACTCTGGTGTCCTGCACTAGGGAGAAAACATCACTATCAACAATAACATAGTCAATGAGACTTTTCTTATTCCTTGCCTCTTCTCTCCATGTGAATTTGTGCACATTTTTATGTTGTAACATGGTGTTAGTAATAATCAGTTCATGTCCTGAGCAGAAATCCAACAGGTATTCCATTATTATTAGCTTTGCTCTTTTCTCCAAATTTTCCCCAAATATTTTTGTATGTCTGACAATCATTTCCTACTCTGCTATTTAGATCCCCAACAAGGACCAACTTTTCCATTTTCATTGTGTCAGTTGCTTTTTCTAAAGCCTCAAAAAATTCCTCCACTTCTACCTTAGTAGAACCTTCTGTGGGACCATAGGCACAAATAAGTCTCATTGTCCAGTTCCCCATTCTCATATTTGCCCACATTACTCTACTTGAGACTGTCTGCCATTCAAGAAGATTAGCCTCATATTTTGTGTTGAATACTATGGCTACTCCTTCTTTTCCTTGATTGTCATTGCCTGAATATAACATTTTGTATTTATTGCTGAGAAAGATCTCACCAGTTTTTGCCTTTTCTTGTTTCAGTCACCCCTGTTATGTCGATCTGGTACTTATCTAATTCTTCAGCTAGCTCCATTTCTTTGCCATTCAGGCTTCTTATGTTGATAGTACCATTCTTGTAAAGTGAGAACAAATATCATGCAGTTCTATTAGATTTTCTGATATCTGCTAATATGGTTGGCTGTTCTCTTTTAAGAATGCGAAGCAAGCCTTCTTGAAATTCTTTCATAAAGTGAAATCACATAAAAAAAATCATAATTTTTTATTCATTTCTACTATGTAATTGGAAATGAATGAGAGAAAAACACGAACACAAACATTCTGTGGCAGTAGTCTTGGGAGAGGTGGTCATCCTTGATATGCATCAAAACTTAATATTTATATTTTTAGGGACATTTAAGGGCATGGATAGCTAATAGACATCAGAGGGTGGTGTATGGTGGAGTGGAATCAAGGGAAATGAGGGTGACTAGTGAAACATCCCAGGACCACTACTTTTTAATTTGTATATTAATGATATAGCAGAAGATTTAAAGGGGGACATTCAGTTGTTTGTCGATAATGCAAAACTAGGGAAGGCAATAGCTGATAAAGGTGATGTAGATATCATACAAGATGATTTAAGTCAACTGGCAGTGTGGGCAAAGGACAATGGTTGTCAATTCAATGCTGTAAAATATAAGGTAATGCACTTTGGGATGAAAAGTTTACACGCTTCGTATCATATTGATGGTACTAGTTCACAGGAAATTGATAAGGCTAAGGATATGGAGGTGATGGTGGATAGAGATTTGAAATTCAGAGAAGATATTACAAGAGTTGCAAAAATAGCTCAGATAATTACTTGGATGCTGAAAAGAACAACTGTCAAGTAAAGATAGGGAGGTTATTATCCTTCTTTATAAGACTATGATTTGGCCACATGTTGCCTGCTATGCACAGATTTGGTCACTTGCGTTTCTTTGGGATTGGGAGGTGGTGGAGAGGATTTGGAGATTCTTCTTCTTATTATTATTCGTGACACCTCCAAGGAGTCATCGCGGGAGGACACCTACTATTATACAACCGTCTCAAGCACTACACCGAATCTCTACCCAATCATCTCCATCAACACCTACCGCTCACCTCCACCACAACAAGTATTTTTTGTCTGTAAATTGTGTGTGTTCTGAAAGACCGATTTGTCTGTATGCGGGATGAAAAACCCAAGTTTCCGGGAGAAAAAACCCTGCTACCTCCATATGAGATCGGCTAACTCATCTTCGATTGAAAATTGTCCAGATAAAGATTCCTCCCATCGCGACGAGAATCGAACTTATTCCTATTCCAATCGAAGGACACAATGTACCGTCGTTCTTCCAATTGTGCTACGGAGGTGCTAAGTGATCAAGCTGGTGACAGGTCTGTGAATGTTTCCTATGAGGATAGATTGAGGGTGTGTGGGTTGCAAAGTTTGGCTGACAAGCAGAGGAGAGGGGATATGATAGAAATTTATAAGTTACTAAAGGGATACTATAAGATTGACACAGAAGAAAATTTTCAATTCATGGGGAGTAGGGAAAAAACAAGGGGTCACACTTGTAAGCTGTCTAAGTGTGTGCTTAGTAAGGGTGTATGGATTAAATTCTTTTCTTGGAGAGTGGTGAATGTGTGAACTGGATTGAGTGCCCCAACGAATAAGTTTAAGGAGATGTATGATAGGTATTAGATAGAGCAGGTCTCCCATGATGAGTCTTTTGACTCCATGGAGCGCCCATATAAGTAATTTTTCTCATGGATTGATTGACAGATTTCATCTCAGAAACTATAATACTGGAAACTCTTATCATCATTTAATGAAGCATTTTTGACAGTTTACTGTAAACATTAATTGTATAAATCAATACTTTACCAGGTATGTGTCTACTTATTCTTATATTTTACATCATACTCTTCTTTTCCACAAAATGTTTCGCTGAAACATTATTTTAATTATTCTAAACAGGCATTAACGCATTAATTTCATTACTGAAAATAACACTAGCAAATTTAATTCATTAAATTTGCTAGTGTTAGAAAATTTCAATTTAATGAATTAAACAGTGTAGGATGACTGTAGACTGTAACAAGGGTTAGATGGGACCAGCACATTAGTCACATTTGCTAACTGCCCTAATTACCTAGGGGATTTAAATGACTAGTTAGTGAAATATTAACTCTGCAGTGATAATGTGCTATCTACTTAATGTGTACACACTTGTCAAAATTACCACAAAAAAGTCGCATATAATGATGTCTCAATTATCAGCCCTTCAATTGAACAAATCCTTGCATAGGATAGTGTATCAAATGACTTCTGGCACAGCACCATGCAATTTTACCTTCTTGCTCTCCTGCTGTGGTTAGATAACTGAAGAATTACTGTATATTTTTTTCCACCCAAATTTCTCCATTTATTATTTTTGTTTTAAATGTTTATAAATTTAACCTGTTAATAATGAAATTTCTTAATATCAAAAAATAACTGGCTTATAAGAAAATGAGAAACTCCTTTATAATAACTCAAATCTTCCTTTAACCGTTAAAGAGTTCTTAAAATCTAAATTATTGTGAAATAAGATTGATTTTTATTTGCCTCTGATCTGCAATGTAAATTGCAAAATCTTTGAAAATGTGCTTAAACGAGGCAGTATCTGAATGTATCCTAGTGTTTAAAGAATAAATAGGTTGGAAGTGAAATGGATATGCAACATTATTAAGCAAGAGATCCACAAGAAGATGATGAACATGTGAAAAGAATATCATGAGAATAAGAGTGACAGGAGTTATGAAATATATAAGGAAAGGCCAGAAAAGTAATGAGTATTCTGTGGAAAGCTAAATCAGAGAACGAAATGAAATTGACCATGCAAGCTAAAGGCAATCCAAAAGAATTTTATCATTATGCTGCAAGCAAAAGAAGGAATGAATGTGAAAGAATAACTTTATTGAATGTAGATGGTACTCTAGGTCAGGCATATCCCACTAGATTGGATGTTAGAGTAATTACTAGTGGATTTACAGAAGAAACATCAACTCAGTTGGATGATTTTTAGAGACCAATGAGGAGAACTCACCAGAAATGCTTTGGGAAGAGTTAAGGTGATAATACAGGATACAGTGAAGAAGTATCTCAGCCCAATAAGAAGACCAAGAGACCCATGGATATCAGATTAAACATGGGAACAAATCAAAAGAAGGTGGTTGAAAAAAAAAAAAAAAAAAAAAAAAGAAACAGGGACTGAAGAATACAAGAGATTACATAGAGAAGTCAGAAGAGCCATCAAGCAGGAAAAGGAAAAGTTCTATACTAATAAATGTGAAGAAATAGAGTTTCAGATGAGGAGGGGCACAATTATAAAATTGTTTTATTTAGTTCGTGACTTAAAGCATAAGTTCAAGCCTAAATTGAATGTCATCAAAGACAGGAATGGAGCATTACTAACAGAAGAGTTGGAAATCAAAAAGAGATGGAAAGAATACTGTGAGGAACTGTACAGCAGAGTGGATAAAGAAAATGTGGAGCCCTCTCACCAGGAAAATTTTGATTTGGAACCTCCTCCACTTAGGCATGAAGTTGAAAGAGCAGTTAAGCAGCTTAACAGCAATAAGGCCCCAGGTGCAGATGAAATCCCAGCAGAGTTAATTAAGGCCACAGGGGACGGAGGGATAAGAGTCTTTCATAGATTGATTACAAGGATATAGGAGACAGGATCATGGCCTAGAGACTGGAAGAAGTCAGTTTTCATACCACTACATAAGAAAGGTGATATGAAGGCTTGCAAGAATTATAGAACTATTAGTTTAATATCCCATGCAAGCAAAATTTTATTCAAGATCATGCTAAATAGGATTGAGGCCAAAGTTGAGGCAGAGATGCCCGAGGAACAAGCAGGTTTTAGGAAAGGTAAGGGCACCAGAGATCAGATCCTTTGCCTTAGACAGATCATAGAAAAATATAAAGAATTCAGACTACCTCTGGTAATGTGTTTCTTAGACTACTCTAAAGCTTTTGAATGTGTTGAGCATGTGAAACTGTGGGAGGTAACGAAAAGAATGGATTTTCCTCAACCCACTATCAGGTTGATAGCCAACTTGTATAAGGAGCAAGAAGCCATGGTATGAACATATGTTGGATTGACTGACTGGCTTCAAGTTGGAAAAGGAGGCAAGGATGTTTACTTTCTTCTCACTTGTTTAGTATATGCAGAGGACATCATGCATGAAGCATTGGATGAGCTCAAGACATGAATTAGGAATAGGAGGTAGATTGATCAGTAATCTGAGGTATGCTGATGATACAGTACTCCTTTGTAATGACATGAAAGAACTAGGACTAATTCTTGACAAAGTTAACAAGATCAGTAATAACAGAGGACTTCAACTCAATCCTAGCAAGACAAAGATTATGGTTCTCAAAGGAAATACAAACAGAGAAGCTCTTGAGAAACAAGTATACCTTAATGGAAAAAGAATGGAGCAAGTTTGAGTACCTGGGATCCATTATTAATGTGAAGAATTGCTGTTCAGAAGACGTCAGAAAAAGGTTAGGAATGGCTAAAACAACAGCCAGAGACCTGTCTAAAATCTGGAAGGATCTATCTCCATGGGAACAATGTTCAGGATTTTGGATGCAGTTGTTTTTCCAACAGCGACTTATGGATGTGAGACTTGGAACCTAAAGAAGTCAGATAAGAAACAGATATCTCCTTTTGAGATGTGGTGTTACAGAAGGCTGTTGAGGATATCATATACTGAAAGGCATACAAATGAATGGGTGTTAGAAAAGATCAGTAGAACTTTTAGGCTCCTTAAGGATATTGACAGAAGAAAGCTAAAATATTTTGGACACATAGAAAGGATGGAAGAGGGACTTCTCAGAACAGTAATAGAAGGTAAAGTTCCTGGAAAAAGAGGCAGGGATAGACCATAATGAGATGGATGGATGGATGGATTGTGTGTGTGTGTGTGTGTGTGTGGAGTGACTGATCTTCAGAGAGTTGAGGCAGCCAGAAAAGCAAACAACGGGACTACATGGCGAGGCCTGGTGTGGCACATCACCGAGCATCGGAGCGATCATACGGAGATGGTACTCTAGTGTCGGAAGCGAATGAGATTGTTCATTTAATGAATGCCCACTTTGCTAAGATATATCAACCAGGTGTATGCAACAGCATGAAGGAAGGTCTGTTTTAGCAATTTGCTCATATTTTATAACAATGTTATGGCGAGTTGGATAAAGGGAATGGATACACTGTGACAATGTTGGATTTTTCTAAGGCATCTGATAGGATACCACATGAAAGGCTGTTACATAAACTGGAGAATATGGGATTGGAACATAAACTCTTGACTCAGATCAGTAGCTGGTTGATGAACAGATATCAAAAAGTGGTATACAGTGGATGTGAATCTTCCAGATTTAAAGTGACCAGTGTGTACCTCAGGGTTCAGTCCTTGGGTCATTGTTGTTCAATCTATAGATTAATGATATCATCTTGGAGGCTTAATGGATTTTTTACAACACTCAAAAAGAATTAAAATAGAATTTAATACTTGCTATATTTCGTCCTAGTCACTAGGACATCTACGGGGATTACAAAAACAATTAATGTAACATATACACAAATAACAAACAATACTAAGCCCAACCACGTGGGTGACACTAAAGTCCTATCTAGGTAGAGCGCCCTCTAAGGGCAGTAGTAGGTGGCCTGGAATGTAAGGTGGGAACTCTGGTGATGAGTGTTTCCCAAATCTTCGGAAGCTTAATGCAACCGTATTTATTGAGATTTGGTTGGTTTTTGAGAGCTGCTGCTGCTTCTAAGAAAAGTCTCTCTTTCTTGAATTTGCTGTGGTGGAGCATGGTGGTTTTCTTCCATGATACCCTGTGGGTGGTGTCCAAAACATGGTCAGCCAAGCCTGAATGGCCATAGTTGTGTTTGAAGATGTAAGACTTGTGTTCCTCTAGACGGATGGATGCTGATCAGCATCCATCTGTCTAGAGGAACACAAGTCTTACATCTTCAAACTGTGTTCCTCTAGACGGATGGATGCTGATCAGCATCCATCTAGAGGAACACAAGTCTTATCAGCATCCATCTGTCTAGAGGAACACAAGTCTTACATCTTCAAACACAACTATGGCCATTCAGGCTTGGCTGACCATGTTTTGGACACCACCCACAGGGTATCATGGAAGAAAACCACCATGATCCACCACAGCAAATTCAAGAAAGAGAGACTTTTCTTAGAAGCAGCAGCAACTCTCAAAAACCAACCAAATCTCAATAAATACGGTTGCATTAAGCTTCCGAAGATTTGTGAAACACTCATCACCAGAGTTCCCACCTTACATTCCAGGCCACCTACTACTGCCCTGAGAGGGCGCTCTACCTAGATAGGACTTTAGTGTCACCCACGTGGTTGGGCTTAGTATTGTTTGTTATTTGTGTATATGTTACATTAATTGTTTTTGTAATCCCCGTAGATGTCCTAGTGACTAGGACGAAATATAGGAAGTATTAAATTCTATTTTAATTCTTTTTGAGTGTTGTAAAAAATCCATTAAGCCTCCAACATGACATTAGGTAGGGGCAATCAGGGATGCTACTGATATGCAGCACTTACAGAATTCTGGATCCTAAAGATGATTCAATTAAAATCTTATTTCATAATAATTTTTATTTTGTTTTGAAACTGTTTAAGAACAAATGGAACATTTGAGATATTAAAGAGCCTGTCATCATCTTATAAGCTATATTTGATTTTTTGTTTGATACTTCATTTTGAGCCAACTAGTTATGCTCTGTAGCTGTCAATTTTATTCTGACATTCAACACAAATTATACTTATGTTTTTGTGATATTTTCATGCTATGTGAGCTTGTAAAATTTTTAAAAATATTTACATGAAGGTATATTATTTTCAATGTACTTGGAAGGCATAACAATGTATCAACCACTTGCAAAGATGTCTTATATAATAAATACTAATAGTATTGATAATCCCAATGCAAAGGGTAACAAAAAAGGATAACTTACCATTCATAAATCTGACAACTGTAATGTTTGCAAGACACTGGGAAACAAATAACTACTGTGGTATGCAGTAACTAGATGCTAAGTATAAATAAAAGGAATTTCAACTGAAACTATGACAAATGTTTCAAAAATGTGAGACATCACATTGCATAAGTTTTGCAAAGGCTTATCATTCTAGGATTAAAAATATTATCTGAACAGATTAAAAAAAAAATGGTTACCAAATGTTTTGGGGATGCACACTGTAGCAGAATATTAGCATATGCAACTGTTATGATATGGTAATAAGGTATTCAAAGTCAACCTTACCAATATATATGAGGCAGGTTCTGATCTGCTAATAGAATTCATTAATTTAAAACTGCATTTGACGTTAACAATTAGTAAAATATTAAGCCATCTGATTTCAGCAGATAGAATTATCATTTTTATAACAAATTCATAAAAATAATCTAATAATTTATTATTCTTTCATTATGGACAAATGAAAAATATTACAAAAAGATACACATTACAACAACAAATTTAAAGAACATTAATCTTCTTCACTCGGTAAAATGCTTACAGTTCCTGTTCAGGGCATTGTTTCCTATTTTTTTTTTTTTTTTTTTTCTGAAATATATATTAATATATTTCAGAAAATGGTATATTGTATTCAAACAATACCCATCATACCTCTCATTCACTGACAAAGCACTCACACCTTGAGATTTTTCACCTCAGGCAACCCATTCTGCCTATTCACCACCAAGCAAGAAATCTATCCTAAAAACCCTTAACCATAAGTGAAAGTTTTCAATATGTTCTGTGAATGGTAGTGTGAACTTGAACTCGAGATCATTTGGATCAGTGCAGATTTGTTAAGAGGCAGGTGTGTTTTAGCAAGCAATAGACTTAATTACAATAGGGAGAAAGCTGCATTAGACAAAGGGGCAATATGTATACAGTAGTGTATATATATCTAGATTTTGCAAAGGTCTTTGACAGCTGGAGCTGGATAGGAGAATGGCTGTCTATTAGGTACAAGTTTTGTATGAGAAGAGATACAACACTATTTCAAAACAGAAAAGTCACCAGGATTATGTATTACAGGAATGTTATTACTGTTTAACTTGTGTGTTAATGGTAACATGGATATGCAGTTTTTCTACAGATGAAACAGTGGAGAAGGCTACAGAAGAACAAAACTAATGTTTGTGGCTCTCCTAGAAAATCTGAACAGTCTGAAATCTGGAAATTTATTATTATTGTATAGGTATCTCCATGGTATATTGTATTCAAACAATACCCATCATACCTCTCATTCACTGACAAAGCATCCACGCAGTCAGCCTAGTGGCTATGCACTTCACAACCATATGCCTGGGGAAGGAGTGTCCTGGTTTCAATTCCCGTCGCCGACGTGAGGAGCTTAAGGATCTTCCTCAGCCATAGCCAAGTTAGCCGGTCTTGGGCGTGGACAGCAGAGTTTTTTCCCCTCAGTTTATCTGGGGTTTTTCATCCTGCAAACCGGCCCACGGATCTACAGCCATAAATACTTAACCCCCCATGAGGGGGCTCAACTTGCCCCAATAGGGACGGGGAGAAAATGGAGGAAACTCCATATGAATAAATAACTGACAAAGCACTCGCACCTCGATATTTTTCACCTCAGGCAACCCATTCTGCCTATTCACCACCAAGCAAAAAATCTATCCTAAAACCCTTGATAATCACACTGTTACACAATTTCCATGGGTGACTCCTTGTTCTTTCCCCTCCTGCCATGTACTGAAAAAAGGGCAAATCCTACAAATCCTCTTTAATAACTTATATGTTTCTATCATATCTCATCTTTTTTGCTATTTTACAGGCTGCATATGCTGTTGACAGGATTATATCGAAGGAGGTGAGAAGATACATGACCTTATCTTCGCTATGAGGATAACATAACAGATTAAAGCAATGATGAGGAGGACATTAAGTGGTCATAATTCCAAAATACAGATCGTAATCAAACTGAATTCGATCAAATGTGCATAGATTTGGTAACCTGCTATTCTTTAAGATATTTTGGAAATGGTTTAAATAGACGTAGTCAGGTTCTTGGAATGTTGGATATGAGGGGGTAGAGAGAGAGAGAATGTTATCTGCAGAGCCTGGTGAAAAAGCAAATGCATGATATGATTGAGTTCATAGGGTGGAAGGAATTTGTACAAAATTAATGCAGAAAAGATTTTTCATAGAGCAAAGAGAAATATGGCAGAACAAGAGGTCATCCTTGAAAACTGTGTGTTCACAGGAATGAAAAATAGGTGTTTCGCTTGGAAAGTGACAAGTGAGTGGAATGCACCAACATGGTAATGGTGGAAACACCAAATGAATTTCAGCTACAGTTTACTCGGCATTAAGTTTAGTGGGTACTTCCCATAATGAGTCTTAATACCATGGAGATCTCAGATAACATTCAAAAAATTATACTAAGATTGCTGTCTATGGAAAGCAATGGAGAGGTGCAAGATATTGCTTCATTCACTGACTACCATTTCCTCGTACACTTATTTAAGTCTCGAGGGAGCGGAATGTTATATAATTCACTTACACAGGAGTTTCTACACAAGTTTTTTTTTTTTAATGCAAATATGTTTCAAACCAAACTTTTGATAGTTACTTAACACAAGAGCACTGCTCATCTACTCTGAGTTTTGCATGCATGCTGCATGCAACCTCATTCAATCAGCATAAGTTGTTAAGATGAAATCAGCTCAACAAAAAGGTATATGTGTTTTCTAGAATGCAAAGTATGTCACTGATTCATGTTCAATGAGAATTTTGGGGAATCTATCAAGCTAATTCACATAATAATCAATGTATTATGCAGTAGTATAATCTTCTTAAAGAAACTGGTACTGTTAAGAAATTTAAGTCTACAAGATATAATAACATCTTCGAAACCTGTCAAAACATTTAGTCATTTTTATAGGGTATAAATGAGTTAATGACCTGTGCAAATTTAAACTTGAACATTCCTCAGTCTACTGTTTACAAGAAGCTTGGAAAAAAAATTGTAGTAAAAGCCCTCTATGTTGATAGTATTCAACTTATCATCAAAATGATAGACATACCTTCCATTATATCATACTACAACTGTATGATATGATGGAAGATGAAGATAATTTAGGACTTATATTTTCAGAAGAGCAACATTCCACATTTCAGAGATATAAACAGGTCCACCTGTTGAATTTGGAGTGATGGTTTTAATTTATCTGCTGAATGTGTGGAATAAACGAGATTCCCAAAGTGAATGCATGGCATGCATTTACAAGCATATAGATAATAGATCCATTTTTCTGGAGTTAATAATAGTTTTTGGATATGACAGAAAATAGCACATTTTCTACGGTTGAGGAATTCTCTAATATCATTTTCCATCTAGATGAGGTCCCTCCTTCTGCATTTTGTACAAATGTTCAATGAACTTTGAATTCCTATTTCCTGATGTGATTAGGCAGAAAAAGACCATTTTCCTAGCCCTCTCGTTGTCTAGTCCTTACCTTGCAACCGTTAGATGATTTTTTTCCTTTTGTTTATATTAAGGTTAAAGTGCACATATCAAATGTGACTAGAGTACAAGAGTTAGAAAACAAAATTAAAGAATGTTGGAGTGCACAGAGTAAGAGGTGAGTTATAGGTTGATTGTGAGTTACAACACTAAACTATCACTGAAGTGGCTGGCTCCAACACCTGGTTCTCCAAATTATTGTTTACAATACTTATTGCTTTTTTTTTTAATATTTTCAATAAACACATGCATTTAAAATACCAGCAGTGATCCTATGATAGGATTTTCTATTACTTCATTTTCTTTAATAGTAACAAGCTGGAATAATTCAGCTGCAAGTCAATTTTGTGGAAACCTTGTGTGTTTACATACGTATGTGTTTATGTGTTCCAATTACACTGATAGTAATGACAAATCCATTAGAATCAAAAACGCAGAAAAATAACTATTTACCTTCAAAAATCAACTCTGATCCCAAGGGTAACACAAGTTTATTTTGTACAAAAATCACCTAAAATTTTAAGATGATCCTGCTCAAAGATAGCACCATGTAAACATTAAAAAAAATAATAATAAGAGCAGCAAAGAAAAGTAAATGAGCTGACCATGCCTGAAGACAATTCTGTTCTGAATTACTTTATATTGTATCAAACTGAAGGATTTAAACTAACATACAGAACTATTAACATAAAATGTGTATGCACAACACATACATTTATGCACATCCACTAGCAATTCCACTAACTGTGAATTTATTGCTTTTCAAATAACTAAAATTATACGTACTTATATCACTGTATTGATGGGAAGAAAAGGAAAATTTATATTATAACTGAAACACTTATTCTTGACTCATGCCTTGACAATTATAAATAAGATGACAAATACTTCATTTTTACCATTAATTACATGGTAATGCTCAGTGCGGAACTCCTTCAGTTTTCATACATCGAAAGGAACTAGAATCTCTACGACAGCTTACCAACTCATCCAAAGCTACATGAGCAGCAGCTGCTTTATCTTGCGGACATGAAAGTTTACCTGCAAGATCATCAACTGCAGCATGAAGTGCCTGAAGTTTAATTTGTATATCATCTGGAGGATTTCCAGTGGGTGGATGAGGAGGAACACGACTAAGTAATCCATTGTCTGTAAAGAAACCCTGAGGTCTGCTCATGATGGATGGAAGAGCAAGAGTACTGAACATTGTATGATGAGGTGCTCCCAATTGGGGAGTATTATACTGATGAGGAATTGCATAGGGAGGAAGTGCTCTGCATTTCATAGATTCTGGGTCATCTGGATTTGGGAGAGCACATGGTTCATTTCGATGTAAAGTATTATTAGCCATTACTTGCTGAAAGCAGTTGGTAGCCGGTAACATACTTGCTTCTGCAGCTGAAGAGGAAGGAATCTCAGGAAATACTGGTCCAGGACGACCAGCATGGTGTGGAGGACTACCATCACTCACGGGTTCTTCAGTTGCAGGGGCTTCTGATTTTATACGTTTTGGATGATGCTTTTTCCTTTTCTGGGGTTCAATTGGTTGGGTGCTTCCCTGAGCTGTATCTTCCTCACTTCTAGATGGTGAAACCACAGTATCAGCCGGATCTAGAGAGAGAATAAAGCTTTCTCCAGCTGTAGATGCAGGAACATCTGAGTGTTGCAAAGTTTCTACGTCAGTTAAGGTAATACCATGTTTCTCTTTTAAATGACGTTGTAAGTTACCTTTTAGAGTAAAGGAGCTAGTACACATGTGACATTTATAAGGTTTGTTATTCTGATGAATAGCCATATGAGCCCTAAGATTATGGGCTCTGGTTAAACCTTTACCACAAATATGGCATGAAAATGGTTTCACTTCAGCATGAGATATCATGTGCATTTTAAGTGTTTGGGGCTGAGAAAATCTTTTATTACATTGTTCACACCTGAAACGTCGCTCTGAATTGTGAATTAATGTATGGCGTTCCATATTTGCTTTTAATGAAAAACAACGTCCACAAATGGGGCAAGCAAAAGGCTTAATAGAGCTATGGGTTATTTGATGTGCTTTCAAGTGATGCTCCTTCATGAATTTCATTCCACAAACCTGGCACACAAATCTACGAATACGAGTGTGAATTAGCATATGATCACGAAGTTGGCTAGGATACTGAAACATACGTTCACAAATTTCACATCGTAAATGTGCTCTCTGTCTGTTACGGACAAACTGGTGCATTTTTGTGTCGACATTGAGACCGAAGTTAGCAAGTTCACTTGCTCCCAAATCAACATGAAAATGAAATTCGTTTTGCACTGGATACCCTTCATTTGGATTTTCCCCCACAACACGAATCCATCTTCTCTGCCTAACCATGGGTGATTTGCTTTCAAATTTTTATTTTCTGGTGACCATTTATCTCTCAAACAAGTTGGATGAGCATACAGCTGTTGACACACTGCATTCATAGGTATACAGTGGAGAACAGAATCCAGCTGAAGCCTCTTCCTTTAAAAAGAAAAAAGAATAAACATTTCATGAAACTCTTTTCACAATTTAATTATAAAACCAATTAGAAAAATTTTTTAAATAACTATTCTTACATAATAAAATCTTAATATATAAACTGGCCTTTTCTTTTGAAGGGAATCATAACCAAAATATTTAAAAAATTGGCTATAAAAATATATTATACATCTCTTTAATAAAACAAAAGATATTAAGATTTTAGGGATTACAAGAAACCTATACTACGAAATTAGATATAGCTAGCTTATATCAACTTGTTTATTTCAACTTATATTTAAAGTTCACATGAACACGTATCAAAGAAAGCAACAGTTTAAACAAACAAATGCTTGAATAAGTAAAAGAAGATTACAGACCACAACAAATCACTAGAATATTATGATAAACAATAACAATGTTATTCTAAGTTAGTGATTTGAAGTGTTCAGATTTTTATTACCTTTAGAGTCAAAATTCTTCTCATTATTATTATTGTTGTTAACAAATATCTCAAGTGAGTCCAAGGACTCACTGTGGTAGGCTCAGAATCACAATATACCTATCACACCTCCTACAATGTAAACAAATTCACTATGGGAGTAAGAAACTAACCATTATTAACACAGTGCCTATCATAAATCATACCTCTCCTTAAATTGATTCAGCAAGGAAGAACTGAGAGCCACGTCAGGCAATCCATTCCACTCATTTACCATCCTAGGTGGTGAATCATTCAGTTATGCAATTAAGCATCCTTGAGAGGCATCTTCCTTGCTCAGCAGTTACTTCGTAATTCCCTTCTCTATCATGAATGGTCATTCCAGGAATTTTCTTTAAACCTGTAGCTCGCATCACCTACATAACTTCTCTTCATGTAAGTTGAGCCAATCTTCTCTTCCTGATAATAAACTAATTCATAACTCTCTTGGATTATCTCCTCTGGTGCATTCTTTGAACAAGCTTATACTGCTGTAAAATTTCTAAACAGATAACTGCTTTTCCGCAAATTCAACCTCTTCATAATGGTCGGTCTCATTCCAACCTCTTTGAAGGGAATATATACCCATATCTATTGTAACCCATCAATTGCCCACCCTCCCACCTCCAATGTTGTATACTATCATTTGGAGTATCGTTTTTTGGTTTCTTACTGAATGTTGACTCCATAGTACCATATTTCCTCGAATATAACTCGCACTTTTTCCCCAAAAATTAAAGTTAAAAAATCGTGGTGCGAGATATACGCAGGGATTTTTGGAAACTACTTTTTCAGGAAAAAACTAAACTGACATTTATGATTAAATCCTCAGTATTTATTATAATTTCTCACATTATTTATAAAATGAATGCATTGAAATTTTAATTTTCAATGTTATTTATGTGATCGGCCGCTCACCTTCATCAAGTGATATATTTGAATCTTTAGCGACAATGCTTCTGTAATTAACTTAAAACAACAAGTTCCATTATTGTTTGTCCATTTATCATTTCAGAATCATAAGATCTCCGAGTTTATCATAAATTTGAGTTTAAAACCAGCACTGTAACTTGAACGTCTCTCAATATTTCAAGCAATAATTACCAGTAATTTAAAGACTTGAGATACGTTATGAACAATCCTTCATGAATGACTAATGAGAAGTGAAAGCTGAGCAGAAAATGGAGAGCAATGGTAGGCTGGTGATAGTGAAGCTATGAAGATGTTCATACGATTCAATGACAAAAGCAAGCGGACGATTGTCGAGTTGAAATGCTGATTCTCTTCAATTGATTTCCAAAATTTCTGAAACTGCAATAACAACATTCACTATCTATTTCTTAAAGTTTTAAACTTTCTTTGTGTGTAAGGTATATGCAAAACTTTTCAATTTATTTTTTTTCGAAGTAAAATCAGGGGTGCAAGATATACGAAAGGGTGAGTTATATTCGAGTACATACGATATGTCGTGTAACTGCTTAATAGCATTATGAGCCTAGTTGACACAATCTTCTTCACTCATTCTCAACTTATAATAGATCTCAAGTATATGAAATGATCTGCTGCCTAACTTAACTGACCAGGTCTAAGTCTCTGCCTTTTCCCATCAACCAACAAATATTTTGTCTTTGTAATAATTAACATTGTCCTCCCCCCCCCCCATTCTCAACTCTCACAGCTTACATGAAGCATTCCAAGAAGCCAACATTGTCATCAAGGTAGATAATAAACAAGACTGGTGACATCCCACATCTGGTGTCTTTGGTCTCTGGTTGTTACAAACTGACAATACTTAACAGCTGCTCTGAAACATACATTCTCATAACCAGATTGAATCAACTTGCTCGTATTCATCTTCTGCATTGATACACAGCATCTACTGATAAGAAGTGAATTGCAGGCCTTTTTTCGAGATCCACAAAAAATTGGTTTCCTGACATTATTTTTGGTTAGTGAGAGTGTGTGTGTGTGTGTGTGTGTGTGTGTGTGTCTATCTTAAGGTGAAAAATTATCAATACAGGACTTTCCAGCAGTAAAGCTCACCTGATCTGACACACAAAAATCAATTCTTCTTCGACCTTTTATTTAATCTTACTTAATAACCTACTTATGGATGTATCACACCAAAGCCTCTGTAATTTGAAGAACTGTTCTTATGACCCATTTCAAAGATAGGAGTTATATACATGATAATGACCAATAATAAGGAATCACATCTCCTTCTAGAACTTGATTTAACATTCTTATTATTCTTAGAAGCTGGTCATCTCCATACTTCAATGGGAACTCTTAAGTGAACTACCTTCTCATTCCATGACACAGTCGAGGCGTCTGGCTGGGATCATCTTCCAAAGGATCCACCAGTTCCTACCTTCAAATCACCACTTGTGTCTGTGTATTCTTTTCTGTTCTCTGTCAGAAGATCCTTAATGTCATCCAGGTATTAACATTACTGAATGTGATTGGAGGTTTGAGGTTCTCATGCACTTGATGGTCATGGTCTAAATTTATCTATTATATCATAATGAATGATTAAATTCAGAACAACCTCTGTTCCAACATTCTTCTTTACATTTTTGCACACTTTTTTTTTTTTTTTTACTTGCCC